>NC_134090.1:84006804-84316619 GCF_000715075.1 Nicotiana tabacum
GAGGTCTTACAGATATTGTCACTTGGTACAAGTGTGGTTCATGCCGTTCTTGAGGTCTTACAGATATAGTTGTTGCCTTATGTAGGTCTTACGAGACCGAGTATGCCCGCTCGGGGTTTTATGGCCTTGGGTTTTTAAATGAATGGCAATTGGCGACCGTCCCCGAGCCATCGAGGGTATCTTGGCTCGGCTGACTTTGCTTGCAAACTTTGTATTGCCTCATCGAGGGCTTACAATTTTGGAGATCTCGACCCTGAGGTCGTGCATTTTTTGAGATTTTGATGTCAGTACCCGAGTATTCGGGGCACTTTCAGCCTTGTAGACGTTTCATGATTTTCATGTTGCCTCATTGAGGGATTATGAGCATGGAGTCCCAACCCGAAGGTCGTACAAGTGTTGAATTGTTGATGCTAGTCCCCGAGTGTTCGAGATGTTTTCGGCGGAGAAGTCGTTTTTGCGGAGGTGCCGAGTTTCTTTTAGAGTGTGAGATGCTTTGATAAAAGATATTCTTCAATTATTTGGTACAATTGTACATGTTTTTGCCGTCGGGGGCCCGGCTATACGGACATGGTTCGTTCGACCATTTGGCCCGGTACATCATTTTCCTATCAGGACCCCATTTGACATTTCTTGGCCTTTCCGAGTGGATGACCTCCCGGGGGATGCCCCTCAGTGTGCGAGGTTGATTGCAAAAGATGTCTTGAGTATTTGTTAGATCTTCCTTATGCAACACATAGATTTTGCCTCGTTTAAAACCTTGTCGGTAAAACCCTTCTTGGGATGAAAACCCAGCCGAAGGAAAAGAGTACAACGCATGCTTTTGAAACCTAAGGTCTTCGGGATGGGAAGAACTTCGGTTGTTTCGACCGGGTACCTGCATTTTGGTTAGTATAAAATGCAACCGAAAAGGGAGACGATCATACCTTAGTGCAAAGCGCTTTGAATTTCGGTGTGACTCAATCATTTATTCCGAGGACTTGGTACGATCCTTCATTTCGTTAAGTCGGGCACAGCCGAGAATGTAGCTTGTCATGGCTATTTTATTGTTTGCTTATCCTTTGGCTCCTTCGGTGGTGGAGGTACTGGCACCGACGCTACGTTATGCACCGCAAACATTTCCTTTGCCGACGCTACGTCATGCACCCTATAGACGGTTTTTATCCCATCCTTTATTGGGAATTTAATCATTTGATGGAGGGTGGATGGTACTGCTCTCATGCAGTGTATCCACGGCCTTCCTAGCAAGGCGTTGTATCTCATGTCTCCATCGATGACATGGAATTTGACATTTTGAGTCGTGCCGGCCACGTTGAATGGGAAGGTGATTTTTCCTTTTGTTGTTTCACTTGCCATGTTGAATCCATTGAAGACTCGAGTGGAAGGCACGATTTGGTCGAGCAGTCCGAGCTGCTCTACACCCTCGACCTGATAATGTTGGCCGAGCTACATGGATCCACAAGTACACGTTTAATTTGAAATGTATTTACAAGGAAAGAGATTACCAGTGCGTCGTTATGAGGCTGAGACGAGGTCTTGATGTCTTCGTCGCCGAATGTGAGAGCGTCCTCGGGTATGTAACCCCGAGTTCTCTTTTCCCTGACGATAGGTATTTTTTTTCTCCTCACGGGCTCCTGTTGGGCATCGATGCCTCCCAAAATCATGTGGATGACATGTTGTGGCTCATTAATTTCATTTTTTGGCTGCCTCTTTTTCCTGGAACTGATTTTTAACTGGGTCGCTGAGGAATTCCAGGAAGTGACCTTTGTTAAGTACTCGTGCTACCTCTTCTCGGAGTTGGGGGAAATCCTCGGTCTTGTAGCCATGCGTGTTGTGAAATTCACATATTAATTTATGATTTATTTGCGAGGGATCTGATTTCATAGGCTTGGGCCACCTGGTGTCTCTGATTTTACTAATGGCGAACACGATGTCTTACACATTGACGTTGAAGTTGTACTCTGATAAGCGAGGTGCTTCCGCTGGCCTCACATTTCTATCGAATCCGGCTCTGTTGATAAGTCCCCGAGGATTCTATCCTCGGTCTATCATTTGATCGTTGCAAGGTGGATTGCGCCTCGGGACGTTCCTCCTATCTATGGTGTACGACTGGTATCTTTCTTTATTTGGCTTTGGCTCCTTCACCAGAAGCCTTCTTGGGTATACTGAGCCTGAGGGGGCTCCTAGCTGGTCGTCTTCGACCCTGATCTTTGACTGGTATCAGTTGTGGACATTGACCAGGTCACGATTGGATATTCGACCAAATTCTCTTTTAGTTGCTTCGAAGCCATCGAGCTTTATTCATTCAGGCCTTGAGTGAAGGCCTTCACTGCCCAGTCATCGGAGATCGGTGGTGGTTCAATTCATTCCGTTTAGAAGCGGGATACGAACTCTTATAGCATTTCGTTCTCCCTCTCCTTGATCTTGAACACGTCAGATTTCTTTGTTGCTACTTTGATGGCACCGACATGTGCCTTTATGAAGGAGTCTGCCAGCATGGCAAATGAGTCTATGGAGTTGGGAGCTAGGTTTTGATACCATATCATGGCCCCTTTCGAGAGTGTTTCCCCGAACATTTTTAATAAGACAGACTCGATCTCGTCGTCCTTTATGTCGTTGCCCTTTACTGCACATGTGTAAGTAGTAACGTGCTCATTGGGATTTGAGGTCCCGTTGTATTTTGGGACTTCTAGCATTTTGAACTTCTTTGGCATGGGTTTCGGGGCCGCTTCCTCTGGGAATGACCTTTGTATGAACTTTTTCGAATCCATACCTTTCAGGATCGGCGGTGCACCCAGAATTTGGTTGACCCTGGAGTTGTAGGTCTCGACCTTCTTGTCAATGGCTTCTATCATTTTCTCGCCTGATTCGATCCTTCTGGTGAGGTCCTCGAGCATTTTTATGATGGCAGGATCGGTCATTGACTCGTTATTGCTCGATCTCTCCGGTATCTGTTCGGCTGGGGGAGTCGTCCCCAGTGCTATCGTGCTAGGAGTTTTCTGGTAACTTTGCAGCTGAGCAATAGCTAGCTGTTGTGCCTACAACATTTCAAAAATAACATGAAGTCTAACCTCACGCTCTTCCCTGGTCGAGGTTTTCTGAGATTCTTGTGGATCTCCCTGACGTACGCTCCAGTCGGTATGCGAGCTTATATTGATGCGTTGGGCGTCGTGTGAGACTGCGTCCACGGGGATTGGTTCTGGCGCATTTTCAGGGTTTTTTGGTGGCACACCAACAACTAGAACATCCACACCGTTCTCTCCGTGGTCCTCGAGATTGTTGTTTTTGTCTCCATTCACT
Source organism: Nicotiana tabacum (assembly GCF_000715075.1). Taxonomy (NCBI): domain Eukaryota; kingdom Viridiplantae; phylum Streptophyta; class Magnoliopsida; order Solanales; family Solanaceae; genus Nicotiana; species Nicotiana tabacum. Next base: position 84,010,102 of record NC_134090.1, read on the forward strand.
GAGTTAGACATTTTGACCTGAAATCGAAGATATTGGACAAGAAAAAGAGTGAAAGATAACTTGCATTCTGTGATGAAACCAGCAAGAAAATAATCAATATTATTTTTACCCCCACGGTGAGCGCCAAACTGTTTACCGTAAAAATGGTAATAACAATTAAATTTATTTATGAGACTCTAAAAATACGTGATCTATTTTTATGCTAGTTTGTTAAGCAATTGATGCTATGTATCTGAGACTTAGAAACGAAATACGAGTTAAGGATAGACGATAATCAAACCGTTGGGCCAATTATTGGTTCCTCGAACTTGCTGATTCGGGGCCTCGAGGTCGATTCCGGAGCTCGGCAGGGAGCTATTGAGGGGGGTCATAATACGGCTAACAATTATAATAGAATTAATGGAGGATCTTTATGGCCAATGATGAGCAATAAATGATGAACAAATATGAAGATAATAAATGAAAGCAATAATATCAAGAGAATATGTTAGAAAGCAAGTAGAATGTTCTTGTATATTTTGTGTGGAGCAACTGAAGCAACAGTCCCTTATAAGGTGACAATGATCCCCTTTATAGAGGAGGGGAATCCCATAATGGTACAACAAGAATTAATTGCAAAGATACGGAGATGTGACAACTAAATGACACCCTGATTCGGGTCTTAGAGTAGTCCACTAGGCTCTGTTAGTCCTAGCCGTATGCCTAAGGAGCTTCCCATTCCTACCGTTGTTGAGGTCGTCGTTATCTTGAGTTTGAGTGCCGATGACCCTCGAGGGAGGGTACTCGGTCCGTGGTCTCGAGCCTTCGAGGTGATTTTCAGAGATGGCTTAACAATAAGAAATTGGCCTCTCCATTTTCGCCGTATACAAAGTAAGAAATAATTCAAGTCCGCGAGTCAAGGCAAGTCAGCAAAGGAATCAATGTTAGAAAGAATCAATTTATGGTTCCTTCTGAATACAACACCCTTGGGTTCACAATATCTCAAAAATACGTACAAGACTTGAAGGCCCCAAGAAGTATAAATACCTACTGCACCAGCCTTTGAAAGATATACTTTGATCAAACCAACTTCATTCTCTTTGTTCTACTTCAAACAAAACACTGCAGTCCGCTATAGATTTATCGTGTAACAAAAAAGAGAAGAAAGAGATAGAAAAGAACACGGGTGAGGCATTGTATCCATTATAAAGAGAAGAACAAAGTGACAAAAGCTATTGGTGTATAACAACATCAACTCATCTATACAAAGCTACTTCCTACTTGAAAGAGATCACCCTTGCAACTGTAGATATCGAAATTTTGACGGATCAAACTAAATCTTAAATTCAAGATACTATAAGACTTTTGAAATCCTAGTAATCTATTAGGGTTGTTGGAGGCTACTCTATCCTAAACCCTAACTCACGCCTATATAAAGAGATACATATTCCCTTGAAGAGGCATCTCGAAAATCCCATAAACTCAAGGGATACTCACAAAGAGATCAAAATATGGTCAGATATTTCTTGACAATCAAATAGTACAAGAAGATGGAGATCAAATACATCTTAGGAGGTCTGCATCATCCTATATTCGAGAAATAAGCTGCTTCAACCCTCGAATCATAGAGATAATTAGGAGAGAAGAATCAAGGAAAAAATAGAATTATACCCGCATCATTTTATCAATAAAATTATGTTTCTTCATATATATATATATATATATATATATATATATATATATATATATATATATATATATATATTGAGGGATGTCAGTTTATTTTTGTATCAGATATAATTTAGCATGCCCAGTGGGACCAATTCTGACCTTCACCTCTTCCTCCTGAAAATCAAAAACAAAGTTTCAAAATTAACTTTTGTGATGACCTTCAAAAAAGAGCAATGATTCTCCAAGCAAGGACATCACCGCAACCACATATATTCCGATGATTGCAACTTCTTTTTCCCCTGTCAAAGTGGTTCCTCAACAAGCCGCAGAACTGCAAGAAAAATGCACCAGGTGATTCCTCTTGAAAGCCGTAAAGCCGCAAGAATGAATGCAAAAAGTGACAATGTACCTTTGGACTTCCTAAAAGTTATGAAGGATTGGGTTCTTTCAACACGATGCTGCTTTGTCTTACAAATGAAGAAAAGGCTGCAAAGTAGCCTTAGCTAAGACATAATACACTTCATAATAAAGGAATGACTGAAGAAAATAAAAGGTGTCAGCAAACTATAAAAATGGCTAGGTCAATGGTTTCACCTAGCATGAAGAACCACCATGATTTAAAGAAGAAAGGAACTAAGGCCTTACGTGGATGGTTCTCTGGTTATCACCCAAATAGCACATGTAATAGAAATAAAATATATTCTATTATTGTGGTCCTTGGATACGGGTGCATAAACAAAGAGAGAATCCCCAGAAAATGAATGACATGGAAATTCTATGTTCTTGATAATGATCAAGGATTCCAATTGCTGTAAGTTACTCTTCAATCCGAAAAAAAGAAGAAGTGGTAACTCTCGTTGGTACTTCAAGACTCATTTTTATGATACGACAAACCTACACACTACAAGCCTTGAAGTAGGGGGCATTTGTAGATATTGAAATTCTAACGGATCAAGCTAAATATTATATTCAAGATACTACAAGACTTTTAAAGTTCTAGTAGTCTATTAGGGTTGTTTGGAGGCTAATCTACCCTAAACCCTAACTCACGCCTATATAAAGAGATACATATTCCCTTGAAAAGGCATCTCGAAATTCCCATAAACTCACGGAATACTCACAAAGAGATCAAAATATGGCTGGATATTTCTTGACAATCAAATAGTTTACGAAGCTGGAGATAAAATACATCTCAGAAGGTCTGCATCATCCTACATTCAAGAAATACGCTGCTTCAGCCCTCGAATCACGTAGATAATCAGGAGAGAAGAATCAAGGGAAAAATAGAATTGTACCCGCATCATTTTATCAATAAAATTATGTTTCTTCATATTTATATTGTGGTTGCAATTTATTTTTATATCACATATAATTTGTTGCAAACAGCAAACCAAAGGGACTGGCTGTAGGATTCACTCTGAATCCGAACCAGTATAAAAATATACTGTGACACTTACTTTCTGCAATTTATCTTTTACGTTCTGTTCCTAAAAAGTACGGTCGACTAGAACGCAAATTAGTCAACTACCTCGAAAAAGAAAAGAAAAATTACAATTCACCCTCCTCTTGCAATTTTAATTGGTGTCACAACAGGTCTCACACTTTTTGCTTAACAACTTGTGATAAAAGATCCTGGCAAATCAAATAATTGTTGGAGCACTCTTTCAAGAAGGAACATCACAAGTCAGGCCACCATTTTTCATCGGACAACACTTTTCTCACTTGAAAGTGCGAATGGAAATTTATGCAAAATCTTATTGTTACACCCCATGTTTTCGTACGTGAGAGTACGTCGTAAGTAAATTGATGTATGCTCAGAAATGAGATCGTCTTTGAAAGTATATAAAGTAAGTTAATCAAGTTACCTTGGAGATTAAAAATCTTTAAGATCATGGATAACCAATACCAAAAGGGTTGAAAGGCTTAGAAGCTAAATAAAATGAAGAAAATAAGTTTCGTTGAATGTTGATAAGTTGAGAATGCTATGTACTTTTGGGGTGATACTAAGGTGCTTAACATAATATGGAGGTTATGTTATGACTTATTTTAGTTGTACCATAGTTGTGTATTATGTTTTGAAGTCAAGCGAGTTGTGGAACTAAAGTTTGCAAAGGTCATCACAACTTACATTTATAAATATACTGAAAATTAGATCAAAATGTAGCTGAAATTTTCTCCAAATATACTTAGAGATACGCGAGTGATCTACCTATCAAATTGAAGATATACGAATCTAGTTTCTAATGCATTTAACCGTTTATTGATACGATAGCAGAGTAGAGAGATATTCTCGTTTTCGCGAGACCGCACAAGCAGCTCCCATGGGACCCACAAAGTCGATGTAAATCTTCAGCTTATATTTAAGTCAATTATATGTCATTTTAACTCATTTATGTTACAACCCGTATTCACGTATGTTAGCTCATGCCATAAGGTAGTCAACGTAAACCCATGAAGAGATTATCTTTGAGATGATAAGAAGTTAATCCTATTGGTCTTAAATGATACAAAGGTGTAGAAGGGTGATTAACAAGTATTAGAAGTTAAACAAATCAAGGATGTTGTCAGCCGTATTTTCGGATAAACCTAGAGGTGCTTAATACACTCAAGAGGTAGTGTTTAAGGTATTTGAATCGTATAATATCCGTTTTATAAGTCTTGAAGTCAAACGGGTTATGAGACAAAAGTCGACAAAAGTTGTCACAACTTAGGTTCATAATTTTACTTAAATATTAGGTCAAATCTTAGAGTATAGAGATATTCGCATTTTTGTGAGACTGCGCCAAGCACCTCTCTATGGGGCCCACTTAGGCGGTTTAATACATTTGGTATATATATGATGCCTCCAACCCGTTTTAAGTCAACTTTTTCACGATATTCAGACCATAGAACCCTAGGAACACCCTCTCAAGGTTCTCTCAATATTCAAGATCCAAACAAAGAGCAAACAACACAAATCAAGTGTCGGGAATCCCGTGGCGCTAGTAAGTTTCTTTTTCTTCTTGTTGTTGCTCATTTTTGTGTTGTTCCAGCTCGTGTGTGAGGTTGTTTTAAAAGGTTTATGTTCTGTAAACACTCCCTCAAGTTCTTAATATCAACCCTAGGAGATTACAAGCCTTCTATAGTGATTTTAGTGTCGAAAAACACTAATTGATTGCTTAGTTTTGCTTTCTTGTTGTTGTGTCAGCATTGGAGGGATATTTCATGGAAACATAAGGTCAAATTGTAGTTGGTCTTTCTGTATAAAGATAAGGAAACTCTTACTCTATATGTATTTAAGATTATCCAAGTTGCGGCTAAGTCATTGAAGCTAGAACTTGTGGAATATATATCGAAAGGCTTGGTAGTAATGTTATCGGTTGGTGGACTGTTTTGGGAGGTTCAATATGATTAACATTGATGTTGTTTGGGCTGTTTGGTGATTGTTTTCACTTGTGAAAGTCATATGAATAGGGGAGGTGCTGTCCGTTTCATCATAAAATCGGTTATGGTCGCTACATAATAGTTACGATGCTTAAATGTAACGATAGTGTCATTTCTCCTATTGTAGACTAAGGAGTCTTGACATTTGCATAGTTTGAGGTTGGGCAGTATATACAAGATATGTGAGGCTATCCCTTTTCTTCTTTTGCACGACTCCGATTATACATAATGTAATGAACGAGCTTCCCAAGATGCTCTACTCTTAGAAGCTAGCAGTATTTACATTATTTCCCCTCTTATGGAACGATTAATGTTGATGTTGCTTCTCTTATTCTTATATTATCAATGTTGTTGGTACTTCCTAATTCTTATAAGGTTCATAGTGAAGAGTTATTCCTAATAAAGTGTACAGAGAATACCGACCTTACGTCACTCCGAAAGGTTTAGAACGTGATTCCATAAGTCGAGCATGCAGTATTATATATGTATTTATTTTAATCTACCGAGCCGCGCTATAGTCGGCCAGGTACGGAACCTATTGTGCAACCACTAATCAGTTGGGTTTTACCGAGCTCCACGTGGCTGGGTACGATTATACCGAGCCTTATGATGGCCGAGTTTGTTTTTACCGAGCCTATTACGGCCGGGTATAATATGATGATGATGATGCCCAAAGAGGCGTATGTTTTAAAATTTATGCATATATACATATGTATCATGCATTGCATGTCAGTAGCCCTCATAGGTACCCAGACGTTACAGGTTGTATATTCTCTATCCCTGCTTATATTACTGTTCGTGCTTATGGTTCCCTGCCTTACATACTCAGTACTTAATTCGTACTGACGTCTGTTTATTTGTGGATGCTATATGTCGTGCTACAGGTCCTGATAGACAGCCAGGCGCAACTCCCCCACCATAGTAGGCGGTCCAATTCAGCGGTGATTGGCTAGATCCCTTCTTCGGACTTTCCGTGGTCTTGGTATGCATTTTTGTTATAGACATTATGGGTATGTTGAGGCCCTGTTCCGGCAATTTTGCAACAATTATGTTCTTTTAGAGGCTCATAGACAGGTGTCGACTCATGTATAGTTTGGTATGCTTTGTCGGTTGATTTTTGTTGTATAGTCTTTCATGGTAGCGTGGTATCTCGTACGTTATATATAGTTTCTTGATTCTCTGGTCATCCCATGTTATGTATGTTCATGTCATCATCTTTTGTTGTTAGTTTTCCATGATCCATGTCTACCAATTATATTGATCTCGTCAGCCCTAAGAGGTAATAAAGAAGGTTAGATAAAATGTACGTTGGTGCTCGGCAAGTATGGCCGGATGCTAGTCATGGCCCTCCAGTTTGGGTCGTGACAAACTTGGTATCAGAGCAAGTGTGTCCTAGGGGTTGTCTATGAGCCGTGTCTAGTAGAGTCTTGATTATGGATGTGTAGCGCGCCACATTTATAATCAGGAGGCTACATGACATCTAGGGTTGTTACCTTCTTCCTGAATCTAGATCGTGCGTAGAGTTGAGTCGTAAGTGTTCGTCTCTAATATTCACCTTGTTTCTTTCAGTGATGCCTTCGACTAGGAAGCAAACGATTAGTAGACGACTTGATACAGCAATAGGAGAGGGTACCAGTCAAGTGCCCCAAGCCAGAACAGGACAAATTGAGGCTTAGAGTGAGATTCTCTCTCATACCTCATCTACTCCATCTCCTCCAGAGGATATTAGGAGGCACCCAGCACCTCCAGTTCCTCCGTCTAGTACTACAGACTAGGATATGCGGAGTGCTTTGCAGTTGTTGACTATCTTGGTAGCTGCTCAGGCTCATAGGCAGAATACAGGTGTCACAACCCAAACCGATGGGCCGCGACGGGCACCCGGTACCTTACTCAACCGAGTACCAATGTAACGTATCTTTCTTATTACATCATCATATACACGTGACATATGGGCCTAATAGGCCAACATAATCATTTATAAACTCAAAACATAGGCCGATAAGGCCGTACAATATTTCACGGACACGACATATGTCTACAAGCCTCTAAGAGTACATAAGTGTCACAAAGGTCGGAACAGAGTCCCGCCATACCAAACAATAGACGTCTAAATTATACTAACCAAATACGCAGCTCCGAAGCAAATGAAGCGCACCAACATCTTCCGCTGAGCTGATAGCCTACTTGGAAGGCTCTCGACCTGTCTATCAGGACCTGCGGGCATGAAACGCAGTGTCCCCAGGCAAAAGGGACGTCAGTACGAATAATGTACCGAGTATGTAAGGCACATAAATAAATACATATGAGACATAGAAGACATATGGAGTACATGACTCAACATGTACGTCTGAATAACTTTGTAAATCATAAATTACTTTCAGCGCCATGCATATGCGTATGAATGTCATGTCGTGCATAGGTATATGTTTCATAACATCATCAGCCTTTGAGGGCATCCCATCATATCATATCGGCCACTGTGGGCAAAATCATCATCGTATACCAGCTGATCAGGTGGTGGTGCATATATAACACCATAACCTTTCCCATATCCCATATACATATATATACGCGTATATATATACGCGTATATAACATCGTTTTAATACATACATATATATGCGTGTATCACGCCATTTGAATACATACCCATATATGCGTATATAACGCCGTTTGAATCATATTTCAGCCACTGTGGGCAACATCATCATCATATACCAGCTGATCTGGTGGTGGTGCGTATATAACGCCATAACCTTTTCCAATATCCCATATACATATATTTACATATATACGCGTATATAACGCCATCTGGTCCTGGGTCAGTGCACATGAATGCAGTGCATAAAAAGTACGTCAATAAAATTATTCGCAATGTCATAAGACCATTTTGCCTCTGAGTAATATCATAAAGTAAATTCTTTTCAACTTTTGTATTTTTCTAAGACCCATGAACAGATGATAAAATATTATGACACATGGGAATTAAAGAACATAGATATTTCTATTACTTCTATGAGTAGAGTCACTTATGGAATTTGTGCATTTGCACGTTTCGTTCATATCGTATGGATCATGCCAAAAGAAAGAAGGGATATCCTTAACATACCTGGAGTAGGAAAAAATACATATGATATTCTTGGAAAAAGGTTACACCGTATTCCCTTAGAATCGCAAAATCTCACGTTGTTAGTGTTCTAAGAAATCTCGTTGGATTTTGGTTGAAGAATGAAAATCTTCACTACCGCAACGAACTTAACTTGCTAAAGATATATTTGAAATTGGTAAACATTGAGTGATTGTTGGCGGATAAGAGTGACACAGAGGGGAAACCACACAAACAACTTTCCACAATTCTCTAAATCCAACAACCTCAAACTTAAACTAAGTTTAAGGTAATAGTGATTGTTGCCGTTTTTTGGTCTTCAAAATATTAGAAGTGAAGTTATTTAACTAACATAGCCTGTCACATAGCCAAAATGACTAAGAGTCATTTTGGTTAAAGCTTAGCTTGTTGCCACATTAAAGGTAATGTTTCTTGTACTTATCTAATTGTTTTAATTAATTAATAATTTATTAATCTCCCACTAACTAATAATTAACCAATTACCCGTGTAATTAAAAATTATCCCAAATTACTTAAAATACTACTCATTTTTAATATAACCTTATACATCGTACTATTATGATCATATGGTAACCTTATATGGTACTAGTCCATAAATACGGGGTATTAACGCTCAACCTGTATTTTATCCCAACATTCCAAACTTGGACGAAAATTTATTTTCTTTGACTTTCTTCCTCTCTCACCTTCACGAATTTACCCATCACTTGTTTGAAATAGCATAATCCGTATAATCTCCAAATAATCTTTTCCTTGGACTAGGGTCAATTACCTTATGAATAATTCAATGTAAAATACTACAATGTGCAACATCATCGTAATATAATACTGCGGAACATGATATCGACATAATATTGCATGGCATAACAACAGGTGCTGCTGATAAACCAGTTAGTACGAGAGTTCATGATTTTATTATTTTAGATCCTCCAGTGTTTACCGGATCAGACCCCAAGGAGGACCCACAGACTTTTATTGACGAGGTTCATCGTACACTGCGGGTTATACATGCTAGTGATACAGAGGCAGTAGAGTTGGCTTCTTATCGGTTACGGGATTTAGCGGTTTTCTGGTATGATAGTTGGGAGAGATCCAGGGGTCCGAACGCTCCTCTAGCTGGGTGGAAGGAATTTTCTGAGGCCTTTCTTCGTCACTACTTGCCAGTTGAGATACGACGAGCTAGAGCTAATAAGTTCTTGAACCTTCGACAAGGTAATATGAGTGTGCGAGAGTATAGTATGCAGTTTGATTCTTTGGTAAGGTATGCTCTCCATATGGTGGCCGAGATGAGTGATAAGGTGCATCTGTTCGTGAACGAGTTAGGACCACATCTGATAAATGAGTGTATGATAGCCTCCTTGGTGGATGGCATGGATATTTCCTGTATTCAGATTTATGCCCAGACCCTAGAGGATTGTAAGCACCAGCAGAGGGCTGATAGGGAGAAGGATAGGGGCCAGCATAAGAGGGCGAGATTTGCAGGGTATTCTGATGACTTTAGAGGCTGAATTAGGCCCCAGTCTTCGAGGAGTTCGGCGCCACCTGTAGCTAGTGCTCCTCCACAATTTCAGAGGCCTCAATATGATCTATTTACCTATTCTGGTCCGGGTCAGAGTTCGCGGGCATCAGGCTGGCAACATCACAGGGATACTAGTCAGACGATACCCCCAACACCACTTTGTGATTAGTGCAGCAAGGCCCACTTTGGACTGTGCCGTCGAGGTTCTGATGTGTGTTATTCTTGCAGAGAGCCTGGACATATGATGCGGGATTGTCCTAATAGAGGAGGTGATGGTATGGCTCAGCCGACTGGATCTATGTCTGGTTTTTCCTCATCAGTTCGACCTCCAGCACGGGGTTTTCAGCAGTCGACAGGTTGTGGTAGAGGTAGAGGTGCAGTGCCGAGTTCGAGTGGTGCTCAAAATCGAACCTATGCTCTAGTAGGTCGACAGGATCTCGAGTCATATCCAGATGTTGTTACAGGTATATTGTTTGTGTTTTATTATGATGTATATGTGCTGATTGATCCGGGATCTACATTATCATATGTTACACACTTTGTGGCTAATAAGTTTGGCATTGAACCTGAATTGATAAGTAAACCCCTTGCGGTATCTACTCCGATAAGAGATTCTATGATTGCTAGAAGGGTATGTAGAGGTTGCACTGTGATGATATATAGTCGCCAAACCTCGACAAATTTATTTGAGTTAGCAATGGTTGATTTTGATGTGATAATGGGAATGGACTGGTTGGCCTCATGCTATGCAAATGTTGACTGTCGTACGAAGATGGTTAGGTTTCAATTTCCTGGTGAACCCATCATTTAATGGAAGGAGAACATTGCTACACAGAAAGGTAGGTTTATTTCCTACTTAAGGCAAGGAAAATGATCTCAAAAGGTTACATTTATCATCTCGTTCGCGTTAGGGATGCAGAGGCGAAGCCGCCTACTCTACAATCAATCCATGTGGTCAACGAATTTCTAGATGTTTCCCTAGATGAAACTCCCAGGCCTTCTCCTGAAAGGGAGATTGAGTTTAGAATTGATGTGTTGCCTGACACTCAACCGATCTCTATCCCTACATACAGAATGGCCCCGGCAGAGTTGCGAGAGTTGAAGGTGCAGTTGAAGGACTTGCTGGATAAGGGCTTCATTAGGCCTAGTACTTCACCTTAGGGTGCACCAGTCCTATTCGTTCGGAAGAAAGACGAGTCGTTACGGATGTGTATCGACTATCGACAGTTGAATAAGTTTACTATAAAGACAAGTATTCACTTCCAAGAATTGACGACCTGTTTGACCAACTCCAGGGTTCTAAGTATTTCTCCAAGATTGATTTACATTCAGGGTATCATCAGGTGTGGGTTAAGGAGAAGGATATTCCAAAGACGTCCTTCCGAACAAGATACAGGAACTTTGAGTTCTTGGTGATGTCGTTTGGGCTAACAAATGTCCCAGCACCTTTTATGGATCTCATGAATACTGTATTTAGGCCCTATCTTGATGTGTTCGTGATTGTATTCATTGATGACATTGTAGTGTATTCTCGTTCGGAGGGGGAACATGCAGGCCACTTGCGGATAGTATTACAGATGCTTCAGGATCGTAAGTTATATGCTAAGCTCTCCAAATGTGAATTTTGGCTGAACTCAGTAGTGTTCCTTGGCCATGTGATATCTGACGAGGGTATTAGTGTCGACACTCAGAAGATCAATGCAGTTAGGAATTGGCCGAGACCTACAACACCATCAGAAGTCCGCAGCTTCCTGGGGCTAGCAGGATATTATAGGCGGTTTGTAGAAGGGTTTTCCTCTATATCAGCACCATTGACTAAGTTAACACAGAAAGCTACCAAGTTCCAGTGGTTTGACACTTGTGATGTAGTTTTCAGAAGCTGAAGAATCGATTGACATCCGCACCAGTGCTCACTCTCCTTGAAGGAACATAAGGTTATGTGGTATATTGTGATGCCTCAGGTATAGGTTTGGGGTGAGTATTGATGCAGTATGGGAAGGTGATTGCTTATGAATCAAGACAATTTAAGAAGCAAGAAAAAATTTATCCAACCCATTATTTGGAATTGGCTGCAGTAATATATTCTTTGAAGATATGGCGGCACTACTTACACGATGTCCATGTTGACATATACACAGATCACAAGAGTTTACAATACATCTTCAAGTAGAAAGAGTTGAATTTGAGGTAGCGTAGGTGGCTTGAATTACTGAAAGACTACGATGTCGAGATATTGTATCATCCCGATAAAGCCAATGTTGTGGTAGACGCTCTCAGTCGTAAGTCAATGTGAAGCTTAGTACATATTAAGATAGGTAGATGGGGGTTGACTAAGAGCTTCATCAGCTAGCCAATATGAGAATCAGATTGTTAGACTCTGATGAGGGAGGTGTTACTGTACAGAATACATCAGAATCATCTTTGGTAGCTGAGGTAAAAGCACGGAAATATGAAGATCCTATCTTAGTACGATTAAGAGAGAGCATTCAGCAGTGTAAAAGTACGACTTTTGATGTCGTGGGGCACTGAGATACCACGGCCGATTATGTGTCCCTAATGTGGTAGGGTTGCGAGAGAAGATTATGAATGAGATTCATCAATCCTGATATTCCATCCACCCCGACTCGACAAAGATGTATCATGATGTCAAAAAGAAGTATTGGTGGGATAACATGAAGAAGTCTATTGCAGAATTTATAGCCCAGTGTCCCAATTGTCAACAAGTAAAGATAGAACATTAGAAACCCGGTGGATTGCTTCAGAATATAGAGATTCCGACCTGGAAGTGGGAGGTGATTAATATGGACTTCATTATTGGATTACCTTGCTCTTATCATAAGTTTGACTCCATCTGGGTGATAATTGATCGACTTACAAAATGTGTCCATTTTCTGCCAGTTAAGACAACTTACATGGCTAAAGATTATGTGAAGTTGTATATCAAGGAGATTGTTAGACTTCATGGTGTGCCGGTATCTATTATATCAGACCGAGGAGCACAATTTACGGCTAACTTTTGGAGGTCTTTTCAAAAGGGTTTAGGCACACAAGTGAATATCAGCACTGCATTTCATCCACAGACTGACGGACAGGCTGAATGTACCATTCAGACACTGGAAGATATGCTACAAGCATGTGTTCTAGATTTTAAAGGGAATTGGGATGATCATCTTCCACTCATAGATTTCGCCTACAATAATAGCTACCATTATTGTATTAAAATGGTCCCATACGAGGCACTATATGAGAGGAGATGTAGATCACCAGTTGGATGGTTCGAAGTTGGTGAAACAAAAATATATGGGTCAGATTTGCTTCACCAAGCTATTGAGAAGGTGAAAGTGATACAGGAGCGATTGAAGATGGCACAAAGCAGGAAAAAATCTTATTCCGATGTCCGACGTCGTGATCTGGAGTTTGAGGTTGGTGATTATTTTTCCTGAGGATCTCACCAATGAAGGGTGTTATGCATTTTGTGAAGAAAGGTAAATTGAGTCCAAGATATATGGGGTCGTATAAAATTCTTCGACGAATTGGACAGGTTGCTTATGAGTTAGAATTGCCATCCAAATTGGAATTTGTCCACCCGATATTCCATGTATCTATGTTGAGGAAATGTATTGGAGACCCTTCTCGAGTCATCCCTATCAAAGATGTACAAGTTACAGATGACCTATCATATAAAGAAGTGCCAGTGGCTATATTAGATCGACAAGTCCGCAATCTAAGAACAAAAGATGTAGCTTCCGTCAAAGTATTATGGAGGAACAAGAATATGGAAGAAATGACATGAGAAGTAGAAGAGGAGATGAAGTCTAAATACCCGTACCTATTCCAGAATGAAGATAACAATGATGTTGCTGGAACACATGATAAATTGGAAGGTGAAATGGCTCTATGAGGTAAGCAATAACTTGAAAATACTCTTCCTTAATACAAAATGGTGATTTGCAGATAATGTAAATATACATAATGCTTTGTGTAGCCTTGTGAGGTCATAAGTTGGGCTTAACTGCTTGCAAGTTTTGGTAGTCGCCATTTTATAGGGGAAAATTAATCGGAAATATTCGTTGGAATCCACGATGATTCGGACTCCCTATAGACCCTTATATTCGAGGACGAATGTTCCTAAGGGGGGAGGGTGTTATAACCAGTATTAACATATGTTAGCTCATGCCATAAGGTAGTCAACGTAAAACCAAAAGAGATTATCTTTGAGATGATAAGAAGTTAATCCTATTGGTCTTAAATGATACGAAGGTGTATAAGGGTGGTTAACAAGTATTAGAAGTTAAACGAATCAAGGATGTTGTCAGCCGTATTTTCGGATAAACCTAAAGGTACTTGATACACACAAGAGGTAGTGTTTTAGGGTATTTGAATCATATAATATCCGTATTATAAGTCTTGAAGTCAAACGAGTTGTGAGACAAAAGTCGACAAAAGTTGTCACAACTTAGGTTCATAATTTTACTTAAACATTAGGTCAAATGTTACTAAGCTTTTCTCCCAATTTACTTAAACTTATGGGGTATTATACCCACAAAATTAAATATCTTTGAGTCTAGTTTCTAATGCATTAAACCGTTCATCGATACAATCTCGGAGTAGAGAGATATTCGCGTTTTCGTGAGACTGCGCCAAGCACCTCTCTATGGGGCCCACTTAGGCGGTTTAAGACATTTGGGTATATATATGATGCCTCCAACCCGTTTTAAGTCATTTGTTTCATGATATTCAGACATTAGAACCATAGGAACACCCTCTCAAGGTTCTCTCAAGATTCAAGACCCAAACAAAGGGCAAACAACACAAATCAAGTGTCGGGAATCCCGTGGCGTTAGTAAGTTTCTTTTTCTTCTTGTTGTTGCTCATTTTTGTGTTGTTCCAGCTCGTGTGGGAGGTTTTTTAAAAAGGTTTATGTTCTGTAAATACTCCCCCAAGTTCTTAATATCAACCCTAGGAGATTTCAAGCCTTCTAAAGAGTGATTTTAGTGCTGAAAAACACTAATTGATTGCTAGTTTCGCTTTCTTATTGTTGTGGCAGCATCGGGAGGATATTTCAAGGAAAATTAAGGTCAAATTGGAGTTGTTCCTTCTGTATAAAGGCAAGTAACCTCTTACTCTATATGTATTTAAGATTATCCAAGTTGTGGCTAAGTCATTAAAGCTAGAACTTGTGGAATATATATATCGAAAGGCTTGGTAGTAATGTTATTGGTTGGTGGACTGTTTTGGGAGGTTCAATATGATTAACATTGATGTTGTTTGGGCTGTTTGGTGATTTTTTTCACTTGTGAAAGTCATATGAATAGGGGAGGTGCTGTCCGTTTCATCATAAAATAGGTTGTGGTCGCTACATAATAGTTACGACACTTAAACGTTAACGATAGTGTCATTTCTCCTATTGTAGACTAAGGAGTCTTGACATTTGCATAGCTTGAGGTTGGGCAGTATATACAAGATATGTCAGGCTATCCATTTTCTTCTTTTGCACGACTCCAATTATACATAATGTAATGAACGAACTTCCAAAGAAGCTAGCAGTACTTACATTATTTCCTCTCTTATGGAATGATTAATGTTGATGTTGCTTCTCTTATTCTTGTATTATCAATGTTGTTGGTACTTCCTAATTCTTATAAAGTTCATAGTGAAGAGTTAGTCCTAATAATGTGTACAAAGACCTTACATCACTCCGAAAGATTTAGAACGTGATTCCATGAGTCGAGCATGCAGTACTATATATGTATTTATTTTACTCTACCGAGCCACCCTATAGTCGGCCGGGTACGACACCTATTGTGCAACCACTGATCAGTTAGGTTTTACCGAGCTCCACGCGGTCGGGTACGATTCTACCGAGCCTTATGATGATTGGGTACGTTTTTACCGAGCCTATTACGGTCCGGTATGATATGATGATGATGATGCCCAAAGAGGCGTATGTTTTAAAAGTTTATGCATATATACATATGTATCATGCATTGCATGTCAGTAGCCCTCAGAGGTACCCAGACGTTACAGGTTGTATATTCTCTATCCCTGCTTACATTACTGTTCGTACTTATGGTTCCCTGTCTTACATACTTAGTACTTTATTCGTACTGACATCCTTTTATTTGTGGATGCTGCATGTCGTGCTGCAGGTCCTGATAGACAGCCAGGCACAACCCCCCCACCACAGTAGGCGGTCCAATTCAGTGATGATTGGCGAGATCCCTTCTTCGGACTTGTCGTGGTCTTAGTATGCATTTTTGTTATAGACATTATGGGTATGTCGGGGCCCTATTCCGACAATGTTGCAGCACTTATGTTCCTTTAGATACACATAGACAGGTTTCGACTCATGTATAGTTTGGTATGCTTTGTCGGTTGATTTTTGTTGTATAGTCTTTCATGGTAGCGTGGTAGCTCGTACGTTATATATAGTTTCTTGATTGTCTGGTCATCCCATGTTATGTATGTTCATGTCATCATCTTTTTTTGTTAGTGTTCCATGATCTATGTCTACCATTTATATTGATCTCGTCGGCCCTAAGAGGTAATAAAGAAGGTTAGATAAAATGTACGTTGGTGCTCGACAAGTATGGCCGGGTGCTAGTCATGGCCCTCCAATTTGGGTCGTGAAAATTTTTCTCGTACAAAACAATTCCTAAACACTCCTACATGCTTTCCAAGGGTTCCTCCATGATTCTAGGGTGAAAACCTAAGATACAAATATGAATCTAACGCTAGAAATTCCGTGGTGCTTGCTAGATCGTAGTTCTTTATATTCTGGCTGTTTTGGAGGGTTCTTCAAAGGTAAGTAACCTCAAATTTTGTGTTGTTCTTTATTATTAAGCTAAGAATCAGTCCATACTTCATATATATTAAAGTTTCAAGGCGAAATACAAGTGTTTACACACCAACTTGAACACAAAAGCTGATTCAAGAAGAGAATACAATTCCTATAGCATTGTGATGTGATTGAGGGTTATTGTGAGATACACCAACTGAGGATTTCAAGTTTTATCTACTGCATAAGGTAAGTAAATCATGTTCTTGGTTGTGCTTATGTTTAATCATGTGTTGTTTGAGTTGTTTGAGTGAAAATCTACAAGATAGTAATTGACATGGCATAAGGAATCATTATCTTTTTTTGTAGGCTACGTTGAGGCTATATATATGGTTTGTTGTGGCTGGAAATTGTTATAAATAGTTTGATTATGTTGTGGCTTTTGTTTTTAAGCTTATCTATGTGCTAATTTAGCGGATTGAAGAAGATACCATGAAAAATAAGAGGTTGACGATAAAGATTAAGGTGTTAGACGTATGGGGCTGTTTTAGAAGGCATTTTGTGGATATTTGAACTAGAAATAATATAGTACATATAAGTATGATGTTTTGAAGGTTGTAAACTAATTTGTGGAATAATATTTGGATTCAATTTATATCTTGTTATGAGTAAAAACGAGCTTGCCGCTCAATATAATTGTTTAGACAATCGGAAAAACTCATATTGGATTATATTGTTGTTGTTGCTATTGTTGGTTATAGTTATTGTTTTTAGGATTTTGATGGACCATAGTGGTCTTTGGGACGTATTAAAATAGGGGAGTTGCTTCCCAATTTTCCTTATGTCATACGACTAGCCAAATACGATGGTGCGACATTATATGTTAACAACAATATCATTTCACTTGTTGTAGATGCAAGAAGTTGTGCTCAGCTTAGTTGAGAAATAAGGAAGAGATAATACATGTATGTTAAGGCTATCCCTTCTTTCATTTATGCATGATCCATCTGATACAACGAAACGAGCAAGCACGCAAGTTTCACAAATGATTATATTCTTAGAAGTACTAGGGTTTACTATGTTCTTGATTCCCCATATGTCCTACTATCATATCGTCTGTTCATGGGTCTCATGACATTCCGAAAGATCTTATTGACTTATTTCATTATGCATTACATTTATTTATACATGTATATTAACACATGACCAAATAACATTATATACACGTATAGCATATGTATATGGGGTATGGGTAAAGGTTATGGAGTTATATATGCACCACCACCTGATAAGCTAGTATACATTGATGATTTCACCCACAAAGGCCGAGATGATATGATGGGATGCCCTCAATGTTATGTACGCATATACCTATGCATAATATGACATTTATACCCACATGCATGACATTATAAATGTTTCATGATTAACAGAGCTATTTAGACTTACAGATTGAGTCCTTTACTCCTTGTTCCTTTCATGTCTTTATATACTGCTTTTCATGCCTTACATACTCGGTACTTTATTTGTACTGATGCCCCTTTTGCTGGGGACACTCTGTTTCATGCTCGCAGGTCCCGATAGATAGGTTGACAGTTCTCCTAATAGGCTATCAGCTCAGCGGAAGGTGTGTACTCCACTTGCTCCAGAGTTGCCTATTTGGTTAGTATAATTTGGACATGTATTGACTAGTATGGCAGGGATCTATCTCGACCTTTATGACGTTTATGTACTCTTAGAGGCTTATAGGCAGATGTCAGGTATATGGATACTTGTATGGCCTTTTCGGCCTATGTTTAGAGTTTACAAATGTTCATGTTGGCATTATAGGCCAGTATGTCACATGTATAAGTTTCTATATCATGTTGGGTCGTACTATCTCTAGTATTCCCTTATGTTATATTCTGGTAATCTCATGAAGGTCCTTCTGGCCTATTTACACATGATAATACGATAAGAAAGACATGTTACATTGTTACTCGGTTGAGTAAGGTACCGGGTGCACGTCGTGGCCCTTCGATTTGGGTCGTGACATTTATAATGTGAAAGTATGGCGCATTATCAAAAAGAGAAACTATCCACTACTAGCAGCAGTTCAACTACTCGTTGATCCTAAAGATATAGATTCATACACAAATGAACAAATGACGGTCGTTTAGGTTAATGCTCAGGCACGAAACAGGTTGCATAACACTATAAGTGGAGAAAGGTATGAGAAGATTTCAAGCTGTAATATGGCTAAAGAAATATGGGACAAACTGGAAGTCACCTATGAAGAACTAGGAAAGTGAAAGAAACTCGAATAAACATATTAGTTCATGATTATGAACTTTTCCAGATGAAAGAAGGATAATCCATTGAGGAAATGTTCGCAAGATTTAGCAAAATCATTAGCGATCTGAAAGTTTTTGGTAAACTATATTCAAGTGGTGATCAAGTTCAAAAAATCCTGAGGTTACCTACCACTTGGTAGACAAAAGTAGTTGCACTCAAATCTCAAGATCTAAAAAATTTTTATATGATGAACTAAGAGGAGATCTTATAGCATTCGAGAAACCCCATCTCAAGAAAATAAGTCAGGACGAAAAGAAGAAAACAATTGCCTTCAAATCTACAATTAAAGGACCTGAGAAGGATATTGATGACGATCCACAAGCTCTTGAAGAAGAAATTGCCATGATGTCAAGAAAATGGATGGGTTAATGAGAAGGTATAAAACACAAGAAGGGGAAGGATTCCATCTAGGCGAACCATGCAATACAATGAAAAAGACAAGAAATACTGGAAGTGTTATGAGTGTGGAAGGTATGAGCATGTTCAAGCTGAATGCCCAGATCTTAAAAGAAAAGTCTCAAAAGGGTTCAACAAGGACAAATCCTTTGGTAGTTGGAGTGATGGAGATAGTTCAGAACACGAAGAAATAGAAAATTTGTACTTCATGACCATCCTGGAAAACGACATGAACAAATACTCTGGTTGTTGGACTAATAAAAATACATCAGACGATGAATGCAAGGAAGATACTATTTCATGGCACGAGGTGAAGCAAGTGAGGTAAGATCCTTTAACTGTGATAGATGCAATGAATTGCATTATATTCTTGACCTTACCCTAAAAGAGTCTCAAAAAATGTTGAACGAACTAAGAAGACTCAATATAGAAAAGAAAGACTGGGAACTTAAATTTGAAATATGTGAAATGGAAAGAGACGTACTTCAAGATGAGGTTCAGGAATTGCAAATGCAGCTTAATGGCATGCGCAAATCCACTTGTCACAGTTCAGTCAAGTCTAACCAGGCGACTTACAAGTCAACTAAAAAAGGACTGGTTAGAATTGAGTCCACATGTACTAACACAAGTGGTAGATCGAAAACTGGATCAACCCCTATGTTTCATTAGTGTAACAAACTTGGACATAAATATTCTTTGTGTCGATTTCGTAAATCCAATATTTCAGGATGGATTTGGAAACACCAAACAATCCTGATTCTAGTAGAACTAACTAACAAGGACCCAAGCAAGTTTGGATAAGGTGACAATTCTATTTTGCAGGAACACCATAGAAAGAGCTGCAAAGGAAAATGATATTTAAACAGTGCTTATTCTAGTCACATGATGGGTGACAAAAATCTATTCAAAGAAGTCACAAAAATAAATGGTGGAAATGTTAAATTTGGTGATGATTCAAAAGGAAAGATAGTTGGTACCAATATAGTTTCATTCGGAAAGAATTGTGATATTACAGAGGTATATCTTGTAGTTGGACTCAATTACAATCTTTTGAGCATAACGTCAGCTATGTGATTCCGGATATGAAGTAAAATTTAAGAAACAGGATGCGCCATTGAAGATGAAACAAGTAAATCATTCTTCCAGCAAAAATGTATGGAAATGTTTATATTATTAATGGCATTGAAAATCTAGATAGTCATATTTGTCTAGCATCCATTTCTGACAATCCATGACTTTGGCATAAAAAACTTGGTCATGCAAGCATGCATCTTTAGTTATGTGATGCAAGGACATTGTGTCCACTACAAAGCACTTGCAATTGCTTTATATGGAATTGTTTGGACCTACTAGAACTGCCAACATTGGAGGTAAATGTTATGCTTTTGTTATTATTGATGGCTACTCACATTTTACATGAGTAGTTTTCTTATCTCATAAAGATGAAGCTTTGAAATATTTTGAGATTTTTTGCAAAAGAATTGAAATAGAAAAAGGGTATCTTCTCACAACTATCCAAAGCGACCATAGAGGAGAGTTTGAAAGCAAATCCTTTGAAGAATTCTGTAATGATCAAGGGTATACCCATAACTTCTCAGCCCTACGATCACCCCAACAGAATGGGGTAGTTGAGCGCAATAATAGAACTCTACAAGATATGGCAAGAATAATGATATTAGAACATTCATCGCCAAATCACTTCTGAGCAGAAGCAGTTAGTACATCATGTCATATTCTCAAAATGGTGCCTCGACCTATTTTGAAGAAGACTCCATATGAATTATGGAAAGGTAAGAAGCCAAATATTTTCCACTTTCACCTATTTGGAAGTAAGTTCATTAAAAACAATGGTAAGGATAACCTTGGAAAATTTGATCCAAGGAGTCATGAAGGTATTTTTCTTGGTTATTCAATTACTAGTATATCATTTAGAGTTTACAACAAACGTAAAATATTTGTAGAAGTATCAGTGCATGTTATATTCGATAAAAATAACTATATGGCAGAGAAAGGAATCATTACAGGTGATGAAGATACCAACCAAGAAATATCACAGATAAATAGGCCACAGAAGTCTACTGATATCTCAATCATCATCACGATGTCGACTAATGAACCTATGATCAATCCTGCTGAACCACAAAAAGAGTCGACGACTACTGCATTTGGAACCCGACCGAATGAATGGAGAAGTGAACCTGAATATCCTCAAAAGTTTGTCATAGGGGATCCATCAAAGGGATGAAAACCAGAGGGTCTCTCAAAAAGAAAGAAAATATTGCACTCATCTCTCAAGTAGAACCAAAGAAAGTTGATGAAAACCTAAAGGACTCCTGCTGGATACAAGTCATGCAGGACGAACTTGATTAATTCGACAAAAATCAAGTTTGGGATTTAGTACCTAAGCCAGAAAATGCTACTAAATGGTTTTCTAAATGGTTTCATTGATGAATAGGTATATGTAAAACAACCTCCAGGCTTCGAAAACTCACAATTTCCTTATCATGTGTATAAGATAGCTAAAAATCTCTATGGACTGAAACAAGCTCCTCGAGCTTGGTATGAAAGATTCAATTCCTTTTTAACTAATTATGGGTTCATCAGAGGTAAGGTGGATACTACTTTATTTATCAATAGATCTAATGAAGGTAGTTTAATTATTCAAATCTGTGTAGATGATATCATATTTGGTAGTACTAATCCTGTTTTGTGCAAGGATTTCTCAAATCTTATGCAAAGTGAGTTCGAAATGAGTATGATGGGAGAGCTAAAAAAAATTCTTGGACTACAAATCTATCAATTAGAAAGTGGAATGTACATCTGCCAAACCAAGTATACGAAGGAATTGATTCAAAAAATTGGAATGAGGAATGCCAAATCAATTGGAACTCCTATGAGTCCTTTTACAAGTTTAGACACTAATGAACAGGGAAAATTAGTATACGAAACCAAGTATTGTGGAATGATTGGGTCTCTACTATATCTAATGGCTAGTCGACCAGATATTATGTTCAGTGTTTACAAATGTGTCAGGTTTCAGTCAGCTCCTAAGAGTCTCACTTAACAGCAGTAAAGCGAATTATTTGCTATCTCATTGGAACCACCTCTTATGGACTTTGGTATCCTCACTCTAAAAATTTTAAACTTGAGGGTTTTTCAGATGCTGATCTTGCAGGATAAGGAAGTCAGAAAAAGCATAAGTGGGTCTAGTCAATTACTGGTTAAATCCCTAATCTCCTAGAATAGTAAAAAATAAGAATCAATAACTCTTTCCAAAACTGAAGTAGAGTACAATGCAATTGGACAATGCTGTGCCCGATTACTATAGATGTCTCCTCAATTAGGTGAATATGAATTACTTTTTAAGCCTGTTCAAATATTTTGTGATAATTCTAGTGCTATCTGTCTATCAAAGAATCTTGTGTGTCATTCTAGACCTAAGCATATGGATATTAAGCACCATTTTATTAGAGATCATGTATTTAAAGGCAATATAGAATTATTTTTTGTAAGTTCCACCAATCAATTAGCAAACGTATTTACAAAACCATTGCTAGAAGATAGATTTTGTGCATTACGCGACTCTCTTGGCATTATTTCCATAAACTCATAATTTTAGGGCCTATGTGGTATTTTCTAATTATTAATGTATCTTAGTCTAAATATTTCATTAAGTGTTTAAGGTTCATTAATTGTGTGTGTTATTTTTTTCCATGTCTTTTCACACCTTTTCAGAGACCGGTCTATCATTTCATCAAATCTCTAATGCCTTTTCGTTTGTACTCAACCGTTGTTTATCATCCTTTTAAGTACAAATTTTCTTCAGTTCTTCTCACATTGTTTGTATCTCCACTCCCTTATTCCAAACCCTACCATGGCAAAGCACTCCAAAAACGCCTATGCTTCCACCCGCAAAAGCACTCGCTCTAGGGCAAACCCCTCTTCTCAACCTCCTAAACTGGTCAATTTAGGATCAAACCACTCTGAGAATTTTCAAGATCTCTCAGATGATGCTTGCAGTCTCAACGAAAAGGCCCTAGGAAAATGACCCATGGTTGACCCCCCTGAAACCTTCACTCCCTAAAAGCCCAAAACTGATCTCTCCAGTTCTCTTGTGTCTGACCTAAATTGCTGGGGCACTCCAAACAAGGATGTTTTCATTACCTTAAAATACAAGCATGTCGCTCATGGCAGAGTTGTTGATTTAAATTGTATGGACAGTCTCAACTGCAAAGTGAAGGAACTCTTCGACTTCAAGGGTTGGAAATTTTTTCTCTTTGCCTTCTCCAAAGGTATATGAACCCTTTGTTATAATGTTCTATGCTAATCTTTGCTCTAGCAAACCTGATAAGATAGAAACCTTGGTGTTTATCATGAAAATGGTAATAACAATTAAATTTGATTTAGTGGTTCTAAAAATACGTGATCTATTTTTATGATAGTTGTTAGGCAGTTGATGCTATATGAGACACTTAGAAACAAAATAAGAGTTTAAAACGGGATGTTAATCAAATCGAATCGCTGCCTCAAGCTTGCCTATATGGCCTCAAAGTTGCCTGGTGGCGCTCTCATCAGTTATACTATGGCCTTTTCCCGGGGCCCCTCCTTATCGAGCGAGATTACACCAACTTCTTATTGTTGTTGTTGTTGTTGTTGTTGTTGTTGTTGTTATTGCTGTCGCCGTTGGCTCAAGACAAGGAGATAGGGAGGTCGATCTCTTACATTTGGGAAGGTATTTGGACTATACACCACTGCTCACGAGGGTATTTGGAATATACACTATTGCTCACCTTCCTACCCCCGCCTGGTATAACACTTCATCCCTTTTGCTTTCCGTGGGGTGAATTGGTAACTCTGGCCAGCAACTTGCATGACACAATGTCCCAAGAAGTGGACTTAAAGTAGTCATGCAAGTAAGGCTGACGCCTACCAAGTCTTCTACCGGGCCGTGATCTTCCTATCCTGGTGAATGCCTTTGCTCTTTCGCGGGCTATGACATTTTTTCATCCCTTTTGCCTCTTCACTTTCCTCTTATTCATCTTCCCACTTTCCTCTTCTTCATCTTCTCCTTTGGAGATACCATTTTGGTGGGCCGATATGAGACCCCCGAGGAGGTAGCGGTCGAAGACACTGCCGCCGAGGATGCATACCCAAGAGGATGGCGCTCGAAGATACTGCCACCGAGGATGAACCCTCGGGAATAGATTAGACCCTAGGCTTTTCTTGCATATGTACCTTTTTTGCTTCTTTGTTTTTGTGTAAGGACCCCTCGCGGGCTTTTGTAATCATATGTAAGGACCCTCGTGGGCTTTTGTAACCGAATGTTTATGAATGAAAAATGTTTCTTTAATTTGTCTCTAATGCATACTATTTTCCCTTTATCTATACTTGTGTAGAATCTGAGTGCATAACCCCATCGGTTGGTGCAAATGTAGAGCCCAGGTTGGACTGATAAACTCGGGTCATCGGGACCCTGACTTCGAGTTGAATTAGAGTAGGCTTCGAACTCCTAAATCGAGACTTAGCCTCTAGACCCTACGATAGTCTTCAAGGGGGGATTCATTCGGAATCTCGAGAATGGAGACTGCCTTTAGGCTTTCGAGAACAGTCCTCGAGTGGGGGTTTGCTCGGACCGTCTGGAGACTTGTCTTGAACTTAGTGTAGATAGCCTTAAGGCATTGTAGATACATCTTGAGTGAGGGACTGCCCGGGTTTAGATGTTACCCCGAGGTCAAGCCCATATGAGTGGAGTTTTAAGTCTTTATTTTCTCCTTGAGAAGAGCCTTCAAAACCGGGTATCATCTCGAGTCTTGCAATGGCATTGATGGCCCCTTGGAGAGATCTTCGAGATTGGGTACCATCTCGGGACTAGCGATGATGCCAATGGTTTTCTGGAGCCTATCTTCTTTTTGATGGAGGTCCTCGAGATCGAGTACCATCTCGGGACTTGCAATGATGCCCAAGGCTTCTTGGAGCCTAACTTCTTTTTGATGGAGGTCCTCGAGATCGGGTACCATCTTGGGACTTGCGATGATGCCCAAGGATTCCTGGAGCCTAACTTCTTTTTGATGGAGGTCCTCGAGATCGGGTACCATCTTGGTACTTGCAATGATTCCCAAGGATTCCTGGAGCCTAACTTCTTTTTTATGGAGGTCCTTGAGATCGAGTACAATATCGGGACTTTTGATGATGCCCAAGGCTTCCTGGAGCCTAACTTCTTTTTGATGGAGGTCCTCGAGATGGATTACCATCTTGGAACTTGTTTAGTGCGGGGATATTCGACCCCGAAACGTCACACGACGTTCATCAAATGGACGACACTGTTGCAAAGTGATCGAGGTGATCCTGTCGACACATCTTCCCAAAGTGATTTCGGCTAGTATTTATCGGCCTCTAAGGCAAGTGAATCGTCGTCACTTTTTCCATATATAGGGCTGCTTCCGCTCTTTTGGAGATTCCACCATTCTGAGAAATTACCCTTTTTCCTGCATCAGGCCTTTTATTATTTCAGTATTGATGCTTTTTCCCGAATTCCTGCTCCAGTTCTCTAATTTTATTATAGTCATGACTGTTACATTAGGATCCGTTCGACAAGGAGGAGAGAGTTCCGCCTCCGGTTCTCGCCTTGTTGGCTCGGGGCATTTTGCTTCGAGAAAGGATTTTTCGTCAGAAAAGTGCACCAATGCTCAGGACCAACGGGAGCATACCTTGAAGTTTACTTCTTTGATAGGAGAGGGACACCTTGAGTTGGTGAGGAAAGACTGTGGATGGGGGAAAGGGTAGTACTACAGGTACCTTCCTCGGATGAGAGTATTACGGACCATGCCAAGGGGTTTCTGAATGTGTTCACGTATCCTTTCACACTGGGCCCCCTTGATAGGGTTGTTCTTGACTTCTGTCAAAAGTATTAGGTTACCTTGGCCTAGATTCACCCGTCATTTTGGCGGAAAGTGTTGTTCTTTATGGAGAAGGAAAGGCTTGAATTTATGCTTACCCATCTTATCAGGCTATACCGGCCCTTTCATCATCGATGTCTGCTAGCCTTACGATGCCCGGTCGACCATACCTTTCATTATTGATGATGAAGAAGATGCAGGTCAGGAGTGGATGAGTCAATTCGTTCAAGCACGAACTATTGATATTATCCCCGGGGAGTTTAAGCCATTACCTGAGGAATGGAATTATACACGTAAGTGGTACACTCGTGCCTTCGCAGTTTTTCAATTATGGCGAAGGGTTGTTCCGTAAACATGCCTTGTTTTCTTTTTCTACAGCAATTTTATGGATGTCGGGCGAGGTTACCGATCTGCCGGATTGGGTTCCGAAGTTTGTGACCCACTCAACTTACAACGAGCGTAAGTGGCGAGCTTTATCTAAGGATAGGTGGGAGGAAAATACCATGGTATGTGTTGTGCGATCTGTTCCCTTCCCTTCCTTTAGTTGGAAGAGCACTTTCTCTTTCTGCATACTAACCCTGTTATTTTAGACATCGGGGAGCCTTCCGAGGTGAGGTCGTGACCCCTTGGGGGGGGGGGGGTGGGAAGAAGGATCGCTAGATTTTGGGATAAAGAATGATAACAATAAGCAAGAGATACCTTTGTAGGGCGATGGTGCTCGAAGTAAGGCGAACCTGGACAGGGGGCCTGGAGTGGAAGTATTGACTAAACCTGTCACGCCTGTGATTTCTGGTTTTGGAGAGGCAGTGTATCCTACGCCGTCATCTTCTTTTTTCATTGGAAGTACTCCTAGGGATACTCTAAACCCGGGATCATATGCACCGAGCGATCGTGCCTCAGCTGGGATCTATTCTTTCGGAGCTGAAGGAGCTAGGTTAGCAGATGTGCACTCGGCCTTCGAGGAAGCACAACGACTTCACTCTGTGGTGAGTTTTTGGCACATGCCTTTCGAGTTTGGCGCCTTCCCTTCATTAATGAGTTTTCTTTTGTAGGCCTTCGACAAGCTTAAGTCCGAGCTGCTTTTCCGTTAGGACAAGCTACGAAAAGCTCTAGATGAGGAGAAATCCCTTAGGCTCCTTTGCAAAGAAAGGGAAGTCGAGTTGGCATATTTACGGTATGAGGCGAGTTGGAGCTCGAATTGTGAAAGCTACTTAAAGGAGCAATTAGTTTTTGTTCCGAGCGAGTGTGCATTCCTCCTTATAACTCCTGAGGCTAATGTTTTGTTTATTTCAGTTGCAGAAAAAGGCAGAGGGCTTGGAGCGCCTTCAGGACGAGGTTGGTCGAGCCAAGCACAAGTATGATAAGTTAAAGGCTCAGGCGGACGCTCAGGCTTCGACGGAGAAGGGTGCTCTAGCTAAAGATTCCACCCTTGAGGTTCAACTTTGCTTAGCTCATGATAATACCTTGGTTCAAACAGATATGGTTACGAAGCTTGAGATTGAGCTTTTGAAGAAAAAGGTCGAGGTTGTGGATGCCCGGGCTGGAGCTGTAATGAGCCAAACTAAGGCTGACCAGAAAAGTAGTGGTCTATTTGAAGGATGTTGCCGATGCTCAAGCTAAGAAAGATACTTGACCGCAAATATAGGAGCAACAAATACGCTCGGTGTAAGTCTCGGAGGAAAACCCTCGAGGAGATCCGTGCTAGGGGATTTGACCTCTCGAAAGAGTTGATGCGGGCGAGGGCGGATGAGCATGGTGCTCGGTTACTTTTATCCGACATCGAGGATAGCGAAGATGAGGCCAACGGGCCACAGCCCCCAGGGGGGGTGTAGATTTTGCTTTCCGATTCTGTATATAGCATTTTCAAAGCACGTTTGTGAATGGAGCTTGTATTTTTTTGCATGTATGTATAAAGAGGAAACCTCGTGGTTTTGTTTCTCATGCATTTCTTTTTTCCTTGATTTTATCCAGATGAACTGGTCTTTGTGTTGAGGGGAATCTTTAGATTCACGGTATGGCCTTGAGGTTCTCTGGGCTGGCCTGTAGGCTCTTACGCATTTTTGCTCTTAGGCATATTTAGGTCAACTGTTTTGGTCTCAATCCTTGAGTTGGGCATCGACTCGAGCTTATTTGACCCTCAAGTTGTCGAATTTTAGGTTGCCAATAGTGGCTCTTACGCTTTTGGTCGATGCGATCTTTTAGTGTAAGCTGACGTTTGAGCTCTTACGCTTTTGCTTTTAGGCATATTCAGTTAACTGTTTTGGGTTCAGTCTCCAAATCGGGTATCGACTCGAGCTCATTCGACCCTCAAGTTTTTGAATTGCAAGCTGACCCTTAGGCTCTTAAGCGTTGGGTCGGTATGACCTTTTATGTATGTGGGCTGGCAATAGTGGCTTTTACGCCTTGGGTCGATGCGACCTTTTATATATACTTGGGCTGGTGACAGTCGCTCTTACACCTTGGGTCGATGAGACCTTTTATGTAGGCTTTATTTTTCCCTCGATAAGGATTGTTTGAAATAGTGTTTGCCTGACTCTTCGATGGTTTAATAAAAAATCTCGATTGTGAGTCGTTATATGGCGATGATCAAGCACCTAGGGAGGTTTGGCTTGGAGGCTGAGTATCTCGAAGCCAATGTTTAGGAGCTGACGTGGTCGAAGCTCTTTTGCCTATGTCAAGGGTAGCTTGTTTAACCGGTTCTTTCCGAAGTATATTCGAAGTAATTGAAGGCTTGTCATTTTATAGCGATGATCGGGCGTCCCCGAGTCATGTTAGTTTGGCTGGTATAGCCTTGTGACCGGAGTCATTTGTGTTTGGCCGGAGCCTTTAAGTCTCGAGTGAAGTAGTTTCGGCATCTATATCGAGTGTATGCCTTTTTAGGGTTCTTACAAGTTTGATATATAGCCGAAACTTTGAGATCGGGTTTATGCCTTTAGTAAGGTCTTACAAGTTTTACATGCCTTTGAGGTCTTACAGTTTTGGATACTTGATACAAGTATGGTGCATGCCTTTCTTGCGGTCTTACAGATATTGTTGTTGCCTTATATAGGTCTTACGAGACCGAGGCTACCCGTATGTGGTCTTACGGCCTTGGGTTTTGATAATTCGATGGAGATGGCGATTAACAACAATCACCGAGTCATCGAGCGTTTCTTGGCTCGGGAGCCATTACTTGTGAACCTGATGTTGCCTCATTGAGGGCTTAAGATTTTGGAGTTTCCGACCCGGAGGTCGTGTAGCCTTGAGTTTTCGATGCCAGTCCCCGAGTGTTCAGGACGTTTTTGGCTCTGGAGTTATTTTGTGATCTCGTTGTTGACTCATCGAGGGCTTATGATTTAGGAGCTCCGACCCGGGGGTCGCATTGTTTCGAGTTGTTAATGATAGTCCCCAAGTGTTTGGGGCGCCATTCGGCTTTGGAATGAAAAATGCTTTTGGGAGGTATTCTTTGGTTACTTGGTACAAATATACATGTTTTTGCTGTTATAGGCTCGGTTGTTCTATTCGGACACGATTTGTTCGACCGTTTGGCCCAGTACATTACTTTCTTATTGAGCCCCCGTTTGGCGTATCTTAGCTTCTCCGACTAGGTGACCTTCCAGAGGGATGGCCCCCAGTATTTGAGGTTGGTTGCAAAAGAAACCTTGAATACTTGTTGGATATTCCTTAGGTATTCCTTAGGTAGCATATATATGTTGCCTCGTTAAAAACCTTGCCGGTAAAACCCTTTTTGGGATAAAAACCCGGTCGAAGAAAAAGAGTGCAACGCATGCTTTTTGAAACCTAAGGCCTTCGAGTTGGAGAGTGCGTTGGCCGTTTCGATCAGAAACATGCACTCAGATCAGCGCAGAACATAATTGAAAGAGAGAGGATACAGTCATACCTTAGTGTAGAACAAGACGACGATGTTTCGAGCCCTGATATGTTTCAGTCACCTATGATGAGGACACGGTACAGTCCTCCGCTTCACTTAGTCAGGGATAGCCGAGAGTGTAGTTTGTTATCGCTATTTTACTATTTGCTTATCCTTCAGCTCCTTCGAAGGTGGAGGTACCAGTGTCGGGGCCATATCGTGTACCGCGAACATTTCTTTCGCCGCATGCTATTCCCCGTAGATGGTCTTAATCCCATCCTTTGCAGGGAATTTAATCATTTGATGGAGGGTGGATGGTAATGCTCTCATGTCGTGTATCCACGACCTTCTAAGCAAAGCATTGTACCTCATGTCTCTCTCGATTACATGGAATTTGGCATTTTGGGTCGTGTCGACCACGTTGATTGGAAGGGCGATTTCCCCTTTTTGTTGTTTCGCTTGCCATGTTGAATCCGTTGAGGACTCGAGAGGTGGGCATGATTTGGTTAAGCAGTCCGAGCTGCTCTACCACCCTCGACCTGATAATGTTGGTCGAGCTACCTGGGTCCACAAGTACACATTTAATTTGAAATGTATTTACAAGAAAAGAGATTATCAGTGCGTTGTCGTGAGGCTGAGACAAGGTCTCGATGTCCTCATCACTAAAAGTGAGGGCATCCTCAGGTATGTAATCCTGAGTTTGCTTTTCTCTGGTGATGGGTATTTTTGTTCTTCTCATCATGGGCTCTTACGGGGCATCGATGCCTCCCAAGATCATGTGGATTACATGTTGTGGCTCATTCGTTTCAATCTTCTTGGCCGCTTCTCTTTCTCTAAAATGATTTTTGGCCTGGTCACTGAGGAATTCTCGGAGGTGACCTTTGCTGGGTAGTCTGGCTACTTCCTCTCGGAGCTGGTGGCAATCCTCGGTCATGTGGCCGTGTGTGTTGTGAAACTCACAAACTAAGTTATGACTTCTTTGCGAAGGATCTGATTGCATAAGCCTGGGCCACTTGGCATCTCTGATTTTACTGATGGCGAACACGATGTCTGATACATCTATGTTGAAGTTGTACTCCAATAAGCGAGGTGCCTCTATTGGCCCCGTGTTCCTGTCGAATCTGGCTCTGTTGAAGAATCCCTGAGGGTTTTGGACTTGGTCGATCCTTCGGTCATTGAGGGGTATGTTACGCCTCGGGGCATTTCTCCTGTTGTCGGTGTATGGCTGGTACCTTTACTTGTTTGGCTTTGACTCCTTCGCTGGAAGCTTGCTTGGGTATACCGAGCCTGGGGGGCTCCTAGTTAGTTGTCCTCGACCCTGATTTTTGATTGATATCAGTTGTGAACGTTTGACCAGGTCACAACGGGATATTTGACCAGGTTCTGTTTCAACTACTTCGAAGCCACCGAACATCATTCATTTAGACCTTGAGTGAAGGCCTGTACTGCCCAGTCGTTGGAGACCGGTGGTAGTTCCGTCCGTTCCATTTGAAAGCGAGATACGAACTCTCGCAGCATCTCGTTCTCCCTCTACTTGATTTTGAAGACGTCAGACTTCCTTGTTGCCACTTTGATGGCACCGGCATGTGCTTTATGAAGGAATCTGCTAGCATGGCAAATTAGTCTATGGATTTAGGAGCTAGGTTGTGATACCACATCATGGCTTCCTTTGAGAGTGTTTCCCCGAACTTCTTTAGTAAAACAGACTCGATCCCGTCGTCCTTTAGGTCATTGCCCTTCACTACGCAAGTGTAAGTAGTGACGTGCTCATTAGGGTCTGAGGTCCCGTTGTATTTTTGACGGACTGGCATTCTGAACTTTTTTGGAATGGGTTTTGGAGCCGCTTCCTCTGGGAACAACCTTTGTATGAACTTCTTTGAATCTACACCTTTCAGGATCGAGGGTGCACCCGAAATTTGGTCGACCCTGGAGTTGTAGGTCTCGACCTTTTTGTCGTTGGCTTCTATCTTCTTATCCCCCAATTCGATCCTATTTGTGAGGTCCTCGAGCATCTTTATGATTGCGGGGTCGGCTACTGACCCGTTGTTGCTTGGCCTCTCTGGTACCTGCTCGGCCGGGGGAGCCGTCCCTGGTGCTACTGTGCTAGGAGTTTTCTGGTGACTTTGCAGCTGAGTAATCGCTACCTGTTGTTCCTTCAACATTTAAAAAATAACGTGAAGGATGACCTCCCGTTCTTCCCTAGTTGGGGTTTCCTGAGCTTCTTGTCAGTCTCCTTGGTGCACGCTCCTATTAGTGTGGGAGCTTGCATCGACGTGTTAAGCATCGCGTGAGACTGCGTCCACAGTAATCGATTCTGGTGTGTTCTCAGGGTTTCATGGTGGTACACGAATACCTGGAACATCCACACCATTTTCTCCATGGTTCTCAAAGTTGTTGTTCACTGAGTCAGACATTTTGACTTGAAATCAAAGAATTTGGGCAAGAAAAAGTGTGAAAGATAACTTGCGTTATGTAGTTAAACTATCAAGAAAATAATCACTATTATTTTTAGCCCCATGGTGGGCGCCAAACTGTTTACCGTGAAAATGATAATAACAATTAAATTTGATTTAGTGGTTCTAAAAATATGTGATCTATTTTTATTCTAGTTTTTAGGCAGTTGATGCTATATGAAAGACTTAGAAACAAAATAGGAGCTTAAAAATGAGATGTTAATCAAACTGAATCGCTGCCAATCGAGGCCTCGAGCTTGCCTATTCGAGGGCACCTCGGGGTCGAGTCTGAAGCTTGGCTGGGAGCTATCGAAGGTGGTCGTTGGAGACTAACAGTTCTAAATAAATCAAAGGCGACTCTTTATGGACAATAATAAGCAATAAATGATGAACATTAAATAGAACACAATAAATATGAGTAATAAATGAGATAACGAGACCAAGAGAATGTGTTAGAGAGCAGAGAGAATGTTCTAGTATATTTAGTATGGAGCAACAAATGTTTATAAAATGACAAGGATCCCCTTTATATAAGAAGGGGAATCCTAACATAGTACAATTGCATTTATTACAAATATATGGAGATGGGACACCTAGTTAATGCCACGATACGGGCTCAAACTAGCCTAACAAATTTTGTCGGCTCTAGCTTCACGCCTTGGGAACTCCCAATTTTCTTCCTGTAACTGTGGGTCTTATACTGGCCCGAGGTCGAGAGTCGATGGCCCTCGAGGGATGAGAATCGACTGTGATTTCGAGCCCTCGAGGCGTCATAACAATGGAAAATTGGACCCTCAAATTTTACCGTATACACTTGGTTCTTGGCAAACGTATTGTTTTGGACTGTGCACTATTTGATACTATTTTTCAATATAGTTGTTCTAGTTTTCCTATACTCTTCAAGAATACCTGGCTTGAGGACTTTTAAATCTCTTTTAATCAAGCTAAAAGGTGTATAGCTGAATCACCCTCTGACTCTCTTCCTAGTCAACTAGGACCTAGTTATGTCTATTTTGAAACTCGTGTCTTAGCATATATTGTAGCAACAACTCTTCTTCCAAGAATATGATTCTTCTCTACCTTCTCCCAGTGTGATACCTTCCTATTTACTGTCTTTTGACTAAACACAAGGTCACGTCATCTTCTTGGGTCATCAATTTTTTGATAGAAAGTGCTGATAATCACACAAGTCTTCCTTATGGTACGATTATCACCCATCTGCTAGAAACCAACAACATATCCCTTGTTAACCATCCCCTCATCATTGTCACCAAGTCTTACAATTCCAGGGGATTTGCTAGCATGGGTTATATTTCTGTAAACGGAACCTGGGTCAAGAAATAAGAAGGTTAAACCAAGAATGTCCCCTCTGATTGCAAAGCAAAAGCTCTTGTGCCTCAACCCCAATACAAGTGATTTTGGCCTTTTAGAAAAGCTTGTCTCCATCAGTGAAACATGGTCTGTCATCAAGAACTCCTTAACCTCTATGCAATGCAAGATTGAAGATATCCATGGAATGGCAAAGGAGACAGGGTCTGACGTGTCCAAGATTCGAGTGCAGATTCTGAAGACTGCAGAAAAAGCAGTAAGGGCCTTAAAAGAGATTCATAAAAAAATTTATAGGGTCTCTGCCATAGTGAATGCTAGCTTTGATCGCCTCAAGGAGGCAGTTTGCAATAACCTTACCTACTTTCTGCACCGTTGATGTTTGGTTGTTCAAGACAATTTCTTTTTTCTTTGTTTTTTTTGTGACTGATGATTCAGTCATGGATTGTACTCTTAGTACAAATACTTTTTAATTTCCTTGCTTTTATTTTGTTTTTGTTGATGACAATGAGGGAGAAATAGGAAGCAAGCTTAAGGTCTGCGTTTCTATGAATTTCCTGCTTCTATGTTCTCTGTTTTGTGCTTTTGTTTTCAACTTGCAGGTACAGTATACGATATACAATTGAGGAGGAGTCAACTATAACTGAGGCAATAGAATGTCCAACTGAGGGGGAGTCTACGAGACACATCAACCATGAAACGTAGATTAAAGGAGAGTTGATTACAACACACTCAAGGCAACTGATCAACAGAGAAGTATTTTCATTGTTATTTTGTCATCATCAAAAAGGGGGAGATTGTTAGATCTCAGTTAATTTTCATGATGCAAAATAACAAATTATTTCGTATGTGCAGGAACAGATTCTGAGCAATAATATGGAGGCAAAAACGAATCAAACAAAAAAAGGAAAGAAAAGCGAAAAAATCAATTAAAGAAGATTGCAAAATCAATTAAAAGATATATTATAGGAAGGATCTCAATCAAAGGAGATTAAGGGCACGAAATCATCCACTAAATATTCTCCCACATAAAGACATCAATCGAATAATCAATCAAGGGATTTAAAAACGGGAATATTCTATCATTTAAGGAAGAAACAATTCAACTCTGCGTGTCAAGGCAAGTCAGCAGAAGAATCAATTTTGGAAAGAATCAATTTAGGATTCCTTCTTAATACAACTCCCTTGGGTTCGCAATCTCTCAAAAAGACGTACAAGACTTGAAGGCCTCGAGAAGTATAAATACCTACTGCACCAGCCTTGGAAAGATATACTTTGATCAAACCAACTTCATTTTCTTTGTTCTACTTCAAACAAAACACTGTAGTATGCTATATGTTTCTTGTGTATCAAAGAAGAGAAAAGACAGAGAGAGAGAGAGAGAGAGAGAGAGAGAGAAGAACACTGGTGAGGCATTTTATCAATTATAAAGAGAAGAACAAAGCGACAAAAGGTGTTGATGTATAATAAAATCAAATCATCTGTACAAAGCTACTTCCTACTTGAAAGAGATCATCCTTGCAACCCAAGGGGAATGGACGTAAGACTTACTCTGAATCCGAACCAGTATAAAAACATACTGTATCACTTACTTTCAGCAATTTATCTTTTACATTTTGTTCCTGAAAAGTCCAGTCGACTAGAATAAAAATTAGTCGACTGCCTCGAAAAAGAAAAGAAACATTACAATTCACCCCCTTCTTGAACTTTCACAATAGTCTCTGAAGTAGAAGTATTAGGTTAAGTTTTCAACTAACAAGTAAACATTAACTTGAAAACACCACGAACACTGTTATGTCGAGGAAGAAGCAAACCCGAAAATAAAGAAGATAATGAACACCAAATTTTAATGTGAAAAACCCTCCAAATCAAAGGTAAAAACCTTGGGATCACAAAGATCCAAAAAGCTCCACTATAACAATAAGAGAGTTACAAAATTTATCCAAATTGACTACACAACAAGTGCCACACATGGAGCAACAATAGTAGCAAAAGCAACGATAAATCAATTAAAGAAAGAGGAGAAGCGACAAAACTGGAGCTTCTGTTCGGGGCTCAAAATAAGATGCTATGGACCTCCAAATCCAATCTTCACCATTCAAATCAAATATCAAGATGTTACAAATATGCAGTCAACATTTTAGCCTGATCCAACGGTTAATGAGTCAACAAACGTAATTTAAATTTGGCTGGTCGGAATAAAATCTGTAGCAAAACAAACACTTTTCTTCTTTCTTCTCTCTTGATGAAAGCTCTCTCAAATACCTCTCTTGTGTGCTTAAGACTTAAACAATTTGTACTAATGAGTATATAATATTTCTCCAAGGTTGTCCTATTTACAGATCATGGGTGGTGCTTTCTATTAAAGCCAAAACCAACTCTAAATAGGAACAAAAAGCGAATCCAATTCCGAATAGGAGTGGAAACCAAAAGAGAATAGGATTAGGTCTTTGGCTGGAAAACATGGGCATGAGAGCAA
Source organism: Nicotiana tabacum (assembly GCF_000715075.1). Taxonomy (NCBI): domain Eukaryota; kingdom Viridiplantae; phylum Streptophyta; class Magnoliopsida; order Solanales; family Solanaceae; genus Nicotiana; species Nicotiana tabacum. The sequence continues at coordinate 84,046,333 of NC_134090.1, forward strand.
AAAACTCCCCCTCCAACCAAGGGGCCAATATGTCTTCAAGTATAGGAACTATTGACAGGTTTCATGCTTGCCAATTTTCTTCAAAATTCATGTTTATCTGTAAGCTTAACTACGAAGTCCTCAGGCTGCTCCATATAAATTTCCTCATCTAAATTACCATGAAGAAAAGTAGTCTTGTCCTCCATTTGCTCAACCTCTAAATCTAGACTCGCGTCTAAGCCTAGAACTACACGAATAGAAGACATCTTCACAACATGGGAGAAAATTTCATCAAAGTCAACTCCCTCCTTCTGGCCAAAACCTTTAATATCTAACCTTGCCTTGCACCTAGGCGCAGAGGTATGGTTATTTTGCTTTATTCTAAATATCCATTTATTAGATAAAGGTCTATTACCTTTCGGCAATTTTTCTAACTCATATGTGCCATTCTCATGAGGTAACTTCATCCCATCTTCCATGGCTTCTATCCACTGATCTTTGTGAGTATCTTGCATGGCTTCATCATAGCTCTCAGGTTCTCCCATGTCAGTCAAAAGCACATACTCATCAGGAGGATAGCGCATGGATTTTTGATTCTCCCTTGTAGATCTTCTAAGATAGGTTTTAGGAGCATTCGAAGTTGTTACCTGAGTAGGAATTGATTGTTGATCAACCACAACTTCATCAAGTTGAGCATCCATAACATCTACACCATGATGATCATTTCGATCTTGATTACTATCTTCATTACTGTCTTGGGTTCCTTCATGTGCAATAGGTACCTTAGCAATAGAAACTGGATCAATATCAACTAAGCTCTCATTACTTTGAGAATCTATCTTCTCAGCTTTGTCAATATCTTCAATGGTCTGGTCTTCAAAGAATATTGCATCACGACTTCTAATAAGTTTATTGTCAATTGGATCATAAAAACAATACCCAAACTCATCTTGACCATAACCAATAAAGATGCATTGCTTAGTTTTGACATCCAGTTTCGATCTCCCATCTTTAGGAATAGGCACACAACCTTTACACCCAAAACTCTCAGATGATCATAAGAAACATCTTTGGCAAACCAAACTCTATCTGCGACATCACCATCCAAAGAAATAGCAGGAGACAAATTGATAACATAGGCAACAGTGTTAAGTGCTTCCGCCCAAAATGTATTTGGAAGTTTAGCCTCTGAAAGAAAGCATCTAACTCTCTCAACTAGAGTTATATTCATTCTCTCTGCCAAACCATTCAATTGAGGCGTCTTGGGCGGAGAATTCTGATGAAGAATTCCTTTTTCCTTGCAATAGTTATCAAAGGGACCACATTATTTACCACCATTATCAGTGCGAATACATTTTAATTTCTTTCCCGCCTGTCTCTCAGCTAAGGCCTGAAATTCCTTAAACACGCCAAGTGCTTGATATTTAGATTTCAAAGGATACACCCCGAGCTTATGAGAATGATCATCAATGAAGGTCACAAAGTAAAGTGCATCACCTTTTCACTTTACTTTAAAAGGACCACACAAATAATAGTGTACTAGCTCCAATAAATCGGGTTTTCTTGAAGGAGGATGGCTATGAAAGGAAACCCTTTTTTGTTTGCCAGCTAAACAATGAATACACCTTTTTAGTTTTGCTCGTTTCACTCTAGAAAGAAAACTTTTCTTAGCCAAACATGTAATCCCCTTATCGCTCATATGACTCAATCTTCTGTTCCACAATTCTGATAAAGTGTCACTCTTCACCAAATTTATGGAGTCATTAAGAATAGAGCTCTGTGTCAGATATAAATGACCAGACTTTTCTCCTCGAGCCACTACTAATGAGCCTTTGGTGAGATTCCATTGGCCGTTAAAAAGAGCATTGTGGTAACCTTAATTGTCTAATCTTCCTACGGAGATCAAATTGAAAGAAAAGCCTAGAGCATGCTTGACATCTTGAAGAACTAACGTTGAACCATTTTTAGTTTTCCAACAAACTGTGCCAACACCAAACACCTTAACTTCACTAGCATTTCCCATCTTTAACACTCCAGAATCAACAGGAGTGTAAGATGAGAAAAAGTCTTTTCTTGGTGTGACATGTAAGGTAGCTCCAGAATCTACTATCCAGCTCGTCTTGTGGGATACCAAACTAATGACATTTTCATCATAAACAAAAAAAGGTCATCTCGAACAATAGCAACAATATTGTTCTCGTTATTTTCAACTTTCTTTCATTCTCTAATGTCTTGCTTCAACTTGTGGCAAAACCTTTTGATGTGTTCTTTCTTGCTGCAACGGTTGCATATAATATTTTGGTATTTGGACCTTGACTTACTTCTACTTTTACCTCTATTCCTCGAGCCTCTTGTTCTATCTCTCCCCCGGCCTTTTGTAACCAAGATATCTATTTGTGATGACGGACCCTAAGATTTTCTCCTTACTTCCTCGTTCAACACACTATTATTGGCATATTCCTTGGTTACCTTACCTCCAGGAGCTGAATTTTTCAAAGAAACACGAAGAGTTTCCCAAGAGCCTGGCAGAGTATTAAGAAGCCAAAAGTCCTTGTATCTCATCATCAAAATTAACTCCCATTCCAGACAGCTGATCAAGGACATTCTGAAAATCATTTATGTCATCAAGGATAGGGATGCTTTCCTTATATTTAAAGGTCATCTTTTGCTTTAGCAGGAAAAATTTGTTCCCAATTTTTGAAGCATAAAGAGTCTCTAGATTTTTCCACAATAATCTCGTATATGTCTCATTCCGAATATGGTTGCGAACATTATCTTCAACCCATTGTCGTATATATCTACATACTTGTTGGTGCTCAAAATCCTAATTTTCATCAGATATAGTCTCGGGTTTATGAGGTGCAAAAACTGGTAGATGCATCTTTTTCACGAACAAAAAATCTTTCATCTTGCTTCTCCAAACATTACAATTTCTCCCATTTAAACATACCATCTTGCTCATATTCGCTTCCATTCTGTAACAACCCGGATAAATAACCAAGGCTCTGATAGCACTTGTTAGGACTGAAATAATCAGGTCTCCTACAGAAGCTAGCAACGCATACCTTCAACCACGATAAATCAGACAACAAAAGAGAAATATTCCAAAACTGACAAAAATATTTAATTTGGTCCAGTCAATTGACCTACGTCCATGGCAGAGATGAGTAGTCCACTACATAAAAGAGAGTACAAATATCGAGAGAACAAACCCACGAAGTGGCAAACACAAGTGACACGCTAACACTTCTCTCGTAAAGTTCTCCCCCTAAACATGACTCTCAAATCCCATATGGCTACATTGTGGATGTTACTGAATGAGAAGGAGGGATCCTCAATTTATAGAAGTCCAAAGATTTTTCTACAAGAAATAGGACTAGCCAAATATAAGAGAATTATAATTTCCTTCTACAAAAAGGAAAACCTAATTATTTATGATGTCCTTTCCTTCAAGAGATATGAAAACTAAATATGGTAAGAAAATCAGGATAACCTCCTTGTATGCAGCGGAACCATGGAAATTAGGATCTCAAGATGCAGCAACACCTATAATGCAAGGAATACTAGACTTACTTCACGACGTCTTTTTCTTTGTTATGCTGATTTTGGTTTTCGTATCAAGGAACTTGGGTCGCGCTTTCCTTTTAGATTTGAGGTAGTAATAATGAATGCTTGAATTGCTCCTATTAGAAATAGGGCTACTCTTGGGTACGAAAGAAGGATATTCCAAGCCTGGGCACATCCCTTTGATAGCTTTGTTTAGCCGAAGCGACCCACTTGGAAAAAGCTCTCCTTTATGTTAGGGGAGACTAAAATGCAACTTCGATGACAACACCTAACAAATACATCACTGAATACCATTATTTATTGGCCACCAGAGAAACTTGAAAAGAACAAAGAGAAGCCAAAGCGACTACCCCTCCAGAAACACGACTCCAGAATCTTCTACTTACACTGCACACCATATAAGAGCTCACCCTAAGAGTAATCTATCAAGAAAACCCGAAATCCAATACTAAAACCCCAAGAGTCATCGAAAGTCAGAGCATGGGAAACACTAAAACCTCACATCATAAAAGAACGCAAAAAGAAGAAGGAATATAAACTACCCAGGAAAGGTCTCTAAAATAATACAGGGCTATAGATCGTAAGCCAAATGAAAGAGAAATTGTAGGGATCATACAAGTTTATTCAATATCAGGTTCTGTCAATGTATTGATGGAAATATCTTGCTAGCACTGATGCAAGAAAGACCTTTTTGAGAAATCTCATAGCTTACGAGCAACACTCGTCTCATGTACATCCTAGATATTTGAATATTTGACTAAGTTGTTAAACTTAATAGTATATGAAAATATCTAGGATATATCTAGTCAGGTAGTGTTGGTCATAATTATGAGATATACATACCCATGCAGTCCTCATTGCATCAAAGACAAGAGATTCAATTTGAGCCTGATATCACATAAACTTGCAAGAGATCCCAACTGTTTCTTGGCACATGTCTGTGTATAATCATTTCCAGTTTTAAAGAAGAATCCCCTAATCCCTCACATCTTCTATAGAACTGACGATTCAAGTTTACTTGGATCAAATTGAGTTAGGTCAATTTGGATTTGCAATGAGTTTACCCATCTAACTGATCAATACCATTTTGTTCACTTATTTATAGTTTGTTTAGTTATTAAATTAGATTTAAAACAATTTTCTTATAGAGACAAATGCAACATGAGTAGGTGAAGATATGTATGATTATATCTTGTATGATCAAGAAAAGTTTCATATTTTAGCGCATCTACAAGTAATTTTAGATCCTGTGTTAGGATCAGGAAATCGGGTAGTACGTAATTTAGCCAAACAATATTATAATGATAATAACAAAAACAATACAAGTTGATAATAGTGACAATTATAACATGTAAAGAAAACACAAATTTAACCTCACAAGTGAAAGTACAAGCGGGGAGGCGGTGAATTGTAACTAATTTAAAACCTTAGTTGACTTAGAATAGACTTAGTCGACTTCACTTTATCAGCAGGTTTGATTGGCGACGAAAATAAATTGCAAGGAATTTAAAGGCTGAGAACACAAGAGTTTTATACTGGTTCAGTACCAGTGTGGGGCCTACATCAAGTTCCCTTGCATCATAATGGTTCTCTTAGATTTTTAATAATTGGTTACAATAGCAATGTTTTTATGGATAGTTTACCACCAGCGATTTTCAGCAACAATGTTTGATAAACTTGACACAACTCTTGGTTTTACAGTGTTTGTGCTAAGAATTAGGAAGACATAGAAAATAGTGGTAAGTTGCATAATTGAATTCTTGAGTTCGCTAGTCTTTTTATACAAGAGTCTTGAGTAACCGTTGCAGATTAACCCTTGATTGAGGTACAAAATATTCTAAGAGTTTTGACCTAAGGGATGCCTTCGAATCCTACTCAATAGATGGGTTGGATTCATTTACGTCATTCCTTTTCGTATTCATCAGGGAGCGATTTATGGCTTGACTTGATCGATCAATCTTCAGAATTTCTAGATTTCAAATCAATCGTTGAAGTATTGCACTTGATCTTGTTTCCTTTTTGATGGCCTTGACATCCTTTGATTTAGCATTTTCCTTGCTGCATTTGATCTTGTTTCCTTTCTGATGTCTTTAACATATTGACTTTCTTTGATTTAGTATTGCCCTCCTAATTTCCTGCAATCAAATAGATACAGTTAGATTATTTGCAATATTGTCATCATTGAAACTTAGATGCAACAACAAGATCACTCCAAAAAAGGGGATCACACAAGTGTTTCACAACACTCAACTCTCTTACAAACAACTCTCAATAAAGGAGGAGAGAAAGAAACAAGAAATGAAGACTCAAGTTTTGTTGGTGTGTCTAAAATGAACTAATGATATTTCCTTTTATAGGCAAAAAAGCTTTGGCCTCCTAGCTGTAAAAGAAAAGATAGAACTCGTGCAAATAATATCCACCACACAATGCAATATTTTTGGGTCCCAAAGAATATTGTCAACAATGCCTGCTTTACAAATAGGCTTATGCTTATGTGAGATGGACTCCACTAGCCAAAATATTGGTCATATTACAAATATCCACCTTGGCCTACTTTTGGCTGATATAGTAAATTTACTCCACCCTCTCCACAAAAGCCTATATGGGATATATCATTCTTTATAAATAGCAATCAAGTTCAAGCAGAGCTTGAACTTGCCAACTGGAAGAGGCTTTATGAACATGTTAGTAGAATTGTCTCTAGTATTGATCTTCTGAACAAAGACCTTTCTGCCAGTAATGGTATCCCAGATAAAATGATATTTGATGTCAATATGTTTCGTCCTCTCATGATACATTTGGTCTTTGTCAAGTGAATGGCATTTTGACTATCACAAAAATAGTAATACCACATTGGTGTAAATTGAGTTCAGCAAATAGACCCTCTAACCATAAGGCTTCTTTGACAACAGCCTCAGTCACAACCATATATCCTGCTTCCGTAGTAGATAAAGCTACTACATCTTGTAGTGTAGCTTTTCATTTGATAGCGCAATCTCCAATGCAAAATACATAGCCTATTAGTGATCTTCTTTTGTCAAGATAACCTGCATGATCTGAGTCTACAAAACCAACCAAAGATTTAGTATTTCTCCAAAACTCCAAACATGTATTTGAAGTAATTTGCAAATATCTGAGGATCCATTTCATAGCCTGTCAATGTGCTTTACTAGGGCAAGTGTCATGACCCTAAACCCGAACCCGGTCGTGATGGCGCCTCTCGTGAAGACAAGGCCAACTGACACTTTCCTAATTTATTTTAAAGCAATTAAATAATACAAATTAATTCTTAATCATAATAATAGTCCCAAAATATGGTGAATAATACAATTTGCGGAAAGCACACTGCCCGACATCGGGGTGTCACCAGTCATGAGCATCTATCAATAAACTACAAGTCTGAAGAGTCTACATAGTCTAATACAGAGCTAAAACAGAGAAAATAAGATAAGGGAAGAAGCTCTGGGTTGCGAACACCGACAGCTACCTAGAGAATCTTCGAATCCGCCTGAGCTGGAAGAATCAACACTCGCTAGCGGTACCTGAAGCACCTGAATCTGCACACGGGATGCAGTAAGTAAAGTGAGTACTCCAACTCAGTGAGTAGTAATAATAAATGCAGACTGAGTAATAAGAAATCACGTAAAGCACATTATAGGCTATAAGGAAGCAGTAAATGCCAGTAAAAGTAATGAAACAATGAAAATATGCAAAATCACTTTAGTTCAGTTTAAGCTTCTTAAAATGCCCTTTTAAATAGTTAAGCAAGTAAAGGACAGACAACTAGAAAGGTAAACAGATAAAGAACCGCCCTCGGGCACAATACCAACAGAATTAGCCCCTCGGGCAACACATGGAGCAATATCAGCCCCTCGGGCTCTATCTCATAACATAATGGGTACCCGCGCTCACTGGGGGTGTGCAGACTCCTGGAGGGGCCCCTTACGGCCCAAGCACAATGTCAAGCCATCTCGTGGCATCATCACTAGGCTCTCGGCCTCATATCAACAAGCCACCTCATGGCGTACAAATCTCAGGCCCTCGGCCTCATAATCATAATCAGTGTTTCCTCACAAGATAGGCCCTCGGCCTTACTCAGTCAGAATCTCACAAACCACTCAGGCAACAGTTCTCACAAGCCACTCGAGCAACAGTAAAAGATGGTGCTCAGCCTAAAATATCATTTAAAATATCATTTAAGTGTTAAAGCAGAGTAAACATGGCTGAGTTATGAAAACAGTAGAATATAGCATGATTGAGTTCAAGTATAAAGTCAAAATAGTGAGGAAATATCAGTAAAAATCCTCTAAGGGTTCAAATATTTGGCACGAGGCCCAAATATGGCATTCAGCCCAAAACATGATGATAGCAACTAGTTTTCAATCAAATACGCGGTAAAACAATCATTCATAAAGGACTAAGTCACAATCCCCAACAGTGCACAACCCCACGCTCGTCATCTAGCATGTGTGTCACCTCAATATCGCACAACGATATGCAATCCGGGGTTTCATACCCTTAGGACAACATTTACAATCATTACTCACCTCTACCCGGTCCAAATCTCTAGTTCGTGGTGCCTTTACCCCACGAATCGGCCTCCGGATGCTCCAAAGCTAACCAAAATCAGTGCAAAACCATCAAAATATGCTAAGGGAACAAAGCCCACTCAAAAGAAATCAAATTATAACACAAATTCCGAAATTTGTCAAACCCGATCCCCGGGCCCACGTCTCGGTTTCCGATAAAATTTACATCAATGGACTCCTTATCACTCCTCGAGTTCATTCATACCAAAAGCATCAAAATCCAACCACAACGACCCCTCAAATCCCAAATTCTAGGTCTCCAATTTGAAGCTCTAGTTCTTCAATATTAGGCTTAATTTCCATGATTAATTAGGTAGAATACACATTAGAATCGAGTATTAAGCCCATAAATCTTACCTCCAAGTGTTTCCCCTTGAATCCCTCTTCAATCCTCTTCAAAAAGCTCCAAAATCGCTCAAAAATGGTGGAAGTTAACCCCAAAATTACGAACAAGATGACTATTTAAACATTCTGCCCAGGCCTCAATTCCTTCTTCGCGAACGCGGTCAAAGCCTCACGTTCGCGAAGCACAAATTAATTTTGACTAAAAAATCCTCTATGCGAACGCGGTGGCTCCTCAGCTTGACCCTTCGCGATTGCACTCCTCTCTCACGAACGCGATGAACAAAACACCATGAAACCTAGCTGCCTAACTTCCTCTATGTGAATGCGCTCCCCTTCTCGCAAACGCGAAGCATAATCTCCCAGCCCTTCGCGAACATGGAGACTCCCTCGCGAACGCGAAGGCTAAATCCTCAGCCTCCTGAACAAACGCTTTGCGAACGCAAAGTTCAAATTTCTCTGCAACACTTTAACAGTTTCCTGCAATTCTCAACAACATGAAATGGTCCGATTGACTACCCGAAACTCACCTGAGGCCCTCAGGACCTCAACCAAACATTCCAACATATCCCATAACATCAGTCAAACTTGTTCCAATCTTCATAACACTCAGAACAACATCAAAACACAGAATTCGCATCGGATTCAAGCCTAAGAATTCCAAAATCTTCTTAATTACGCTTTTGATCAAAAACCCAACCAAACCACGTCCGAATGACCTAAAATTTTGGACATACATCCCAATTGACACAACAGAACTACTGCAACTCTCGAAATTCTATTCCGACCCCTATATCAAAATCTCACCTATCAACCTGAAAATGCCAAAAATCCTATTTCTCCAATTCAAGCCTTAATCTACTCCGGACCTTCAAAACACATTCTGATCATGCTCCTAAGTCCCAAATTACCTCCCGAAGCTATCCGAACCATCAGAACTCACATTCGAGCCCTCTAACACATCAGTCAACATCCTGTTGACTTTTTCAACTTAAGCTTCCTCGAAAGAGACTAAGTGTCTCAAACCATATCAAATCCTTTCCGAACCCGATCCAACCAACCCGATCATATATAGAACTGATAGATAAAGCAATAAGAAGCAGAAATGGGGGAAACGGAACGGTAACTCATGAGATGACTGGCCGGGTTGTCACATCCTCCCCCTTTTTAACAAACGTTCATCCTCGAACGAGTCAAGAAACATACCTGAAGCCTCAAACAGGTGAGGATATCTGCTCCGCATCTCCTGCTTGGTCTCCGAGGTAGCCTCCTCCACGGGCCGACCTCTCCACTGCACTTTCACTGAAGCTATATCCTTTGATCTCAACTTTCGAACCTGACGCTCCAAAATAGTTGTTGGCTCCACATCATAAGTCAAATCACCATCCAACTGAACCGTGCTGAAATCCATAACATAAGACAAATCCCAATATACTTCCGGAGCATAGAAACATGAAATATCAGATGCACACTCGACAAGCTGGGTGGCAAAGGAGCTCATAAGCCACCTCCCCAATCCTCTAAAGCACCTCAAAAGCCCCAATGAACTGAGGACTCAATTTACCCTTCTTCCCAAATCTCATAACACCCTTCATGGGCGAAACCTTTAACAAAACCTTCTCACCAACCATGTGGGACACATCCCGAACCTTCCTGTCAGTATAACTCTTTTGTCTCGACTGTGCTGTACGAAGCCTCTCCTGAATTACCTTCACCTTGTCTAAAGCATCCTGCACCAAGTCTGTCCCCAATAGCCTAGACTCACCCGGCTCAAACCAACCAACATGAGATCTACACCGCCTCTCATACAAAGCCTCATATGGAGCCATCTGAATACTCGACTGGTAGCTATTGTTATAAGCAAACTCTATAAGCGGTAGAAACTGATCCCATGACCCTCCAAAATCAATGACACAAGCACGCAACATGTCCTCCAATATCTGAATAATGCGCTCGGACTATCCGTCTGTCTGAGGGTGAAAAGTTGTGCTCAACTAAACCTGAGTACCTAACTCTCGCTGCACAGACCTCCAAAACTGTGAAGTAAACTAAGTGCCCCTATCTAAAATGATGGAAACTGGGACACCATGCAAACGAACAATCTCCCGGATATAGATCTCTATAACCACTCTGAAGAATAGGTAGTACATACAGGAATGAAGTGCGCGGACTTGGTCAGCCGATCCAGAATCACCCAAATAGCATCGAACTTCTTCAAAGTCCGTGGGAGCCAAACTACAAAGTCCATGGTGATCCGCTCCCACTTCCACTCTGGAATATCCATCCGCTGAAGCAAGACACCCGATCTCTGATGCTCATATTTCACCTGCTGACAATTGAGACACCGAGCTACAAATCCCACAATGTCTTTCTTCATTCTCCTCCACTAATAATGCTGCCTCAAATCTTGATACATCTTTGTGGAACCCGGATGAATGGAATACCGTAAGCTATGGGCCTCCTCCAGAATCAACTCCCGAAGCCCATCCACATTTGGAACACAAATCCGGCCCTACATCCTCAATACCCCATCATCGCCAGTCACATCTCTGCCATTATCGTGCTGAACTCTATCCTTAAGGACAAGCAAATGCGGATCATCATACTGGCGCTCTCTGATGTGATCATATAAGGAAGACCGAGAAACCACACAAGCCAATACCCGACTGGGCTCCGAAATATCTAACCTCACGAACCGATTGGCCAAGGCCTGAACATCAACTGTAAGAGGTCTCTCCCCAACTGGAATGTATGCCAAACTCCCCATACTCACCGCCTTTTGGCTCAAAACATCGGCCACCACATTGGCCTTCCCCGGATGGTACAATATAGTGATATCATAATCCTTTAGCAACTCCAACCACCTCCGCTACCTCAAATTGAGATCCTTTTTCTTGAACAAGTGTTGGAGGCTACGATGATCAGTAAACACCTTACAAGACACACCATACAAATAATGCCTCCAAATCTTCAATGCGTGTACAATGGCAGCCAACTCTAAATCATGAACGGGGTAGTTCTTCTCATGGGGCTTCAACTGAGGAGAAGCATAAGTAATAACTCTACCCTCCTACATCAATACAAACCCAATACCAACTCTCAAAGCATCACAATACACGATATATGAACCTGATACTGATAGCGAAACTAACATTGGAGTTGTGGTCAAGGTTGTCTTGATCTTCTGAAAGCTATCCCCACACTCGTCCAACCATACAAATGAAGCACCCTTCTGAGTCAACTTGGTCAAGGGTGATGCGATAGATGAGAATACCTGAACAAATCGACGATAATATCTTGCCAAACCAAGAAAGCTGCAAATTTCTGTGGCTGAGGACAGTCTGGGCCAACTCTGAACTGCCTCTATCTTCTTCGGATCAACCTGAATACCATCGCTGGACACCACATGCCCTAAGAAAGCCACTAAACTAAGCCAAAACTCTCACTTGGAGAATTTTACATAAAGTTTCTCCTCCCTCAATCTCTGCAATACAACTCTCAAATGCTCCGCGCGCTCCTCCTAACTATGCGAATACACCAGAATATCATTAATGAAAACTATGACAAACGAGTCGAGATAAGGCCAGAACACGCTATTCATCAAATGCATGAACGTTGTTGGGGCATTGGTTAGCCCAAAAGACATTACCATGAACTCACAATGTCCATATCGTGTCCTAAAAGACGTCTTAAGAATAATCGAGTCCCTGATCTTCAACTGGTGATAATCTGAACAGAGATCAATCTTGGATAACAGTCTCGCTCCCTGAAACCGATCGAATAAATCATCAATGCAAGGTAAAGGATACTTGTTCTTAACTGTTACTTTGTTCAATTGCCTATAATCAATGCACATCATCATGAACCCCTTATCACTAGGCCAAATGACATACTAGGCCAAATGAACCCCTTATCGAGGAGTTCCTGAAGCTGCTCCTTTAACTCCTTCAACTCCGCTGGTGCCATATGATAGGGTGAAATAGAAATGGACTGAGTGTCTGGCACCAGGTCAATACCAATGTCAATATCCCTGTCGGGTGGCATGCCCGGCAGGTCTGCAGGAAACACATCGGGAAAATCCTACACAACTGGAACAGAATCAATACTGGGAGTTGATCGAGGCCTAACCTACACTACTATTAAGTAGCGAAAGAGGGTCGAAACGCTTTTACCTGATTTAGGGTTGGGATCTATTTCCACATAGAGCTAGATGTTGGATCGGGTATCTATCTAGTTTAGAGCTGGGTATGTGTTCCAAATTACACTTCTAAACATTTTTGGGTTTTTGTCTTACTTCTACTTTTATCAAACTACAATGGTAAATTAAACTAGAATAAGCTAATGAGTAAAATGTTGCGGGTTGTTGAAATGGTTTAAAAGGCACTAGGGTAGTGACTTTCACCTAGGTGGTCAATTGACGGATACTTGAGTCTAAGGCATGATTGACATATTTGGGGAGTATGATATAACCGTTGCATGATTTTACCCACTCTACACCTCTCGGTGGTTCAAGTGATTTTGCCTGAATTGACTTTCTCAAGACCAATTGGGTATGCAAATTTGCACAAGTAATCAAGGTTCAAGTTGGGTATTACTCTCTTGAGGTTTAACCTTTTAATTGGGGCTATCAATCTCTTGAATACACCCTAATTCCTTGTTTGACCAATTTCAGAGACTCAAGCTCTCTTTCTCAAGAAGAGCTCAAGTCAACTAAACACAAACTAATGTTTGCAATCACTAATTCAGCAATTAAACATGAAATTAGCCCAAATATCAAATACTCATAGTTAATCTAGCCCTAAAACACAAGACCCATAAATTACCCACACTAGGGTTGAGCTACAACCCTAGCTTATGGGTTTAGCTACTTATAATTAAAGAAACAAAGCACGGAATAGATGAAGAAAAACTCGTATTAATTAATTACTAAGATAAACAAGAAGATTCAATGTTGAAATGTAGATAAAATTGCCCAAAACAGGTAAAATATTCGAACCCAGGAGCGCAACTCTCAGCTAAAACTATCTGATGACCTAAAAATTGGAAAAGAAGCTATTTATACTAAGCTAAAAAATCTGGATAAAAATACCCTTACGGGGCTAGTGCGGACTGCACAAAATGGTGTGTGGCCGCACTAATGCTCTGAAATTGAAAATTCATGTCTCTGAACTCTAGAAATGCGGACAGCACATAATGAAGTGCGGCCACAGAGGTTTCTGGTGCGGTCTGCATGAAATGGAGCGCGGACCGCATTGGCTTGAAAATTGGAATTGGCAGCTCTGTGATCTTTCTCACTACGGACCGCACTAAATCGAGTGCGGCCGCATTGATCCCAGTGCGGCCGCATTGCTTGTTTTCCTGAATGTCATGCTCTCTGAACCTCACTCATGCGGACCGCACAGAATGGTGTGCGGCCGCATTAGCTTGTTTTGCCTGAGCTTTGTCTTGTCTTGGTATTTGTGTAAGTTTCACTCCTTTTTGAGCTAATTTTTGACATCTTGTCACTTTGTTGATCAAACCTGCAATCAAGCACAACTTGTGAGCCTTTATGGACTATTTTGTATAAATTCCTAATCAAAACTTAAGCAAGAAGGAGTATAAAATGTAGCAAAATTCCTAGTTATCAACTCCCCCAAACTTAAGTTTTTGCTTGTCCTCAAGAAACAAAATAAGACCCGCCCCTCAAGTGAAAATCCCAGAAAAGTCAGTTGTCCTAAAGTAGCCTCATCTAGCATCAATTGGGACTAACAATTGCCCTCAATACAAATGAATCATTAACAACATTTAATCCTTGAAACACCATGGATTAAGTGCAACACAAGAGCATCAAGATTTGACTCAACACATCAAAGAACTCTTTCTATGTCATGCCCTGAACCTGGGCCTAGACGTAATACGGCACTCGGTGCCTGACTATATGTGACCGAGCAAACCAACCGGCTGGCTGAATCAATATGTGATATCATAACATACTGAATGCGGAAGATAACTAACACATGCTGATATACTAAAAGTCTGAATGATATAAATCAAAGTGCGGAAATACTATTACATTTCTGAAATATATTTGTAACCAACATAAATTAATGTGAAAAGCCTGTGACTCTGTCTAACTGTTACTCTAGTCTATGAAGCCTAATGATAATGCCCCGAAAGAACTGGGGATCACCAAATAGCTGGTACGAGAATCCTAGCGTTCTGAATCATCAACCTGTAAATCATTACCTGCATTGTGAGATGCAGGCCCCAGGCAAAAGAGATGTCAGTACATTTGAATTGCACTGGTATGTAAAGCAATTGAAAGAAAGAATTATAAATGCTGAAACTGATACTGAAATGATAACTGATAACTAAATTGATAACTGGTAATTAAACTGATAACTGGTAACTGATAACTGAACTGATAACTGGTAATTAAACTAATAACTGAACGGTAGCTAATTATTGAACTGAAAGGAAGTAAGGATATAAATACTCCCTCTTCTGAATGATGAACAACCTGTTTATCTGAATATTAAACTGCGGCCTCAGGCCCAATATATCTATGTGCACAAGCTGTGGCCTCGGGCCCAAGTATACGTATACATAACTGCGACCTCAGGTCCAAAATGCATAAAGCATAAACTGCGGCCTCAGGCCCAAAGATGCATAAAGCATAGACTGTGGCCTCAGGCCCAAAGATGTATAAAGCATAAACTGCGGCCTCAGACCCAAATACAAGTGTTCAACATTCAGGGATTTAAAATCAGGAACTGAGAATCATACTGCAATATATGATAGTGAAATACGAAATCACATTGAGTTACATAATACTGGAATACTGGATCACGCTGAGTCACATAATACTGGAATACTGAATAGGACTAGACTGAGACATGTATTCTTGAACTGATTATGAACACTGAAACTTCAACTGTTTATGGCATACTGAGTAATCTATACTAAGACTGGGGGCATCAAACCCAAGTCTATATTGAATACGCACTGAGCTCACAATGTTCAGAATGAAAGTCATGAACGAGTTATGAAGCTAGAGAATAGAAGTTCTACAACTATTCAAGGAACTAGGCTTAACTATATTTCTGAGGCAATTGATACATCGTTAGAGAAACGTAGTGTAGGGAAAATCATTAATATTCCCAAACATAGAGAGTTATTATCACATGCCTCAATTTCGCCCCTTATTGATACTACAATGATCCAAAATACTAAGAACCTTCAATCTACAATAGCAACATCCAATGGAACCCAATATTAGTAACAAATTCCATAACTTAAGCAATTTAGGCATATTATCAAACACTTGGTGAGTATAAAGCTTCGTAATCCCTATTAATGGTGTTCCTACACCAAATAACCCATTCTATTGTTCTTGGATAAATTCTAAAGTCTCAAATGGTTATAATCAATATTATTCTTTATCACCCATAAGGTAAACAACACCCTTAACCAATAGAGTTCCATTAAATAAACATCTTTCACTCTCTATAATAGTTGGGTAATTAAATTGGGAACTTATTATTTCCAATCACCATACCAAGAGTTCCAATACTTATTCATACTCATATTCCCTTAATAAATCCATATATGTAAGTCTAAGGGTGTAGGATTACCTTTTTGGAAGAATCTTGCAAAACCCTCCTTTGAGTTCTTGAAGAAATCCCTTGAAGATCTAAGTATTTTATGTGTAGATTTCATCAATAGTTGTGTATAAATGATGAAATTCACACCAAGATAATGGAGATTACTTACCTTGACGATGGGAGGGGTTGGAGGTCTTGAGAGGGTGGAGGAAGACCCTAAAATTCGTCCAAATAAAGTGGGGAAAATAACCCCCGAAGGCTTTATATCAAAATAGGGTCGGGTTGACAAAAAAAAATGCATATTTGCACAGCCACGACGTGGTAATGACAAATGTGTTTAGAAACGAAATTTGGAGGTGCTCTGTTAATTTACACAGCCGCGCCGCATGGGGCGGCGCAGTAGTGTAAAATTCTGCGCTATTTTGGTAATTTGGTCATAACTTCTGGTAGGAGTATCCAAACGACGAACGATTTGAAGCGTTAGAAACTAGACTCAAAGATCTTTCATTTTATAGGTTGTGTATCACATAAACCTTATATATATGTAAATATGCTCGTACAAATTTTGGTCTTGTGCGTACTCATTTGGAATTTTAGTCTATCATGTAATTTTCCAACTTGGCTTAGACTTAGATCTCTCCTTGGACCCCAAATCACCTATGATATTCCTCGTACACTTATTATCACATCCAATTGATAATCATCATATTAATACTCATTTAATGCATCCAAAACTGATTCAAATTTGCGGGGTGTTACATTATCTCCCCCTTGGGATCATTCGTCCTCGAATGATTGTCCTGGTTGTATCTTTGGCTAATTCCGGATCTTAAATAGGTCTGGTGAGAACATGAACCTTCATTGACACTTGCATACTAAACTGAATGAATACAAGATTACTGAACTAATGAGGTACTAGATTGAATGGCTACTAAACTGACTAAATACTAAAATACATGGAGATTGTAATTTAAGGTCTGAATGAGAAAGTTAGATACCTTTGACATTTCTCCAAAATACCTACCAACTAACAAAGCATAATACTAGCTTCATCGGGCATAATAATACGCATAACATGATACATATACATGAATACTTGTCTGTTATGGATACGTGAATTCTGAAGTAACGTGGATATATGAATACTGAACTGGCACGAATAAGCGAGTGCTAAACTGACATGAATATTTGATCACTGAACTGATATCAATATTTGATTATTAAGCTGGCATGAATATCTGAGTACTTGGACTAACATGAGTATCTGAGCACTGAACTGACTTGAATGTTTTAATCATGAGATCTGAATACTGGAAACACAAATGTCATGACATGAGATTTGAATACTGGAAACTTGAATGTTATTACATGATACGTGAAATACTAGTGTACAACCGCCAATTCTAGTAAAAACTCTAACTCGCTACTTGCCCGATCCTTCATAGGATCCTATATGACCCGATATATCTGGGATTGAGCTTTCCTTTCTTCCCGAATCTTATAACACCTTTCATAGGCAAGAATTTCCGAAACACCGAATCATCAACATGAAACTCTAAGTCTCTATGTTGCACATCCGAATACGAATTTTGGTGACTCTGAGTCGTCTACAAATTCTCTTGAATCAACTTGATTTTCTTCATAGACTGATTGACCAAATCTGGTCCCAATGATTTCCACTTCTCCAACCTCGAACCAACTAATTGGCAATCTACTCCTTCGCCCATAAAAATTATGCTTTCAAAATGAGCGAGATAATCCTATTATAAGGTCCATATTTACCATCTCCACTAAAGAATATGTGTATTCTGAGATAAACACTTGGTTTCCTGTTGATCGACTTTCACTTGCTGGCAATTCATATACTTAGGCACAAATTTTGTGATGTTCTTTTTCATGTCGTTCACCAATAAGTCTCCTTAAGATTATGATACATGTTTGGGGAACCTAGGTGGATAGAATACCTATAGTTGTGGGCTTCTGACATAATCCGCTCTCTAAGCCCGTCTACATCTGGAACGCATAGTCTGTCTCTGTATCAAGTACCATCATCTCCCCCTTTTTCAAAAGCCATCGTCTCATGCATATGAATCACCTCTTTCGGTTACACCAAGTAGGGATCATCAAACCATTTCTCCTTCACTTCGGCTTCTAAGGAGGAACAGGTCTTGTTCTACACAACAACTCCGCTATCTTTGGTGTCCAAAAGTCGAACTCTTACCTTGGCTAAGAAGTGGACTTCTTTCAACATAGTTCTCTTGTCTACCTTTTTCAGGAGCTATACTTCCCACTTGATTTTCTTTTTTAAGCACTTCATGAAAACACTTATAGTATTGTTGTGAGCTAAGTCACTGACCACTACTCGGAATATTAGTGTCTCGTGCAATGGCACTGCCCTCGTAATACAAGTCTGGGCATGATTTTATAGCTTATCTATAATCACTTTATCATCAATAACTAAGCTCGATGGTCATTATACTCACTTTGTGTTTCTTACACATGCTAGACATATTCTTTGTGGTAATTATACAATTTTCCCTCAATATCGAACTGATTTTCTTTTTCATATCCATGCTAACTATTCGGGTTTCAAATCTCTAACTGGACTTATTGAAATTTTTTGCTTCGCCCCTTATACCAAAAGTCTTATATTTGCGGATCCTTCTATTTTTGTTGGGATCCGAATAACTTTCCATATTTTCTGCAATTCCTTGCACTCTACGTCAATACCGACTTATCTTCCAACTTACTTTTGAGAAGTCTTTCTTACTAGGAAAAACAAAATTATTCACTTAACGGAACGTTAATATATTCACAACTATCATACACAATCTTAATAATTTAACTCTACTCACACTGTCAATCCTGGAGAAACCATATTAAGAAAATTCCTAAAGGCTATTCTTATATAGTTTTCTCTCTTACTGCCTAGCTGATTTTGTTTCCCACTGTCATTGTACTTCGAGTTTAACTTAAACTCTTTGTGTTCTAACACATGCGTTCCGTATTTCAAACTGTCATCCACTCACTGGTGTTAACCTAACTAAGTGAATCAAATCTTACCTCTACTAGCTCTGCTGAAATTGCTAATTCACTATATTTACTCAAAACTTATTTACTATTCTTTTACTAACCACCTGCTAGCATCATATTTTCTTGCTCTACTTTGAATAACTAGATAAAGCATAAGGTTTATCCTAACTTCCCTCATTATCTGACCATATTCTTTTGTTGTACACTATCATTCTTTTGAACTATGCACATGGATCACACTTAGGGAAATTTCATCTGTCTTAAACAAAATTGGAATATCTAACCCCAAACTTTCTATACACTTCAAAATCAGTTCAGACTATAAACCTCCGTCCTAAACACATAGTCACATCATGTGAAGGGGAACTACCATATCTTTTATCTCACAATAATAGCCACTTCGTATACAAATTCACTAACATGGTACTTTCTAGTTTTGATTTGAATAAGTCTAAACAAATTAAAATCATTCCCTAAAATTCAATGTCGCCTGCTCTTGGTTCTCATGTCGTACATCATATTATTCTTAGCTATATTTCCCTTACGCTCTTTTCTGCCCAAAGCTATAGTGATCCATTCTATGCCCGCTGCAGTTGAATTCTTATCCTGATACACCATGGGGTCTGACATACAGATACACTGCCATATATATATGATAAATCACTTTATGCACCATCCAGTGAGTCTTGGGTCTTAATCCCTAAAACATGCGAAGATTTTCCTATAATCACTGTTATTTACATTTTCTTTGAGAACCCATATGCATCACTGCATACTCGCAAGTCACATGGAATTTTGATACACTGAAAATTGGATATTTGGTAAACATATAACTGAATACTGGCGTACTAAATAACCATAAACTTGCTAACTGAAAGACTGTATAACTAGTAACTGAGGTAAACTGATAACCATAAGACATAATAATTGTTTTTGTACTTTCTGATAAGGATATGCTCTAATTTATACTATTATCCATTGCATCCAAATTTTAACATCCTCTAAAGTCTCATATTTACCAACCTGTACTCCATAATTATACCCCAATGGACAATTATCTTCTATAGGACCTTACGTTTCTCCTGAGCGTCGCTTGGGAATCCAATACATTTGGAATTTGATAGGAAGAGAATGTTAATTATTGCTCTAAGCTTCATGGCACGATCTAGAGTAGAAAGAAATCAGACAATCCTGGATGTCTTGGTAGTTAACCATTTATATGAGTGGCCGGCACACATATATAAAGGAAACTCCACTGGACACAGCTTCATAGAATCCCTAGGACACTTGAACCTAGGGCTCTGATACCAAGCTTTGTCATGCCCCGAACCTGGGCCTGGACGTAACACAGCACTCGGTGCCTGACTACATGTGACCGAGCGAACCAACTGGCTGGATGAATCAACATGTGATATCATGACATACTGAATGTGGAAGATAACTAACACATGCTGATATACTAAAAGTCTGAATGATATAAATCAAAGTGCGGAAATACTATTACATTTCTGAAATATATTTGTAACCAACATAACTTAATGTGAAAAGCCTGTGACTCTGTCTAACTGTTACTCTAGTCTATGAAGCCTCTATTGAAGTACTGAAAACACTGACTATCTATAAATACTGAAAGGCTGTAAGGTAATGATAATGCCCCGAAAGAACTAGGGATCACCAAATAGCTGGTACGAGAATCCTAGCGCTCTGAATCATCAACCAGTAAATCATTACCTGCATTGTGAGATGCAGGCCCCGGGCAAAAAAGACGTCAGTACATTTGAATTGCACTGGTATGTAAAGCAACTGAAAGAAAGAATTATAAATGCTGAAACTGAAACTGAAATGATAACTGATAACTGAACTGATAACTGGTAATTGAACTGATAACTGATAACTGATAACTGAATTGATAACTGGTAATTAAACTGATAACTGGTAACTGATAACTGAACTGATAACTGGTAATTAAACTGATAACTGAACGGTAGCTAATTATTGAACTGAAAGGAAGTAAGGATATGAATACTCCCTCTTCTGAATGATGAACAACCTATTTATCTGAATATTAAACTGCGGCCTCAGGCCCAATATATCTATGTGCACAAGCTGTGGCCTCGGACCCAAGTATACGTATACATAACTGCGACCTCAGGTCCAAAATACATAAAGCATAAACTGCGGCCTCAGGCCCAAAGATGTTTAAAGCATAGACTGTGGCCTCAGGCCCAAAGATGCATAAAGCATAAATTGCGGCCTCAGGCCCAAATACAAGTGTTCAACATTCAAGGATTTAAAATCAGGAACTAAGAATCATACTGCAATATATGATAGTTAAATACTGAATCACATTGAGTTACATAATACTGGAATACTGGATCACACTGAGTCACATAATACTGGAATACTGAATAGGACTAGACTGAGACATGTATTCTTGAACTAATTATGAACAGTGAAACTTCAACTGTTTATGGCATACTGAGTAATCTATACTAAGACTGGGGGCATCAAACCCAAGTCTATATTGAATACGCACTGAGCTCACAATGTTCAAAATGAAAGTCATGAACGAGTTATGAAGCTAGAGAATAGAAGTTCTACAACTATTCAAGGAACTAGGCTTAACTATATTTCTGAGGCAATTGATACATCGTTAGAGAAACGTAGTGTAGGGAAAATCATTAATATTCCCAAACATAGAGAGTTATTATCACATACCTCAATTTCGCCCCTTATTGATACTACAATGATCCAAAATACTAAGAACCTTCAATCTACAATAGCAACATCCAATGGAACCCAATATTAGTAACAAATTCCATAACTTAAGCAATTTAGGCATTATCAAACACTTGGTGAGTATAAAGTTTCGTAATCCCTATTAATGGTGTTCCTACACCCAATAACCCATTCTCTTGCTCTTGGATAAATTCTAAAATCTCAAATGGTTATAATCAATATTATTCTTTATCATCCATAAGGTAAACAACACTCTTAACTAATAGAGCTCCATTAAATAAACATCTTTCACTCTCTATAATAGTTGGGTAATTAAACGGGGAACTTATGATTTCCAATCACCATACCAAGAGTTCCAATACTTATTCATACTCATATTCCCTTAATAAATCCATATATGTAAGTTTAAGGGTGTAGGATTACCTTTTTGGAAGAATCTTGCAAAACCCTTCTTTGAGTTCTTGAAGAAATCCCTTGAAGATCTATGTATTTTATTTGTAGATTTCATCAATACTAGTGTATAAATGATGAAATTCACACCAAGATAATGGAGATTACTTACCTTGACGATGGGAGGGGTTGGAGGTCTTGAGAGGGTTGAGGAAGACCCTAAAATTCGTCCAAATAAAGTGGGGAAAATAACCCCCGAAGGCTTTATATCAAAATAGGGTCGGGTTGACAAAAAAACACAGATTTGCACAGCCGCGGCGCATGGGGCAATGCATGGGGAGGCATGGTAATGAAAAATGTGTTTAGAAACGAAATTTGGAGGTGCTCTGTTAATTTACACAGCCGCGGTAGTGTAAAATTCTGCGCTGTTTTGGTAATTTGGTCATAACTTCTGGTAGGAGTGTCCAAATGACGAACGGTTTGAAGCGTTAGAAACTAGACTCAACGATCTTTCATTTTATAGGTTGTGTATCACATAAAACCTTATATAAATGTAAATATTCTCGTGAAAAGTTTGGTCTTGTGCGTACTCATTTGAAATTTTAGTCTATCATGTAATTTTGCAACTTGGCTTAGACTTAGATCTCTCTTTGGACCCCAAATCACCTATGATAGTCCTCGTACACTTATTATCACATCCAATTTATAATCATCATATTAATACTAATTTAATGCATCCACAACTGATTCAAATTTGCGGGGTATTACATTCTATTACTTTGGTCATTGTGGAACCCAAACTCATACATCCTCAACTCTCCATAAGTAAACCTTACCTTTAGAATAGAGGAACTCAGAACGAGGTTAATGGAAAATCATTCATCTCTCTCAAGGAAAAGTCATGAGTCCGGCTCTAAGTACCATATGCTTGCCCCTTATGTGAGTCACCACTAATGTAAGTTTCATTCTACTCAAGATCATATAGGGCTTTTATGGAGACATAGTGAAGGCTTTTGGTTTAGGGGTAGGTAATGTTTGGTCTAAGTAGGTTCCATATTCCCTTAAGCTCAACTTTTGTTTCATTTGGCATACATTCCCTTGACTCTTTGAGTCATTTCACTTCTTTCTAAGGGGTTAGAGAGACACACTGTCACTCTTTCTTATACATTTTAAACCTTTTCTCCATTTTCAACTTTTCACACCTTTCATTCTTTGCTTTTCTTGAATCTTTTTTTATTCTTTTTCACATTGAACATTCTTTTTGTCTTTTTGCTTTTCTTTCTTTTTCATTGCCTTTCATTTTCTTCATTTTTGTGCCTTTTTACCACTTTGTTGCAATCCTCGTCTCTCCCCCCAAACTTATACTTTTGTCATGTGCTAAAGGAAAGATCAGGTGCCAAGAGAGGGTCTCTTTTAGAACAGGTATATGCTTGTATCATGGTTCTTGAAGGAAAAAGGTCTAAGGCTCAAAAGGGTTGACTAGGGATCTTATCATTAGTAGGTTATGAAAGTGTTCAAGCTATCATTTGGACCAAGGAGAGCCTATAATCATGTCTCAAGTCAAAATTCACTTAGGATTTTGCCTCAATAAACATTCAAGGCAGGTTCTAGACCAATGGCTCGGGACTTGGACTTGCAATGCAATTTCTCACCACACAAGCTATGGGATTGCTAAAGACACAGAGTCAGGGGCCCACAATGACCTTAAATAAGATTTGAGCACACAATGGTCCCGAAAAAATCACTTGATGATTATTGGTCAACACAAGAGTCTCAAAGTCACGACTTTCACTATCCTAAACACAACAATTTATTTTTTGACCATAAGATCAAAGGCAAATGTGCTAGGCCCAAGTGAAGCTTTGCTTGAGGTACCCTTAACCACTCACTACTAAAAAAAAAGAAAAACGGACTCAAACCCGTAAGAAGGTTGTCATGCCATCCATCATTGGGAAGATCCACCCGGTTCACACAAACTCCACCTTTGGAATGAACCATGGCATTAAGAAAACCAAAGGCTTATTGCAAACTTTCAAAACACGAAACTACGAACATCAATAAGAAGATAAGAACGAAAAATTGCGGAAAGTAAAATGAATATATACAAGAGGGGATTTGTCGAATATACAATATATGGGATGAATATGTACAATGTAACATAACTTATATACAGACCCAAAGTAAAATAAAAGTACGAAATGTAACAAAATTTTAAAATTATATACAACCCAAAGATGAAAAATAAAGAAAACATAAAAACTGTCTAATATATACAGTAATCCAAATCCATAAAAGTAGGGCCTACCCCCCTCAAATGAAAGCTGGTATTGTCCTCAATGCCAACTAAACTAAATAAGCACCAAAAAGAAAAGGGAAAAAGATATAGAGATTCCTTATGGCCTGTCTGCCTGCATAGGCTCTTGAGTGGTCCCTGGGTCCTCACTGTGCTCAGGAACCTCAGACCGGTTCCCTATAGCCTGCTGCTCTACTGATGGGACCTGGGCCTGGACCTGGACAGGATCCTGAGGTGTATCCTGTGGCTGATTGAAGGAGGCATCCGGTGGGTCTGCCAACTGGATGACTGCATCGTCTGCTCTAGGAATCATCCTCTTCCTCTTGGAAAGCCTCTAGGATTACTCGGGCTGATGATGAGCTGATGGTACTGGGTCCTGTAGCAATAAGTCCAAAGGCAAATGATCTGCCTTCATCCTGTCAACATCAACCCTCAGCGCCTTTACGGACTCCTTGGAAGCTCGCGTCTTCCTCAACTTCTTGTGCACCTTAGCAAGCTCCTTGAGAGCCTTGTTGTGTGAATAAACTGCATCTGTGAGCACCTTCTGAATGTTGAGGATTTTCTTTTGGTTGGCTAGAATCTCCTTGAGGGCGTCCTCTATGGACTGTTGGACCTGTGAAGGAGGAGGAGCCGACTGAGCCTCTACTGTAGCAGTGAGGATAGACAACTTGGATGACGCTGTCTGCATCCAATTGTTGATACTGAGAAGAGCCTGGCTCAATCGGTGGGCAGTCATTGGGTAAGCACGGGAAGATGGTATCTCCAGATCTGCTAAGGTGGATGGACCAGGAGGAATGTCTATGGAGGTGGAGGCAGGCTGAGTAGGAGCTACTACCACAACTGGCTCTTTACACTAGCCAGTTAGAGCAATAGTTGTTCCCTTGAAGTTCTTGCTCTTTGGGTTGTCATCCCCCTGCATGCTATACCACGAGAATGGCGCCTTCGCCTTGACCTTTATATCAAACGGCATCTTTTCAACTTTGAGGACCTGGAAGTACATAGTTAAGAAACTGGGGAAAGGGTAGTTTATGTCATTCTCACTGCCCACAAGTGTGATTACCCTAGACATTACATTTCCCACATTTATCGGGTACCCCGCCATGATTGAAGCCACCAAAATTGCTCGGTGCAGAGGAAGGGAGTTGTCATGAGTAGTGGGGTCCAGTCTACTGCACACAAGTGTTTCCCACCCCCTTGCCTCGAAGTTCAAACTTCTTCTTAGAATCTTGACGCCCGCATTCAACCAATCGGGGGTAGTACCTGGGATTGCCAGATACTATGCTAACCAGGGATGGACCTCCTCGCCCATTTCCATCTTTGCAATATATCTGGTCTCATCCTCCTCATCAAAGCCAAGGTAGTCATTTATTGTTTTCCTATCAAACAGCACCTTTAGATTTCGCATCTTGGTCACTTTTGTGCCCTTTTTTATGTGGGCAACGTTGGTGTAGAATTCCTTGACCAAGTGCTCGTTGGCATCTACACATTCACCCAAAAGGTACTCCCAGTTAATTCTCTCCCTAAACTGCCTCCTCACATTGGGGTTGTGAGGTAGCAAGTCTCTATCCACAAAACTCCTCTTCGGGATCAACTTCCTCACCGGCCACCATTCCCGGAATTTATGATACGCTACCTCACTCACGAACAGGTCTTGCCACGCCTTCGGTTTCCTAGTTCTAGCAACACCGCCCACTTGAGGTTCACCCCCTTCTCCAACTACTTCTTATACTCCTACTTCTTCCTCATCTCCTACTGTACCCTCTTCGGATAATGAAGTTGTGGGAGAGGTGGAGTATTCATCCCCACCGCCTTCAATTGAGCCCTCAGACGACCCAGAAGATACATTTACTAATGCTTGGGTAGCGGAGGAAGTGGGAGGAGTGTCTCTTAGTATGTTTCTCTCCGGCCAGTCAGGGATGTACTTTGGGATTGAGTCTGAAGATATCTCTCAGGAGGGCTCGTACTCACTCCAAAACATGTCAATGGACCTATCAGTAGCTTTAATCATCTTTCTCATGTTTTTAATGTTTCGTCGGGCTTGAAAAGTCAATCTTACCATTTTTTGTTTCCCTCCCTGGGAGGATTCTCCTTTGCCTGGTTGTTTAGAGCCTTTACTTCATTATTTCACCATTGTCTGCAAACACAATTCAATAAGCTTGTTAGTATCATTAGAAACAATTAAAAGCAGAGTTGTAGAAAGAATTGTTGACAGTTGTAGAAGATATGCAGTGCGGACCGCACAAAATGGTGTGCAGCCACAGAAGTCAGTGCGGACCGCACAAAATAGCAATATGGTCCGCACAGAGGTGGTGTTCAGACTACCCACTCTCTGTATCCAGGCAGTGCGGATCGCACAAAATGTAGTGCGGCCGCACAGGGACCAGTGCGGTCCGCACAAACTGTAGTGCGGTCGCAGTCCCTAAAGTTCATCTTTCAGGACTTTCAACAATGCGGTCCGCACAAAATGTTACTGCGGACCGCACAAGGGCACCGTGGACCGCACAGAATCAACTGCGGTCCGCACTGAGTGCCCAGTTGCGGCACTAACTTAGGGTTCAAAATAATTTGATTCTAAGCCCAATTTTTCGCCTAAGTAGTGTCCCTGCATCTAATTAAGATATTACCTACCCTAAACTAACCAATGTAAGAAATTAAAGGAAGAAAAGAGTAATAGTCAAATAAAAAAAATTAAAAGAAAATAACGAAATTAAAGCAATTAAAATGAAGTAGAGTTACCAGATAAGAGATTTACAGATGATTAATGAGTCCTAGCAGCTACTTACGAGCAGAAGATATGATGAACAATGTTTATTTATGAGGTTTGAGAGTTAGAGGATCGAAAAGTTTACACGTTGGGCCTCAGGTACTATTTATAGAAAAAGTCCTGGGACCCAGCTTACCTACCCCAATGCGGACCGCACAAAACGGACTGCGGTCTGTATCACATAGTACTTTTGAAGATTGAGAAGGCAACCTACTGCGGTCTGCACAAAATGTCATGCGGCCACAATGGTCCACTGCGGACCGCACAAAATGTAGTGCGGCCGTAGTGGAAAACTTCAAAGAGTTGGGCGTTTCACCCTTCATCAGTGCGGTCCGCACTGAATGTAGTGCCACCGCATTGACAACTTCAGAGACCTGAACACTTTTTTCCACTATGTCCTGTACTACATCAACACAACCTTGTAGCATCTCACAACCAGTTAGCCAAAAATCAATCCTATACTACAATGAAAATCAAATTAAAAAAAGAAGAAAAACACATGGGTTGCCTCCCAAGAAGCGCCTGATTTAACGTCGCGACATGACGCAGGTTACTATCACATCATTTGAGATGAAGAAGTGCCACCACATGGCTGTCATCAATTTTTCCCAAGTAGTGCTTGACCCTATGCCCATTCACTCTGAAAATTTCACCATATTTGTTCTTTAAATCAGGAGCACCAAATGGGTCACACACACCACTTCAAAAGGTCTACTCCATTTTGACTTGAGCTTTCCCAGAAACAAACGTAGCGGGGAGTTGAACAATAGAACCAAATCACCCACTTTGAACTCCTTGCTACGAGAATATTTATCATGAAGGTACTTTATTTTGTCCTTGTACAAGGACGAACTGGAGTAGGCATGGAATCAGAATTCATCAAGTTCATTAATCTGCTCCACATGAAGATTGGCTGCGACATCGCATTCAAGATTTAGCTTCCTCAAAGCCCACATGATCTTGTACTCTAACTCAACCGGTAGATGGAAAGCTTTCCCAAATACCAACCGATACGGAGACATACCAATCGGAGTCTTGTAAGCAGTCCTATAAGCCCATAGAGCGTCATCCAACTCCTTTGACCAATCAGTCCTATTTGCATTGACCGTCTTTGACAATATGCTTTTGATTTCCCTGTTGGAGACTTTAACTTAACCACTTGCTTGAGGATGATAGGGAGTAGAAACTTTGTGATTGACACCATACTTTGAAAGCAAAGTGTCAAAAGCTCTATTGCAAAAATGAGACCCCCATCACTTATGATTGCACGAGGAGTACCAAACCTTGTAAAGATGCTCTTCTTGAGAAATGCAACAACACTCCTGGCCTCATTGTTAGGTAAAGCCACGACTTCAACCCACTTTGAAATACAATCCATCGCCACAAGAATGTATGTGTTCCCACACGAGCTAACAAACGGGCCCATAAAGTCAATGCCCCACACATCAAAAATAGCAACCTCAAGAATGGTATTGAGAGGAATCTTATCTTTCTTCAAAATTCCTCCCGCTCTTTGACATTCATCACACCTCTTCACAAGTTCACTTGCATCTTTGTACAAAGTTGGCCAATAAAACCCACAACTAAGAACTTTGGAAGCCGTCCTCACCCCACCATGATGGCCACCATAGGGAAAGGAATGACAAGCCTCCAAGATACTCAATTGCTCTTCCTCCGGGACACACCTTCGGATCACACCATCCGTGCAAATCTTGAACAAGTATGGATCATCCCAATAGAAATCCAAACTATCCCGCTTGAGCTTCTTCCTTTGGTTAGAAGAGAGGTCACACGGGATTATACCAATCACAAGGAAATTAGCAATATCGGCAAACCATGGCATATCATTCATCGACACCGAAAAGAGTTGTTCGTCGGGAAATGAATCATTAATTTCTAGGCCATCACGAGGCCTCCCCTCCTCCTCCAAGCAAGACAAGTAGTCCGCCACTTGATTCTCACTACCCTTCCGGTCCAGAATCTCCAAATCAAACTCTTGAAGTAACAAGACCCATCGCATCAATCTAGCTTTGGAATCCTTCTTCGTCATCAAGTACCGGAGTGCGGCATGGTCGGTATGAATAATAACCTTAGCACCCATAAGATACGGCCGGAATTTTTCCATTGCGAACACAATAGCCAAATGTTCTTTTTCGATCACCGTGTAGTTCACTTGAGCATCATTCATTGTCTTGCTTGTATAGTACACCGGATGAAACATTTTGTTCAATCTTTAACCCAAAACCGCCCCAACCGCAACATCGCTCACATCACACATGAACTTAAAGGGTAAGCTCCAATTAGGCGCGGTAATGATAGGAGTGGTGGTCAACTTATGCTTGAGAAGTTCAAAGGCTTGCATACACTTTTTATCAAACATGAATTTAGCATCTTTTTCCAACAACTTGCACAAGGGATTCACTACCTTCAAAAGTCTTTGATAAATCTCCGGTAGAACCCGCGTGCCCAAGAAAACTTCAAACTCCCTTAACGGATGTAGGGGGGAGCCTTGAAATTACATCGATCTTTGCTTTATCTACCTCAATACCATGCTTCAAAATTTTATGCCCAAGAACTATTCCTTCTTCCACCATAAAGTGGCATTTCTTCCAATTGAGGACAAGATTGGTTTCTTCACAACGGGACAAAACTCAACCAAGATTCTTCAGGCACCCATCAAATGAATCCCCCACAACACTAAAGTCATCCATGAACACCTCCAAAATGTCTTCCACCATATCAGTAAAAATGGCCATCATACACCGCTGAAATGTAGCCGGTGCATTACACAACCCAAAAGTCATCCTAGAAAAGGCAAAGGTGTCATATGGACAAGTGAATGTGGTCTTCTCCTGATCTTCCGGAGCAATTAAGATTTGGTTTTACCCAGAATACCCATCCAAGAAACAATAGAAGGCACGCCCATCAAGTCAATCCAACATCTGATCAAGAAAAGGCAAAGGAAAGTGATCCTTGTGGGTCACTTTATTCAACTTGCGGTAGTTCATGCATACCCTCCAACCGGTAACGATTCTTGTAGGAATCAACTCATTTTGTGAATTTGTAACAACAGTCATGCCACCCTTCTTCGGTACACATTGCACTGGTGAAGTCCGAGAGCTATCAGAGACGGGGTACACAACCCTGGCGTCCAACCACTTGATCACCTCCTTTTTCACAACTTCTTGCATTGCCTCGTTCAACCTCCTTTGATGCTCCAAGGAGGGCTTTGCATCATCTTCCAGAATAATCTTGTGCATACAGAATGAGGGCTTATTCCCCGAATATCAGCTAAGGTCCATCCAATTGCCTTTTTCCGTTTTGAAGCACCGCCAATGTCGCATCAACCTGCATATTAGTAAGGCAAGAAGAAAGAATAACTGACAAAGTAGAATTTGAGCCTAAGAACTCATACCTGAGGTGTGGAGGCAGCAGTTTCAACTCCAACACCGGAGGCTCCTCAACTGAAGGTTTTGTTGGTGGAGTCTTTCTATTCTCGATGTCCAAAGATAATTTTCTAGGCTCATAAGAGTAAGAGCCCATTACATGTAAAGCATTCACGCACTCCACTCGGCTTGCATCCTCATTGACATCAAGATTCAATAATACGGCCTCCAATGGATCCTCCACATTGATCATTGCACAAGTGTCATCAATTATCACTGATGTAACGAGGTCCACAAAAGAGTACACCTCGGTAGTGTTGGGCTGATTCATTGATTTGCACACATGAAAGACCACTTTCTCGTCACCCACACGGAAGGTAAGTTCTCCTGCTTCCACATCAACTAAGGCCTTCCCCGTAGCAAGGAAAGGTCTCCCCAAAATGATAGGAACTTCATAATCTACCTCACAATCCAAGATCACAAAGTCAGCTGGCAAGATAAATTTGTCCACCTGGACAAGCACATCATCAATAATACCCAATGGTCTCTTCATCGTTCTATATGCCATTTGTAATCTTATGGAAGTCGGCCTCGGCTGCCCAATACCCAAAGTCTTGAAAACGGAATAGGGCATCAAATTGATACTAGCCCCCAAATCACATAAAGCTTTAGCAAAATCCTCACTCCCAATAGTGCAAGGAATGGTGAAAGCACTAGGATCTTCAAGCTTCGGGGCCATTGAATGCACTATTGCACTAACTTGGTAAGTCATCTTTATAGTTTCATAATCCATAGACCGCTTCTTTGTTACCAAGTCCTTCATGAATTTAGCATAGCCCGACATTTGTTTAAGAGCCTCCACCAAAGGCACATTGATGGATAAGCTCTTCATCATGTCAATGAACTTTTTAAACTGATTTTTATTTTTTTGCTTCGCGAGCCTTTGAGGATAAGGCGGAGGTGGCCTTGGCAAAGGAGCCTTGGCTTTAGGCACAACTGGCTCCGGTATATATATTATGTGATCCCTAGACGGGTTCACATCATTTTGAGTTTCCACCTAGACATCTTGAATATCAATCTTCACTTCTTCATTCACATTTTCATCAATCACATTTTCAACCACCAAAGGAACTTCATCTTCTTGCAACTCAACATCATCATCCACAATTTGTTTTTGGTTGGAGGCATGCACATCACCGCAACTCCCACTTCTTGTTGTTACCGCCATAACATGATTGTTCCCACCCTTCGGGTTCACTGCCGTATCACTTGGTAGAGCACCCTTAGGGCAAGTATTTAAAAACTGTGAGATTTGGCCTAATTGCACCTCCAAGTTTCTGATTGAGGTATTGTGGGAAGCCAACTGTGCATCAAAATCCGAATTCTTCTTCATCATCTGTTCGAACATCATTTCAATTCTACCCATATCATTGCTAGAAGAACTAGGAACTTGAGATGGAAATAGAGGTGGATTGTTCGGTTGTTGGTACATTGGGGGCCTTTGAAAGCCTTGCCCCCGGTTTCCTTGGTTTCCATTGTTCCATCCACCTTGATTTTTATTACCACCCCCAATTGTTGTTATTACCATTCCAATTTCCTTGGTTGTTTTAATTGTTGTTCTGATTGCCCCAGTTGTTGTTCCCCCAATTACCATTGCCTTGTTGTTGATTGGACCAATTGTCTTGGGGTCTCCATTGTTGTTGGTTGGAAGAATTGCCTCTTTGACCTTGATAATTATTCACTTATTGCACCTCTTCACTTTGTTCATCATAACCATCATTTTGAAATCCACCACAATCATTGTCAAATTGCTCTGAATTCCCTTGATTCTATTGCCCTCTTTGTCTTCTTTTGTTGACAAGCATGTTGACACCCTCCATGACATTCACTTGGCGAGGATTTTGAACTTGTTGCAACTGTGCCTTTGCTAGTTGGTTCATTGTAGTTGTCAACTCACCTATAGCCTGCCCATGATCATGTAATTCCTTGTGCAAATGGATAACCGTGGGGTCACCCTGGGGACATTGGCTCTACTTTTCCAAGCGGAAGAAGTGTCAGCCATCTCGTCAAGAATTCCACAAGCCTCATCATACGACAGCTTCATGAAGTTGCCCACAGTAAGTTGGTTCACTATGCATTGGTTTGTTATATTAATTCCCTAGTAGAAGGTTTGATGGATCATCGCATTAGTTATATCATTGGTGGGGCATTCCTTCACCATTGTTCTATAAAGCTCCGAAATCTCATGCAAAGGTTCTGTGGGATCTTGCTTGAAAGCCAATATCTCATCTTGCAATGCCTCCATATGCCTTGGTGAGAAAAATTTTGCAATGAACTTATCCTCCAACTCATCCCAAGTAGTGATGGAATGGTTGGGAAGTCGCTCGAGCCAATCCAATGCCTTCCCTCTAAGTGAGAATAGGAAAAGTCTCAACCTAAGAGCATCCTCAAACACATTAGTCTGCTTGCTCCCCCAACATGTATCCACAAACCCCTTGATATGTTTGTAAGCATTTTGATTTACAGTGCCCGTGAAGTACCCGCATTGCTCTAGTAAGGTCAATATCACATTGGTTATTTGAAAATTGCCCGCCTGGATTCGGGGTGGGACAATAGCACTTGCATACCCTTGGTTCGGAAGCACTCTAGGAGCCACTCTTGGAGGTGGCGGAGGAGGGTCTGGGATATTGTCATTAACATTAGCATTAGCCTGGCAAACTCTACGTTGTCCTTAAGGTACAAGAGGCACCTCATCATCTCCGACATCATCTACCTCCTCCCCCGCAACTGAATACCACCCTCGACTGCTCCACGTCCTGAAGGCGCTATAGATTAAGTAGATGTAGAACTGGCTGGCTGCGCCACACCCCTGCCCATGATCTGGCGAGATGAATGACAATCTCTTTAAAGATGACCTGACATATCACACATGTAGCATACATTGGTACCATAGCAACATACTCCCGGATGATGTTTCCCACATTTCACACAATGGGGATGAGGTCCACTAAATTGACTCGCCCCACCGACCTGATACACTATTTTTGCATACATTATAAACTTCCCCCTTATCCTTCCCCCAAGCTACTAATGCGGGAATACCAATTCCAATATTGGTTTGCTGTGTGGGCCCTTGGAATTGCCCTGGTCTACCACCCCAAACACGTTGCTGGGCAGACTCACAACACATCGTTAAATATTCCTTCCCACATACCGGGCAGACCGTGATAGGTGTACCCAACCTAGGGCATTTATTCTTCTTGTGCCCCCTCTTGCCACAACCGTAACATATCTCGAGGGTCATCCAACATCTCCCCAAGTGACGCTTCTTGCAAACTGAACAAATCGGCTTACTAGCACCAGCAACCCACTTTCGTTTCTTAGATTCTCTCACTACACGCTCTGGTGGTACGGCGACATTAGCAGGGACAAGGACACTTTCCTTAGCAACAAGTTCTTCCAATCCTTCCACTGCTTGACGCATCCTCCCTACGAACTCATGCGCAATCTCCCCCAAATTCAATTGCGGGGTTATTCCTTCCTCGCTGTTTCGGGCTCATGGATTACTCAAAACAAGGAAATTAGATCTTTATCCCAAGCTCTATAGCACGATCCGGAATATCAAAGAAGGGTGGAATTTTCCTAAATGTCCAAATAGCCTCCAACTTATAGATGTGGACGACAACACACCGATAAAAAGGACTCTACTAGACACAGCTCTGAGATATCCTAGGACACTTTAAAACCTTAGGGTTTGATACCAAGTTTGTCATACCCCAAAACCCGAGGAGTGCGACCGACGCTCAACCGATTAAACACGACTGAGCATGCCTATTAGATTTCATTCTACCCATGCTAGTTCGTGAATAAAGAGGGAATGTTATCTCATTTTATCAAAACTCTAAGCAATCTTCCATATCGACTTTCATTTCATTTCCGTTAATGACTTCATTCATAGTTTACAAAAGATTACAAGTTTACAAGTTTAATGAAAAACATGTTTATCAAGTACAAACGTTTCTAGTCTGGACTCCCAACATCAACCACCATCCACAAACAGTCTACGGAGCCTCTAAATACAAGAGAAGAGAAATAGAGAAATGCCGGCAATAAGGCTCCGGCTATACCTCAAAAAGTGATAAGAAAATAAACAAACGATACATGTCATGACCCTAGGATGAAGTGGGGCTCACCAAGACTACTGGGAAGAGAGTACAACTATCACTAGCTGATGTCGCCCGCTGTGGAACCACCTGTATCATAAAATGATACAGCATCCCCGGCAAAAGGGACGTTAGAGCCGTCGAATAGCACGAGTATGTAAGGCTAAAAGTCCTTTTTCAGAATAGAATAACCATACAAACAAAGAAACCACAAATTAGTAAGTCAAAATCAACAATACACTAGCATCCAATTAGAAACATGTAAGTCTTCTAGTTTACGAAGCTAATATATATAATTTTTGGTTAGGAGATCATTAGCACCGATATGAGTTATACCGCTGTCTTTGTTAGCACGGAGTCCAATCATGACCCGATCGGCTAGGTCATCCCTTTGGAGACATGTACCATGATCACAATTTCCAGTTTTAAAATTCTAATTTTTGATTCCCAGCACAATACCACCATATGTGCGGCATGGCGTCCGATCACGGCCTGATCATCTAGGCTTCCTTCCCATGTATGCCGTGTGGGTTGGCGTTACCAATTTACAAATGTTACCGAGTTCATACCAATTAAGGGGAATAACTATAATCCATCCCTACACCGGCAAGTGTAGATTTAGGTGTGAGCCTTATGACCCACCCTTCCTCGGTTTTGCTAATGATACTCCCAAAATCATTTTTGATTTGATTTGATATTACACACAATTGTAGTTTAAATACAAGCATACAAATATAGTATAAATACAACCATTCTTACCTCAATACCTTTCACATTTTATAATTTTTATTAATGTCCTCAATCTCTCTCGATAATAGTATTTCTTTGGCTCTTTGGGCCTTTCACAAGATTCATCTTTTTCATGGCACGAAGGCCGCATTTGGTTTTCCACATTTTCCATCTCCTTTATTTCCAAGGATCACCAACCAATATCAATGTAGCGAATATTCTCGGAATCATATATTTTTGAGTCAATAGTAATAAAATCATCACACACAAAGGATTCTTCCCAAAGGGGAAAATGCCAAGCAACAATTGAAATACATATTGAAGTTATAAGTAAGCAATCACCTCAATTATCCTTGAATTACCCCTTTTTCCATCATGACAAATGCACAATTTCAACATCGAAATGTGTAAGGACTAGCATTACATTGAATGAATTTATAAGGCAAAGCATTATCTAAAACAGCCACTTATGGGCATAGTTAAGGTACAAGGCATTTAGGCCATTCTATTTTTGGAGTTAGTTCATAAGAGCTGAGTCGAGGCTTATTTCATAATTTGTTTCACATTTTCTTATTCGATTCATTTCTAAACATCTTTACAGTTTATCAACAAATAGGCGTATTAAATCAAGGCATTTAGTACACATAAGAGCAACTAGGAACATTAAACAGATCGAATTCTTCTCACCCGATTATTATACTAACCTTCATTTAAAATGTGACTCAAGGCTATACCATTTTGGTAGACAAATCACACTTAAACTTACAAAACAATATGGAATTCACTTCCGAGAGAGAAAGTTTAGCCTACATACATCGATTGAGCTTTTCTTAAGTCCTACTATACTCCGAGACTCTTAGCAACGTTAATCTCTTAAGAACATGACAAATCGAACAACAAATTAGAGAGGTTATCATAGTTCTAGATCATTTGAGCATATTTTCAAGCACTAGGTGTGCATTATGCTTTTAAAACCATTTGTAAAAGATCCTACCATCCCTCATCCCATCCTTAGCTCAAGACCTAACCAAATACTTTTTAACAACTCATGGATACAAGATATCCACTTCTATCCTCATCAATTACCCTTCTATGGTCTATCCTAGTTATATCCAGTAATTAAGAGCTTGGGTTATAGAACCTTACCTTTTAGGAAGAAGACCTAGGCACCTTTCTTGACAAATCTTCAAGGTTTAAGCAAGATCTTAGGAGAAATTTTGATGAAGAACCCCTTCTCCCTCTAGGACCCTCTCTCTCTTTCTAAATGCATCAGAAAATAGGCCTAAAATGAAGGGTAGTGTATAATATATCGACATGGGGTCGGGTCATAAAATTAGAAATTTGGAGCCCCGGAACAGATCTGCGATTGCAAGTATTAACATGCGGCCCGCATAAATGCTCCCCAAAACCTGAACACACTGTCTAGGTATACGGCATAAATGCGGTCCGCATACCCATTCTGCGGTTGCATAATGCACCGTAGAATTGCTCCTTACAAAATCCCATTGGGAATTATACGACGACTTTACGGCCTGCATATCGATTATGCGATCGCATAATTGGCCACATAGTTGACATCAATTTGGCCAACACACTGCTTCACTCTGCGGCGATTATGCGGTCTGCATTCCTATTATGCGACCGCATAGTGGACCGCAAAAAGGGCACTTTTCTAGAAAATATTATTTTTTGACTTTTTAATGCATAGACCAGTTCAAAAGAGTCCTAACCATGGCTCGCAGGCTCGCCGTAAAGAATTTTACGAATCTCTAACACATATCTAATCTTGGCACTATGAGATCGCGGGTTTTAGCAAAATATTTCACGGGGCCTTATAGTGTCGACCCCAAGTTTAAACCGGTGAAGCAAATAAGAAGACCTCAGTCCGAAGTAAAGCACGCATTCATCAAGGACGAGGTAATGAAACTCCTTAAAATAGGGTCTATTAGAGAGGTAAAGTACCCCGAGTGGCTGGCCAATGTAGTAGTAGTGCTCAAAAAGGGAAATAAGTTAAGAATGTGTGTAGATTATAAAGACTTAAATAAGGCGTGCCCCAAGGATTCGTTCCCATTTCCTAACATCGATCGTCTGATTGATGCCACGGCCGGCCACGAGAACCTCACCTTTCTTGACGCCTACTCGGGGTATAATCAAATTCTGATGAACCCCGAGGACAGGGAAAAGACTTCGTTCATCACGAAGTATGGCACCTAATGTTACAATGTAATGCCCTTCGGGCTGAAGAACGCAAGGGCTACGTACCAACGTCTAGTTAATAAAATGTTCGAGCATCAAATAGGCAAATCCATGGAAGCTTATATTGATGACATGCTAGTTATGTCCCTGCGCGCAGAGGACTATTTGACTCATTTGCAGGAAACTTTCAACATCCTCAGAAGCTACAACATGAAGCTTAACCCCGAGAAATGCACCTTCGGAGTAGGTTCGGGCAAATTCTTAGGCTTCATGGTATCGAACAAGGGGATCGAGATCAACCCCAATAAAATCAAGGCTATCATGGTGATAAATAATGTATAGTTCGTTCAATGGATGACAGGCGGATAGCGGCTCTAGGCAGACTCATATCAAGGTCGTCAGACATGAGTCATCATTTCTTCTCTTTACTCAAAAAGAAAAACAATTTTGAGTAGACTCCAGAATGACAACACGCCTTAGAGGAATTGAAACGATATCTGACAAGTCCGCATTTGCTCCACATGTCAAAAGAGGATGAAATGATATATCTATACCTGGCCATATTCGAGATAGCAATAAGCAGTGTGCTGGTTCGAGAAGAGCAAGGTACGCAATTCCCTGTTTATTATGTAAGTCGGACCCTAGGGAATGCCGAAACCAGGTATCCGCACCTAGAAAAATTAGCTCTTGCGTTAATATGTGCATCGCGAAAATTGAAACCCAATTTTCAACACCACCGTATTTGCATTTAACAATGTACCCTCTCCGAAACATATAGCATAAGCCCGAACTATCGGGCTGATTGGCCAAATGGGCCATCGAACTCGGGGGACAAGACATCGTGTATCAACCCAAACGGCCGTCAAGTCCCAGATTCTGGCAGACTTCGTGGCCGACTTCTCGCCCTCCCTCATGCCTGAGGGGGAAAAGGAACTTTTACTCCTGAAGTCGCCTATGTGTGGTATAATCAGGCAATCTATAAAAACTGCAAGATTGACTAGCAACGAAGCCGAGTATGAGGCTATGATTGTAGGTCTGGAATAGGCCAAAAGCCTGGGAGCTGAGATCGTCGAAGCAAAATGCGATTCACTCTTGGTAGTAAACAAAGTAAATGGGAGCTACGAGGTCCGAGAAGACAGGATGCAGAGTTACTTGGACAAAATCCAAGTCACATTACATTATTTCAAAGAATGGATCCTGGTCTGCATACCTCAGGAGCAGAACAACGAGGCCGATGCCCTCGAAAACCTGGGATCATCTGTTGAAGAAGATGACCTACTCCCTGCGACTTTTATTTAGCTGTACAAATCAGTGGTCAAGGAAGGTCTGCCGAGATTAATTCTACCAGCCTAACATGGGATTGGAGGAATAAATATATTGACTATCTGAAAGACAGAAAATTACCCATGGATCTAAAGAAATCGAGGGCCCTACGAACCAAAGCAGCCCAATTCTCGCTCAACGAAAACGGGACTCTATACAAAAGAACTTTCGATGGCCCCCTAGCAGTATGTCTGGGGCCAGGAGACACAGATTATGTACTCCGAGAAATTCATGAGGGTACTTGTGGAAATCACTCCGGCGCCGATTCCTTAGTTCGAAAGGTGATCAGAGCAGGCTACTACTGGAATAACATGGAAAACAACACTAAGGAATTCATCCGAAAGTGCAACAAATGCCAGAGATTTGCCCATATGATTCACCAACCCAGTGAATAACTACATTCGGTCTTATCACCATGGACATTCATGAAATGGGGAATGGACATCGTCGGACCTCTACCAACAGCACCAGGTAAAGCTAAATTCATTTTATTTATGACTGACTATTTCCCAAAATGGGTGGAAACGCAGGCCTTCGAGAAGATAAGAGAAAAAGAAGGCATTTACTTCATCTGGGATCACATTATATGCCGATTCGGGATTCCTTCAGAGATAACATCCGATAATGGGAGGCAGTTCATCGGAAGTGAAGTAACACGGTTCCTTGAGGATCACAAAATCAAGAGAATCCTGTCTACGACTTACCACCCGTGTGCAAACGTCCAGGCCGAGTCCATAAACAAAACCATTATCCAAAACATAAAAAAGAAGTTGGAAAGCGCTAAGGGAAAATGGAGAGAAATATTGCCCAAAGTGCTATGGGCATACCGAACAACTTCAAAATCAAGCATAGGGGAAACACATTTCTCCCTAGTATATAGCGCCGAGGCTTTGATACCAGTGGAGGTCGGGGAGTCACGCGCTAGATTCTGACATACCATTGAGAGCTCGAACAATGAGGCCATGACTACGACCCTCAAACTATTAGATGAAAAGTGAGAAGCCTCGCTGGTCCAAATGGCTGCCCAAAAGCAAATGATCGAAATGTATTATAATAGGAGAACAAACCTCCGACATCTCGGAGTCAGAGACTTGGTCCTAAGGAAAGTCACCCTCAACACCCGAAACCCTAATGAAGGAAAGCTAGGCCAAAATTGGGAAGGACCGTACCACATCCTCGGAGTAATCGGTAAAGGGTCCTACAAGCTCGGTACCATGGAAGGCGAACATCTTCCAAGCAATTGGAACATATCAATGCTGAAACGATACTACTACTAAGGCGTCCGATGGAAGATTCTGAAGCACCCTCAAGCTCGAG
The DNA here is from genome assembly GCF_000715075.1 of Nicotiana tabacum. Taxonomy (NCBI): domain Eukaryota; kingdom Viridiplantae; phylum Streptophyta; class Magnoliopsida; order Solanales; family Solanaceae; genus Nicotiana; species Nicotiana tabacum. Next base: position 84,086,726 of record NC_134090.1, read on the forward strand.
GGCGTCAGGCTCTTGTAAGCATGCGTTGCACTCTTTTCCTTCAACCGGATTTTGTCCCTAGAAGGGTTTTACCGGCAAGGTTTTTAACGAGGCAACATCTATATGCTACCTAAGGAAGAACCAACAAGTATTCAAGGCTTCTTTCACAATCAACCTCAAATACTGGGGGGCATCCCCCCAGAAGGTCACCTACTCGGAGAAGCCAAGATGCGCTAAGTGGGCTCCCGATAGGAAAATAATGTACTGGGCCAAATGGTCGAACGAACCGTGTTCGCATAGAATAACCGAGCCTGTAACAACAAAAACGTGTATACTTGTACCAAGTAATCAAAGAATACTTCCCAAAAAGCATTTTGCATTTCAAGAAATCTCGATATTATTTGCAAAAAATGGCCCAGAGCCAAAAAACGTCCCGAACACTTGGGGATTGGCGTCAACAACTCACAACAATGTGACCCCAGATCGGAGCTCCTAAATCATAACCCCTCAATGAGGCAACATCAAGATCACAAAAATAGTTCCAGAGCCAAAATTGTCCCAAACACTCGGGGACTGGCATCAAAAACTCAAGGCCATCAGACCTCCGGGTCTGAAACTCCGAAATCGTAAGCCCTCAATGAGGCAATCCCGAGTTTACAAGTAATGGCTCTCGAGCTGAGAAATCCTCGATAACTCAGGGACTGCCATCAATAGCCATCTCCATCGACTTATCAAAAACCAAGGCAATAATACCCTGACCGGGTAGACTCGGTCTCGTAAGACCTACATAAGGCAGCAACAATACCTGTAAGACCTCAAGCAAGGCATGAGCGATACTTGCACGAAGTATCCAAAACTGTAAGATCTCAAAGGCATGTAAAACTTGTAAGAGCTTACCAATACTATAAGACCTCAAAGGCATGTAAAACTTGTAAGACCTTATTAAAGGCATAAACCCGATCTCAAAGTTAAGGCTATATATCGAACTTGTAAGACCCCTAAAAAGGCATACCCTCGATATAGATGCCGAAACTACTTCACTCGGGACTGAAAGGCTCCGGCCAAACACAAATGACTATGGTCACAAGGCTATACCAGCCAAACTAACGCGACTCGGGGACGCCCGACCGTCACTATATAATCACAGGCCTTCAATTACTTTGAATATACTTTGAAAAGAACTGGTTAAATAGGCTACCCTCGACATAGGCAAAAGAGCTTCGACCATGTCAGCTCCAACTATAAGGCTTCGAGATACTCAGCCACAGAGCCAAACCTCCCGAGGTGATCGATCATCGCCATATAACGACTCACAATTGAGGTTCCTATCGAACCGTCGAAGAGTCAGGCAAACACAAATTCAAAAAGTCCTTAACGAGGGAAAAATAAATCCTATAAAAGGTTGTACCGACTAAAAGGGTAAGAGCCATTATCGCCAACACTCAAATCAAAGGTCGTACCAACCCAAAGCGTAAGAGCCATTGTCGCTAGCCCATACAAAAGGTCGCACTGACCCAAAGTGTAAGATCCTAAGGGCCGGCCTTAAATTCAAAAACTTAAGGGTCGAATGAGCTCGAGTCGAAACCCGATTTGGAGACTGAACCCAAAACAGTTAACTAAACATGCCTAAGAGCAAAAGCGTAAGAGCCACTATCGCCAGCACTAAAATTGAAGGTCGCACCGACCAAACGTGTAAGAGCCACTGTCGCCAGCGCTAAAATCGAAGGTCACAGTGACCCAACATATAAAAGCTAGGTCTAACCCGAGAACACTCGAGGACCGACTTTCGACCATTACAGGCCTCTCTGCAATAGCAAAAGCCCAAAGGTGTAACCCAAGGTCTAAGATCTCGAATCGATTATCAAAAGTATCACATATTGTTCTCAAAAGGCAAAGGAGAAAAGAAATGATAAAAAACGAAAAGCCTATTATACATATGGCTCACAGAGGTACGTTTACAAGGCTTTGAAAAATCCTTACAAGGAAGGGGCCAAACAGAACCCTAATCTATCATCGAGCATGCATCTTTGACGGCTCCACCGGACGTTGTGCCCCAACGGTTTCGGCTACAGTCCCAAGACCTTTGACAGCCTCTTCTCCTCAGGGGATCCCGCCTCCATCCTCATCATCTCCTAAGACACTACCCGACACTCCTCCGGAAGCGAAAAGGGCAATAGTTTTCTTCTCTAGGGTCTTCACCCTCTCGAGCTCGACAGACAGACTAATATCTCCCGTATGTATGTCCTCAAGAGTTCACCTCCGAGATTATAACCAATCAGGTTCCATGGCTCGAGTCAACTCCAGTTCGGCCTCCTCAGGCACTCTCCCGATTTGAGCATTTATTATAATGGCACCCTCTTTGTGCACAGATATAAGTGCCTTAGCTTCAAATTTAATCCCGGATAGTGTAGTAAATAACTCAGAGTGAAGACCTCTATATTTGTCACTATCCACCCTCGCATCTTGAAGATGACGCCCGACTAAGGCCACCTTTTCCTGGAGGGTATCCTTCTCAGAAGTTATCTCTCTCACGTATCGTTTGAGTTTGAGGATTTCAGAGTCTCTGGCTCGGAGCTCCTCCCTCAGCAGGGCACCTTCCTTCTCAAACTGCACGAATCAGGTCCAAGATGTTAAAACACTGAGATCTGGCAAACACTTAGGCAATAGCAAACGGAAACTAGGTAACCTGTTCAACAAGATGAGACTTCTCACGCACATGACGGGTCACCTCAGCCTGAAGCTGGGCGAAAGTCTGATTATAAAGTGCCATGACTTGAAGACATAAAAAATACAAGTTAGAAAGACAAAGATCAGAATGACAGGCATGATTTACAAAAACTACCTGCTCATCTCGCCGAAGACGAGTGAAGCATCGAGCTCGGGAATCCCCTCTGGAGAGGCTGAAGGCCTTTCAAGCACATCTCTGTCTCCAATAGGCACCCCCACATTGGAAGGTTCTTAGTTCGGGGCATTTTGCATTCCTTTAGGAGGTAAGGTCCTTCCCTGAGGAGAATCACTGATGACAACGACACCAGTAGGGTCGATCAGGGCCATCTCTTGTCCACGCAGGGCTCCAAAACTAGTCTCCTCCGAACTACCTACCGAATGCGTCCCAGCTCAAGGAGTATTTTGGCCATCGGCCCGCTCGGGGACCTGGCCCAATATTCCCTCAGCGGTCTCTCCATTCTGAAGTTGGACCGCGACGACATCAAGCTCCAGCTCGGAAGCCACCATCTCTACGCCCTGAGGGTCGATCAGGTTTTCCCCTCCCTTGGATGCTATCGAGAAATTATTTTCTCCCTCGCCTTCAACTCGGGGACTTCCCGCTGCTTCTGGAGTTAGGGCTGCCTAGTCGACTTTAGTTTCTTCCACCTTGATCTTCTTGGATTCTGAAGGTTCATTCGACGGTTCCCTTTGTCTTTTCTTCCCTTCGTCGAGTCCCAAAGTACCCTCTTCACCAAGCGATGTTCCCTTCATCAAGGGGACCTCCCCCAGACCTACACAAATGCAAGAGGTAAGCATAGGGAGTGAGAGTGCTATTAGTAGCAATTCAGATTAGAAGGTACGACTGCAACAGGGGTGAAGGCTCACCATGGTCCTTAGCTTCCCATCGAGCTTGGGACAGATCACGCCACACTCGCTCATCATATGGACAAATCGAGTCCAGCCAGCCGACCTAGACCGAGAGGTCTGTGACCGCGCTGGGTAAGTTGCTACGGTTGCGTTAGCAGATGAAATTAAGTACGTGGAAAAATGTACCTAAAAAGAAACAAAGAAATTCTAGATAACGTATCTACTTACGTTCCATGTTCCACCTCTCGGGGAACGGCATCCTTTCCACCGGGATCAGGTGAAAAGTCCTAGATCGGACAAAGCGACTCATCCACCCTCCATTCCCTACTTCTTTGATGCAATCTAAAAAGGCCCTCAAAGCTCGGCAATGGAGCTTAATCAGACCCCCACAGAAGAGACGGGGGCTATACATCCTGATCAGGTGAGCGAGGGTGAAGGGCATCCCCTCAGCCATGTTCACAGAGTACCTGATCATATAGATAATGCGCTAGAACGAAAGGTGAATTTGGCCGAGGGTCACTTGATACCGTTGGAAAAAGTCGAGAATCACGGGATCAATCGGAGGCAAGGATGGCCCCACCGGCCTAAGGGTAAATGGGTAAGTATACACACTGAGAAAATCGGCTTTGTATGTCGTTATGTCCTCCTCCCGAGTAGGGATCTCCACAAACACCGCGTCCCCCCAGCGACAATCAGTCCTTACCCGTTCGACGTTTGTTATTGAGATAATATACTGAGACACAGGCTCACGATGCCCCGGCTTCGAAGAAGGTCTCTTGGCCTTGAAATTGGAAGCCATTGCAAAAAATCCTAGAACACATTCCTCAGCACGAGGAGGCATTGCCGCTTTGCCTTTAGATGGAAGCAAAGAGGAGGAGGTCACGTTCTCTTGAGAAGTAGAGGCGCAAGTTTTTGCCATTCCTAAAAGATTTCAGAAGAGAAAGGGAAGTTGCGTTTCGAAGAAAGAACAAAAGTAAAGGAAGAAGGAACCTTTTTGGGGGCTTGGTGGTACAGTGAGATGTAAAGAACGAGAAGAGAAGTATTTATAGAGGTCCCACACGCACATTGAAGGAGGCCAAAGGAAAGCCAACTGTCGTAATCAATGCAAAGGCTTTTAAGGGCTATGTGCATGCCGTCTTTTGGTACCTTATGACTACCGTCGTTACGGAAGTACCAGAGGGGCGGGGATTCAAGGTCGTTTCTTATCACTTTCACTCTAAGAAACGCGAGGACTATCTGTATACAGTAAAATCGGAGGGTCCAATTTTCCGTCGTCGTGGTGCCTCGTAAGCATATTTCGCAGGTTCGAGACTAGGGTCGAGGTTCACCCTCGAGAGCTATCGACGCTCGACCTCGGGGCGATGCAGACCAATGGCTATGATTGAAAAGTGGGGAGTTCCCAAAGCGCATAACTAGAGCTGACAAAGTCTAGTGAGTTAAATTCAGACCCAAATCATGACATCAATTAGATGTCCCATCTCCATCTCTTTGTAATAAATGTACTTGTACTATGTTGAGATTTACCCTCATATATAAAGGGGATCCTTGTCATTTTGTAGACACCGGTTGGTCAATACTAAATATCCAAGAACATTCTCTCTGCTCTCTAACACATTCTCTTGGTCTCATCACTTCATTTATTGCTCGTATTTGTTGTGTTTTATTTATTGTTCTTCATTTATTGCTTATTATTGGCTATAAAGAGCCATCATTGATTTTATTATAACTGTTTGTCTCCATCGACCGCCCTCGGCAAACATCGGACTCGACTCCGAGGCCCAAAATAAGCAAGCTCGAGGCCTCGATTGGCAGCGATTCGGTTTGTTTAACATCTTGACTTAAGCTCATATCTTGATCCCAAATACTTCACTTAGCATCTATTGCCTTAACAACTGACATAAAAATAGATCACGTATTTTTAAAACCACAAAATCAAATTTAATTGTTATTACCATTTTCACGGTAAACAATTTGTTTATCAAATATCTACCAAGGATCTTTTGAAGATGGTGCACAAGATTGTAATGTGATGACTTAAGGATGTGAATTGATGCTCTCATCAGGGGGAGTTAATATGCGTTGTACTCTTTTTTTATTACAAGGTTTTGTCCCACTAGATTTTCCTTGTAAGGTTTTTATCGAGGCAACAAAAAAGCGTATTTCTAAATATGTGTACTCTTTTTGCTTCCCTAGGATATTTTCCCACTAGATTTTATTTTAGTTAAGGTTTTAACGAGGCACATTATCTGTTGAATAGACATTCGGGGGGTGTTATAAATAGAATTGTATTTAAGGTGAATACATATATTTTAAAGAGGTTTTAGGAATTTTACTTGGTGGTTAAGTCACTCTTTCCCTGTAAATAAAGAGGTCATATTCCATTATAATTCATCAAAAAGCAAGAATTCTCTCTCTTTCTTTGCAATATTCTTCTTTATTGTTTTATAACATTTCCGTTATTATAACTTGCGTTAGGAATTAGTAGGAAAATCTTTATATTCTGAACATAAATCTGGTCTTTCTTGGAAAAGTTTTCTTATTTATTTATATTTTGGTATAGTTAGAAGCGGAAAACGATTTGTTTCCTTCTTAAGAATTTTCCTCGTTTATTTACATTTTGAATTTTTGAAATTGAAAGCAATTACGTAGATTCCTTCTTGAAAAGGTTTTTTTCTTTGTTTACTTTTAGATTTTAGAAATCGAAGACAATTTGATTCTTTCTTAAATAGGTTTTTTCTTCTTCTTCTTTTGGGGAATTTCAGGAAAGTATTTTAATATTTAACTTTCTTTTAATTAATGTTGTGAATTTTAGAAATACTTTTTTTTCTTTAATATAAATTAATTTTTTTTTTCGTGAAAAGTACCAAGTTCATTTAATTACATTTTACTTCTTTATAAAGAATTATAGCAGCCAATTTACCTCTAGATTTTGAAATTAATTTATCGTCATCCATATATTGCCGTCTTATAAATTCATCCTGCATCCTAACAAGTTCGTTTTTTCCGATTGCTCATAAGAAGCACAATAAGTGACTTAGTATTTTACGAATTTTAGCAAATTCTAAATGCCGTAAATCATATTACAAAATCAGACAAGAATGAAGATAAAGTCCCGGGGTTCAAGTCCCTTTATCCCCCAAACAAATTATTTTAATCCCCAAATATTTGTCTGATCCCCTTTCTTTACCGGTTTCAAATTTCTTATCTTTCTCATTCACTTTATTCTTTTAGAAATGGATTCAACCATAAATAACTTTCTCTTATTACAAGTCTTGTGATATATATGATTCACATAAAAATAAAATTTTTTGAGCAAAAAATCTCTAGTTGAATGATTCTCTAACAATATCATTGCTCATACTGAAACTTACAGTATGAGCTATTAAACCCGTTAAACCTCTTAAAGCTCCAGGACCCCATGGCCTCCATCCACTATTTTTTCAATAGTTATGGGATGACACTATATAACTGTGTTGTGACCAAAATTTTCATGGATGCATTCTTCTCTTCCCACATTCCTCCTGAAATTAATTCTACTTACATCACCCTCATCCCTAAAGTTAACAACCTATAAATGATCACCCAATATAGACCTATCAGTCTCTGCAATATAGTTTATAAAACAATCACAAAAATTATAGTTAACCTTATCATGCTACTACTAGGAAAAATCATTAGTCCAAACCAATATAGCTTCATTCAAAGGCGCAGGGCTACTGATAACAGTATTATAGTCCAGGAAGCCATTCATTTGTTCATCAAAACTAAGGGTATAACAGGCCATATGATGCTGAAAATTGATCTTGAAAAAGCTTTCGACCATCTAGAATGGTCCTTTATTAGATATTCTTTAGCTAGTCTAAATTTTCCTCCTAAAGTAATATTCCCTTATAACGTCTTGCGTCACAACCTCCTCCATATCCATTTTAATAAATGGCAAACCATCCAACTCATTCAACCCAAATCGCGGAATTAGGCAAGTTGACCCTTTATCCCCTTATACATTCATTATTTGTATGGAATCTTTGACACGTTTGATAAATCATGCTTTCAACCAAAACCTTTGGGACCCCATAAGAATTGGTAGGGTGTCAACAGAAATATCACATCTACAATTTGCCGATGATTTAGTACTTTTTGCAAGAGCTGGCAATAAAAATACTTCAACTATTATTAATATTTTCAACAAGCTCTCAGCTGCTTCAGGTTAAAAAATTAATTTTGCCAAATCAAAAGTTTACTTCTCCAAAAATGTGCGCCTAAACACCCAAGATATTATAGCCAACTCACTCCCTCGTCAAAGTTTGGTAGCTACTTAGGACTACCCATCACTAATCCCAATCCTAAAAGCACTGACCATCAATACATTATCGATCGTATGAATAACCGTCTACAAGGATGGAAGGCAAAAATGTTATCCCATGCAGGGCGTACTACTCTCATCACAACAGTTCTAGCAACAATTTCTAATTATACAATGCAAATAAATTTATTAGAAAAAATTGTATAGAAAAAATTGACCGTATTGAACGCAACTTTCTTTGGGGTTCCATTAAACACAAAAGAAGAATCCATCTAGCAAATTGGGAAACTGTTACACTTCCTAAGACTATGGGTGGATTGGGAATCCCAAAATCTAATGGAAAAAACTCAGCTCTACTTTCTAGCCTGACTTGGCATTTTATTACAAATCCATGCCAACTTTGGGCTAGAGTTTTAAAAGGGAAATATCAAACATGCTATCCTCAAAACGAGTTTAAAATAAAACCATCCGACTCATTATATCTGGAAAGATATTATCAAAAATATTTCGACTTTTAATAAAAGAATCGTTTGGAATATTGGCAACGGCTCCAGTGTTAGTCTCTGGAAGATAATGAATGACTCCCTAAGGTCTCTTATACATGATCTCCTCACGAAATATGACAAAAACTGTCCAAAGTATTATCATTCCCAAAAATGAGTGGGACCTTTCGGAACTATCCATGTACATTCCTATGAATATAATATATCAAATTAATAATACTTACATTCAACATTCAGAACCCAAAAAAGACTCCTCCTTTTGGAAAAATACAACCTTTGATTTTTTCTCACAAAATCAGCTTATCATATGTAGTTACAAGACTCCAAAAATCTTCACCTCCCATTTTCTCCATCCCATCAATGGGTGTGGAAAATACATGTTTTAAATAAAATAAAGTTCTTCCTATGGCTACTTTTTAATAACAAATTACCTATGACTGAAAACTTATACCATCAAAATATTATTAGATTAAACACTTGTATTTCATGCCCAAACACTACTGAAACAATTGACCACTTATTCATAACATGACCAAAAGCAAAATTATAATGGGATCTATTCAACATACAGATCCCTCCAAACCAATTGGAACCTACAATCCTCTCATTCAGTACAACAACTCAATGGTCTGTTACGAATAATAAAAAGGTACCATTACCCATCTTAACTCCTATTATTCTTTGGGCTATCTGAAAAAATAGAAATCAAATCCTTTTCCGGACCTCTATTAATCCAATAACACATACAAACGTAATTTCTCAAGCTATGGAGTACCTCCACTTAGTCCATAATCACCACACAAAAAATTCTTATCAAAAGAAATCAATTAGATGGCAACCACCTCCAAATGGATTCTTCAAGCTAAATACAGACGGTGCTTACGATGAAAATAATAAAGTAGGAGGGGGTGGTGGACTTATCTGAAACCACAATGGTGATTGGAACATTGGTTATGCAAATTACAATAAGGCATAGTTGGGCGTGATCAAAATTCTAGCATTTTACAATGATCTAAGGCTAGCACTCAGTAACAACTTAGTTCCCCTTATTGTGGAAACTGATTCAGAGGTAATGATTCAACTATTATCGTCTAACAATCTAGCTTTCTCATACATGTTAATGGATTGCAGGCAACTAATGGAGAAGCTGGGAAGCCCACTGGTGTGCTACATCTTTAGGGAAGCAATTGCTGCAGCAGATAAGCTGGCCTGCTATGGGAAAGGCAGAGATCCGGCCATGGGAAAAAACGCTTTGATTTTTTTATACCCACCCTACTTTATTCTTAATGAACTAAAGGAAGACCTCTATGGAACTGGGACTATACGTTCAGTTACCATCATGTAATAACTTCTGTTTGTTCTATTTAATAAAAGCTTCTTTCATTAACCAAAAAAAAAAAAAAAAAAAATCTTACAAAATCTAAAGATAAGGGAAAGGCAAATTTGCAAGGATTCTTAATTAAATTTCAAAGGTTTTTCGAGGTCAGAGGCATCAATGAGAATAATGTAATGACAATGCATCTCATACTTATGCAACAATATGTAATGCTTAATGGTTAATATATAATATTGTCTTTATTTTAAAAAAAGAGAGAATAATATCCAGTTCTCAAAATCCTCATGGATTATCTAATCTTAGTTTGTTAATTGCATTATTAACTTACTATTTCTTACATTTAAATAATTTCATGTGTCTAAGAAGTTGAAACTAATTCATATTTTAAGAGCACATTCATATCTGGTGGTTTCTAAACAGATAAATAATATAGTTTACGTCCGAAAGAAGACGTCTGTCATATCTGAAATTAGAGTGGACAAGTTTGATTATTTTTGCAAAACGTAGTTTAACAAATGGACTCATATAATAACCAACCTTTGCCCTAAGAATTCCATTATGGTTACCAGAAATGATAATGCTACTGAAGCTTAAAACAAATAAAACTTTGATGGTACAATACCTTATTAATATTGAATAGTAAAACAATTATTTGTTTTGCTATCTAAAACATGCATTTATCTTAAATATTAGAATTAAACTTCTTAGTAAAAAGTACTCCCTCCGTTCAATCTGTGTGATAATTTTTTTTATTAATCAACTCTAAGAAGAATGATTGATACTCCCTCCTTTTCAATTCATGTGAACTCAATTGTGGCATGGACTCTAAGAAAATAGAGAAGACTTTTGAACTTATGGTGTAAAATGAGGCACATATATATAGTTTGTGTGGTTATAATAATTGCATAAAGGTAAATTGTTTCCAAATAAGAAATCGGTCATGCTTTTTTACACAGGCTAAAAAGAAAATAAGTTCACGTAAATTGAAACAAAAGGAGTATATTTTTGTATTTGAAAACAATTTAACTTTAGACTTTTTATTTTACGCTTAATGAGAAGTTCTTGTAGCCAATTTCCACAAAAGCTTTTATCGTTTAAACTTTAAGACTACAAGATTTAATTTTTTCTCTTAAATTTCATACCAAATCAAATTTGATTGGATAAATTAAAACAGATATAGTAATTTTTTTTCCCAGACAAACATAACCATAAAGTGGAAGTGGCACACGAGCAGGTCTTTGCTGGCTGCTCACCTGTCAGAAATCCAACGTTGGATTCACATCTAGACCTCTGTTTTTGGTAACTAAATAGGAAACCCCTCAGAGTGGACCCATTTCTCCTTCCAGTATATATAGCTACTACTAATCACATTTTTGTTCTACATTGCTTCACTGAATCAATAATAACTGAGGCTCCATATATAATCTTTTTGTCTGCTTTTCGATTTCTTCAACGAGTCAATACGTGGAAAAGATTAGTGGAGTCACTGTAAGTAAGCTGTTAATTTTCTAATTAATTCATTTCCATTTCTTTTTTATTCTTATTTTGCATGGTATGTGTGAACTCATTGAATTAATTACCATTTGTGTACGTTTTTTTGGGATCCCATTCCATAGGTCCACGGAGTCTGGAGCTCTTTTATTTATGCTCAAAAGTCCTTTTTACCTCTAGAGTATGTGAACTATCAGATTATTTATTTAAAAAAAGGTGGTGTCTTTTTCATCTGTATATGACTTTTAATTTGGTACAAGATATCAGTATAGCAGTGGAAAAAAGGAGAAAAAGATGAGTTTTGTGGTGAGTCAACTTGTTTCTTCCTCTAGCTTTTTTGTTGGTTTGTGTATCTAGATACTCAAAGTTATCCATCACGTTGTGGTGAGGTGATTAAAATTTTTCAATCTTTAATTAGAAACACGATTTTATATCTCAGGAGTATACACTTTTTGATAAAAACCAATGTAAATTGAATAAAAGAAACATTTTATCCTTTAGCGAACTTTACGTTGAGAATCTAAATTAATCGAGTCCATGGATTTGAATACCTAGATAGTGCAAAGTCCACATGTTCAGTGTTTTCTACATCCATTTGGCTTTACTTTTCCTCTGCCCCCGTATTAGACCCTTTGGCTTTCCTAATTTCTGGGACTACTTCACCGTGATAGCTATGAAAATTGGTCAAAACCCACACCTCTTTCCTGACTTTCTGATCTGGCGTTTGTTTCAAAAGTTAATGAGGAAATTCTTTATTCAGTTTTAGAAAAATTGGAAAACTTTTCAATAATAATAATAATAATAATAATAATAATAATAATAATTATTATTATTATTATTATTATTATTATTATTATTATTATAATAATAATCATCAAATTTAGTTTCACTTTAAACACAAAAAAGTTTTTCAAGTTTTACAGTTTTTACGAAAAAATGAAAACTTGTTGAAAAAAAAAAACTTCAAAAAATCTTTCAAAAAATCTTTTATATTCTCTTTGTCCTATTTTATGTGGCTTGAGTCGAGTATGAGGGTCAAACTAACTACTAACTTTTTCATTATGAATTTGGATATAGACTTTTTAATTTTTTAAAAATAAAATAAAATTTATATATATAAAAACTATAAAATAAAGATAGTCACAATAAAATGAATGGTTTTGTTTGGGGAGGGGGGCATTACGAGAAGTTTTATTTTGTGTCTCGTATAACTTACGTTAGTGGTATGAGGCTCCTTTTTGTCTCACAACTTTGTGGACCACAATCTTACACTTCTGGGTCCACAGAAATCTGGGTCCACAAAACTGTGAGACAAAAAAGTTGCCTCATACAACTAGTGTCGGTTGTACGAGACACAAAATAAAATTTTACCAACATTACAATACAATTCTCTCTTTATATTCTCCGGATATATGTCTTTGCTTGAAAATTGTAGTTGGCAAAAAATATGGAAAAATCAGAATTAAGTCTCATGAGGGACAAAAGATTGCTTCTCATATGTTCATAACTTGATGGAAAGAATTAGGCGATACCACCATTATAACAAAATGTTACTGCTTCTTACTGTTTCTAATATATTCAGTCGAATTGGTGCAGAAACCAAAGATGGAAAGTCACAGTGACATGAGTGAGAAAGGTGAAAGTTCGAATAATGTGGTAATGGGGAGGCCTAAAGAGGAGGATGAAAGTGAGAGCAGGTCCAATGGTGACAACTTTTTAAATGGCGTTGCGTCTGAAGATGAACCGGACTCTGTTCTCAGTAATTCATCAAGGAAAAGGAAATACAGCAGGCATACTGCCAACCAAATTCTAGAGCTCGAAACGTGCGTATCATTCCAATTTCCTTTTTACTTGTTAATTTTGTTTATATTAGTTCCAATTTTTGTTCATTTGTCTGTCACAGTGCTTTCAAGGAAAATCCACATCCTAACGAAAAAGTAAGACTAGAACTTGGAAAGAAACTGTCTATGGACAGCAAGCAGGTGAAGTTTTGGTTCCAGAATAGAAGAACCCAAATGAAGGTAATGGTGTTATATGCCTTCTTTACTTTAGTCCCTTGTGTGAAATATGTTTGGTTTAATTATGGGATTGAATTATCCGCTGTTGAATCAGTCACATTTGGAACGCCATGAAAATGGAATACTGAAACAAGAAAATGATAGGCTCCGCATAGAGCATATTGCAATGCAGGGAGCCATGAAACATCCAATTTGCAATCGTTGTCGTAATCAGGCTATTATTGCTGACATCAATGTTGAGGAGCATCAAACAAAGATTGAGTATGAACGGCTGAAAGAGGAAGTCAAGAGGATCAGTGTCCTGGCCGACAAACTTTTGGGGCCTTTATCATCCTTGGAAGGATCAATGGCTTCCGTTATAGCAAATCCTGCATTTGGACTTCCTGAGGGAATAAATGGCTTCGGTGGTATAAATTATGCCAACGCTGCATCGCCAATGGGGCTTGATTTCGACAATGGTCTGTCAAGTCCTCCGCCAGTAATTATTTCTAGAAGCTTGGCTAATGTAGATGCATCATATGATAAGTCAATGCTGATGGATCTTGCTTTGGCTGCGATGAACGAGCTGCTTGGGCTGGCTGAGATTGGTGAACCGCTTTGGGTCAGAAGCTTGGATGGAGGTGGAGAAACATTGAATCTTGAGGAGTATGCTAGATCATTTACACCATGTACGGGCATGAAACCTGGACATTTCGCAACAGAAGCAACTCGCGCAACTGGTACAGTGATTGTCAACAGCCTAACTCTGGTGGAGACATTAATGGACATGGTAGGTTCTTCGTCCTGAATTCAGTTAAAACCTTCATCCAGTTTACTACTTGTTGGGGCAGTGAATGATTGTTCTTTCTTTTTTTGCTTTGATGTTTACTTCTATTCTTACCTTTACTGTGTTTGACATATTATTTCTTTCCTTTTTGTTTTGGTGGTGCTGCAATTGTTGACTGCATGTTTTTTTAATCAATTAAGTCAAGAAAACAAGTTAGGTGTTGGCCTGTTATTTCTTGTTTCTTCCTATATATGTAATGTGCTTTTTTATATGCAGAGTCGATGGGTGGAGATGTTCTCATGCATTGTCGGGAAAACCTCTGTTGTCAATGTGATTCCAGGTAGCACATGTGGAAGCTGGAGCAGTAATCTGCAATTGGTAATTCGTTTTTTCTTACAATTTTTCTAGAAGTCACATATCTTTTGTTCTATTTTTTCCTGCATGAGGTAAGAGCTTGAAAGTATATATTGACTTTGCAGATTCAAACTGAATTCCAAATTATTTCTGATCTGGTTCCTGCTCGTGAAATGAAATTTCTCCGCTTCTGCAAGCAACAAGCTGAAGGTGTCTGGGCTGTTGTGGATGTCTCTGTTGACACAGTTCAAGAAAGTTCACAACCTCATGAAATTGGGAATTGCAGGAGACTCCCTTCTGGTTGTATTGTGCAAGATATGCCTAATGGTTACTCTAAGGTACTTCAACTATATGGTCTTCCCATTTTGCTTCTCATGTAGGACTCCACATTATCCTAAAAGTTAACAAGCTAGGTTTCTCATTTTACATTGAATCTGTTGTTTTTGATTTTCTTGTTTCTTAGTTGAACTTTTTCTCAGTTTTTTAAGTAAGGACTATCTAGTCATTATAGTTTTTCACACTTTTTTGGGTAGACACTGCCGGTTCATCCTATTTATAGGCTTTTGCAGTTGAGTACTTTCAAAGTTGTACTCTGAGAACCTTAACAAATGCTTGTGATGGTACAAATGCTTTTTACTCAAAGATGCTTGTGATCCAACCCCTTGCTTAGGTTGCGTTTGCTATGCATTAGTCTTCATGACCTGGATATACAAACGTTTTTTGGTCTCACACATAATCTGGCTTATACTTTATTTTATCAAAAATGAATGACATCTTTTGGTTTTATGAAATCAGCTATTTTTGTTATGCTTGGCTTCCAAGTTCCGTTGAGATTGAGTCCTAGATTTGGCAGCAGAGTTGTCTCCAACAATGTGCGTTTTACTTTTATGTTGATTATGTCAACATTTCTTGCATATGCATACTTTACTATCTAGTGGTTTTATCAAAAGGGCCTGTAAAATTGATAGTATAATATTTTCAGGTTACTTGGATCGAGCACATGGAATATTATGAAAATGTACTCCACCATTTGTACCGCCCTCTGGTCAGGAATGGCCTGGGGTTCGGCGCACAAAGGTGGATGGCCACTCTGCAAAGGCAGTCTGAGTTCTTGGCGATGCTGATGTCTTCTGTTGACTCTCCAGGTGATCATATTGTGCCATTTCTTTTGACACTTTTGAATTAACTTATAAAAAATAGTCCGGCCGGGTTCTGATAAAGCTCCATGTGTGACAGTTGTTTGTTCAAGTGGTCAGACAAGTATGGCAATGCTGGCTCAACGCATGACACGCAACTTTTGTGCTGGGGTTTGTGCAACCATTCACAAGTGGGAATCAATCCAACAAGCAAATGGAGAAGATGCAAAATTGATGATGAGGAAGAACATTGGTGACCCTGGTGAGCCTATTGGTGTGGTGTTGAGTGCTACAAAGACCATCTGGTTGCCGGTGAAACAACAACGTTTGTTAGACTTCCTGTTGAATGAACAAACAAGGAGTCAATGGGATATTTTGTTCAATAGTGGTCCTATGCAACAGCTGGTCCATATTGCCAAGGGTCAAAATATTGATAATAGCATCTCTCTTTTCCGTGCTAATGTGAGTGATTAATCGCTGTGTTTTCTGGAAACAAGACGAAATAAATTAGTTCTAATTGCTGTGTTCTAAATAAGATTCCTTTTGGCTTGGACTTGCAGGTGGATGCAATCAGTGACAGTGAAAACAACATGCTGATTTTGCAAGATACTTGCACGGACGCAACAGGATCCCTTATAGTATATGCAACAATTGATGCTGTAGATATGGATGTGGTGATGAATGGAGGAGATTCTTCTTCAGTGGCTTTCCTACCATCTGGAATTGCGATAGTTCCTGACTGTTTTCAAGATTATTCCGGGGCCAATAACTGCAATGTTGAAACTTCTTGGGAGAAAGATAATGGCTTTAGCGGTACTGGATCTCTAGTGACTATCGGGTTCCAAGTATTGGTGAATAGCTCGCCTGCTGAAAAGTTATCTATGGAGTCAGTCCAAAAAGTAAATAACCTCATATCTCATACAATTCATGGTATCAAAGCTTCTTTCAAGAGCAAGTGATACTCCAAGACTAATTGCTATCTGTTGGGTCATTACTTCTTTTTGTTTTGAGTCTTGGCTTCTTTATCTTTTCTTTTTTTAGGGAGGGGAAGGGTGGGGGGGGGGGGGTGTTAAATATCAAACTTTATGTGTGTCAAATACATCAAAAATAAGTCAGTGCATGTTAAGAGCTAGCTCTCTCTAGCTATATAGTATGTGTTTCTGTCGGAAGATGAGACAATGGTGTTGTTTTTTGTTCGAGTCCTGAGTAATGTCTGTTGTCATTTCAGTGTTAATGGTAATATGATATTGTGTCCTTTCTGTTTTGAGTTTACCTAAATCTTTTCCTTTTTCATAGTCTACTGATCGTTTGATTTTTGTTATATTATATATGACTGGTACGTCTTATTCTCCAGCCAATTTCATAGTAGAACGAGTGAAAGTTATAGCATAGGTCTGAATCACACTTTTTGGTGGTAAATCACTAAATCCTACCATTTGAGAATATGATTGGTGATAGTTTTCGAGGTTGACACTTGTCATTATGAATACTGAAAACAATTGAACGCCAACAAGAGCTAAAATGGTTGTAAAACAGGAAAATAACTTATGAAATTTCAGCTTAAACCTTTTCATTACAGAAATTCTCGAGGAGGGTGACACATTTCCAACTATAGCTCATATACTTATCATAATTTGAACTTAATTATGTCCTATGGTTTTAAATTACTTGTGAAATTAGTAGTGGATACATTCTAACTAACATCTATGATCATGGTTTAATATTCCAAAATGCAAATGAGAGACCGTAATGATTGTAGCAAACATAGCAGTGTAGATTTTTGTCATCATAGCTATATCCACACTACACATAATTCACAGGGGTATCAAGGCAACAGAAGTAACAGATTTTGAGATGCCAAAGGTTGATCGATCAGCTCTTATAATAAGCAGTGATATTAATTGAGGACATTATATTCCTCCTGGGCAGATATGGTGGTTAAACACAAGGCATACTGGTATTCATCATTGTGTGCGATTCTGCTCGATTGAGTTGGTTAAACAGGATGTAATATGGCCAATATTTTTGCTAGTGGAGTCTCTCACATAAGCATAAGCCAACTTACAAAGTAGACCTTGTTGGCAATATTCTTTGGGATCCAAAAATATTGCATTGTGTGGTGGATGTCATTTGCACAAGTTCTATCTTTTCTTTTACAGTTTGGAGGCCAAGGCTTTTTTGCCTATAAAGGAGAGGTCATTAGTTCATTTTAGACACACCAACGAGACTTGAGTCTTCATTTTTTGTTTCTTCCTCTCCTCCTTTATTGAGAGTTGTTTGTAAGAGACTTGAGTATTGGAAAATACTTGTGTGATCCCCATTCTTTGGAGTGATCTTGTGGGTTATTCTCTCGGAGGTATTTGGGATTAATTATAGTATTTACTCTAATTTTGTATGCTCTTTTGTACTCTTGTTGCTACAGTGAATTTGCTCCTCTCCGCTTGTGGATATAGGTCACTTTGACCGAACCACATTAAATTTGTGTCTTCTTTACATGCTTTAATTGTCGTTGCTATCAACTGGCATTGTATTTGTTATTGTCATTACGATATTGTTTGGCTAAATTTTATGTTGCATTTGCTTTTTCAGTTGCACAGAAAACTGAAGAAATTGGAGAACCATCAAAATATTCAGAAGTAGTTTTTGGTGCTGATTCAGCCAAGTGGCTGATTGCAATAAATGAAGAATGATACTTGGTCTCTTGTCAAGACGCCATCATGAAAGAGAATTTTTGGTTGCAAAGGGGTCTTCAAAAAAAAGATGGCATTCTAGGGATTGGAGATGCAAGGTATAAGGCACGATTAGTTGCAAAGGACTATAGCCAGGTACAAGGAGTTTATTTTAATGATATTTTCTCACCTGTTGTTAAACATAGCTCTATTCGTGTCTTGCTTGCCTTAGTTGCTATGTATGGTTTGGAATTAGAGCAGCTTGATGTTAAGACAACTTTCTTACATGGCAAAGTTGAGGAACAATTATATGCATGCCTCAACCTGAAGGATTTGAAATTGAAGGAAAAAAAGATCATGTTTGTTTGTTGAAGAAATCCTTGTACGGATTAAAGCAGTCTCCAAGATAATGGTACAAAAGGTTTTATTTCTTTATGTTGGTCATGGTTATTCAAGGAGCATGTATGATAGTTGTATTTAGTTTCGGAAGTTAAATGATGGTTCATTTGTCTATTTATTACTAAATGTTGATGACATGCTCATTATTGTTAAGGATTGACAGAGATTCACAATTTGAAAAGTCAGCTTACAAGAGAATTTGAGATGAAAGATTTGGGAGCAACTAGAAAATTCTTGGCATGGAGATCAAAAAGAACGAGGAGCCAACAAGTTATTTCTGACCCAGAAAAAGTATATGGAGAAAGTTTTAGAGAGGTTTGATATGAAAGATGCTAAACCAGTTAGTACCCCTCTTGCTCCTCATTTTAAGTTATCAACTGCTCAGTCACTGCAGTCAGAGGAAGAAGAGAGGTATATGGCACATGTACCTTATTCCAGTGCAGTCGGTAGTATTATGTATGCAATAGTGTGCACACGTCCAGATATTTCCCAGGAAGTAAGTGTAATGAGCCGATATATAGCTTGCTGTGACGACCCGGCTAGTCGTCTCATGAGTTACCACTCCGTTTCCCCCATTTTTGCTTCTTATTGCTTTGTCTATCAGTTCTATATATCATCGGGTTGGTTGGCTCTGGTTCGGAAAGGATTTGGTAAGGTTTGAGACACTTAGTCTCTTTTGAGGAAGCTCAAGTTGGAAAAGTCAATCGGATGTTGACTTATGTGTTAGAAGGCTCGAATGTGAGTTCCGATGGTTCGGATAGCTTCGGGAGGTGATTTGGGACTTAGGAGCGTGATCAGAATGTATTTTGGAGGTCCGGGGTAGATTTAGGCTTGAATTGGCGAAATTGGATTTTTGGCATTTTCCGGTTGATAGGTGAGGTTTTGATATAAGGGTCGAAATGGAATTTCAAGAGTTGCATTAGTTTCGTTGTGTCATTTGGGATGTGTGTGCAAAATTTCAAGTCATTAAGACATGGTTTGGTTGGGTTTTTGATCAAAAGCGTAATTAGAAGATTTTGGAATTCTTAGGCTTGAATCCGATGCGAATTTGGTGTTTTGATGTTGTTCTGAGAAATTTCTGAAGATTGGAACAAGGTTGAATGATGTTATGGGATATGTTGGCATGTTTGGTTGAGGTCCCAGAGGCCTCGGGTGAGTTTCGGGGTGGTCAATCGGACCATTTCATGTTGTTGAGAATTGCAGAAAACTGTTGAAGTGTTGCAGAGAAAATTAACCTTCGCGTTCGCAAGGAGGCTCTCGCGTTCGCGAAGGGTTAGTTGACGAGGCTGAGGATTTCGCCTTCGCGTTCGCGAGGGAGGCTCCCCGTTCACGAAGGGCTAGGAGATTATGCATCGCATTCGTAAGAAGGGGAGCGCGTTCGCGTAGAGGAAATTGGGCAGCTGGGTTTCAGGGTGTTTTGCTCATCGCGTTCGCGAGAGAGGGAGTGCGATCACAAAGGGTCAAGCTGAGGAGCCATCGCGTTCACGTTGAGGATTTTTTGGTCAAATTTAATTTATGCTTCGCGAACGTGAGGCGTTGACCGCGTTTGCGAAGAAAGAATTGAGGCTTGGATAGAATGTTTAAATAGTCATCTTGCCCACAATTTTGGGGTTATCTTCCACCATTTTTGAGCGATTTTGGAGCTTTTTGAAGAGGATTGAAGAGGGATTCAAGGGGAAATACTTGGAGGTAAGATTTATGGGCTTAATACTCGATTCTAATGTGAATTCTACCTAATTAATCGTGGAAATTAAGCCTAATATTGAAGAACTAGGGCTTGAAATTGGTGACCTGGAATTTGGGATTTGAGGGGCCGTTTGTGGTTGGATATTGATGCTTTTGGTATGAATGAACTCGCGGAGTTATAAGGAGTCCATTGATGTAAATTTTATCAGAATCCGAGACGTGGGCCCGGGGGTCGGGTTTGACAACTTCCAGGATTTGTGTTGTAATTTGATTTCTTTCGAGTGAGCTTTTTTCTTTTAGCATATTTTGATGGTTTTGTACTGATTTTGGTTAGATTTGGAGCATACGGAGGCCGATTCGAAGGGCAAAGGCATCGCGAGCTAGAGATTTGGACCGGGTAGAGGTGAGTAATGATTGTAAATATTTTCCTAAGGGTATGAAATCCCGGATTGCACATCGTTGTACTATATTGAGGTGACACACATGCTAGATGACGAGCGTGGAGTCGTGCACTATTGGGGATTGTGACTTAATCCGTCCTGAATGATTGTTTTACCGCGTATTTGATTGAAAACTAGTTTCTATCATCATGTTTTGGGCTGAATGCCATATTTGGGCCTCGTGCTAACTATTTGAACCCTTAGAGGATTTTTACTGATATTTCCTCATTGTTTTGACTTTATACTTGAACTCAGTCATGCTATGTTCTACTGTTTTCATAACTCAGCCATGTTTACTCTGCTTTAACACTTAAATGATATTTTAAATAATATTTTGGGGTGAGCACCATGTTTTACTATTGCCCGAGTGGCTTGTGAGATTCTGATTGAGTAAGGCCGACGACCTATGTTGTGAGGAAACACTGATTATGATTATGAGGCCGAGGGCCTGAGATTTGTACGCCACGAGGTGGCTTATTGATATGAGGCCGAGAACCTAGTGATGATGCCACGAGATGGCTTGATGTTACGCTTGGGCCGTAAGGGGCCCTTCCAAGAGTCTGCACACCCCCAATGAGCGTGGGTACCCATTGTGATATGAGATAGAGCCCGAGGGCTGGTATTGCTCCATGTGTTTCCCGAGGGGCTGATTCTGTTGGTATTGTGGCCGATGGGCGGTTCTTTATGTGTTTAACTTTTCTAGTTTCATGTCCTTTACTTGCTTAACTGTTTAAAAGGGCACTTTAAGAAGCTTAAACTAAATGAAAGTAATTTTGCATATTTCACTATTTCATTACTTTAACTAGCTTTTACTGTTTCCTTATAGCCTGTAATGTGCTTTACGTGGTTTCTTATTACTCAGTATGCATTTATTATTATTACTCACCGAGTTGGAGTACTCACTTTACTCCCTGCACCCCGTGTGCAGATTTAGGCGCTTCAGGTCCCGCTAGCGAGTGTTGATCCTTCCAACTCAGGAGGATTCGGAGATTCTCTAGGTAGCTAGCGGCGTTGGCAGCCCAGAGCTTCTTCCCTTATCTTATGTTCTCTGTTTTAGCTCTGTATTAGACTATGTAGACTCTTCAGACTTGTAGTTTATAGATAGATGATCATGAATGGTGACACCACAATGTCGGGCAATGTGGTTTCCGCAAATTGTATTATTCATCATATTTTAGGATTATTATTATGATTAAGACTTAATTTGTATTATTTAATTTCTTTAAAATGAATTGGGAAAGTGTCGGCCGACCTTGCCTTCACGAAAGGCGCCATCACGACCGAGTTCGGGATTAGGGTCGTGACAAGTTAGTATCAGAGCCTAGGTTATATAGGTCTCACGAGTCATGAGCAGGTCTAGTAGAGTCTCGCGGATCAGTACAGAGACGTCTGTATTTATCCTCGAGAGGCTGCAGAACCTTTAGGAAAACTTCATATTCTTGAAATTCTTATCGTGCGAATTTGTTGATCCGAGTACTAAACTTCTGCTATTCTATTCTCTCACAGATGGTGAGGACACATACTACCGGTCAGGATGGACGACTATCAGTACCACCAGTTGTGGCCACTAGAGGCCGAGGAAGCGGTCGAGTCGCGGTAAGGGCAGGGGTGTGGCCCGCATAGTAGCTAGGGTAGCACCTGCAGATCCACCAGTCGCCCCAGTTCAGGATCAGGTCCCAGTTGTGGACGCTCCAGCAGCACCAGCTCAGGCACCAGCTGTGCCCATTGTGATTCCGGGTCTTCAGGAGGCCTTGGCTCAGATTCTATTAGTTTGCACTGGCCTAGCTCAGGCGGTCTCAGTTACTACAGCTACAGCTACTTCTCAGGCCGGGGAGGCACCCCGACTCCCGCCGCTCGCACACCTGAGCAGGTCGTGCAGGGACTTCAGACACCGGGGGTGTATCCAGCCCAACCAGTTGCAGCTGCTCAGGACTATGTAGTTCCTGCCATGCCAGAGGATGAGCAGCGTAGGTTGGGGAGGTTTGGTAGACTTCAGCCTCCGACTTTCAGTGGTTCAGAGGGCGAGGATGCCTAGTGTTTCTTGGATAAGTGTTAGAGGATTCTTCGTACAGCGGGTATTCTGGAGACCAGTGGGGTCACTTTCACTACTTATCAGTTTTCTAGAGCTGCCTTCACTTGGTAGGAGGCTTTTGAGAGGCGTAGGCCTGTTGGTGCAACACCCCTTACCTGGCAGCAGTTCTCCGTTCTCTTTATGGAGAAGCATGTGCCGCAGTCTCGCAGAGAGGAGCTGATCAGGCAATTCAAGTGGTTGCGTTAGGAAGAGATGACTATGATGCAGTATGAGATGACGTTCTGTGAGTTAGCTCGTCATGCTATTTGGTTGGTTTTGACAGATAAAGAGAGGATTAGGAGGTTTGTTGATGGCCTCACTTATCAGCTTTGTATTCTTATGACCATGGAGAGGGTGACTGGTGCTACTTTTGAGGAGGTTGTAGACATTGCTCGTGAGATTGAGTCTGTTCGTCACCAGGAGCGAGAGGAGAGGAAAGCCAAGAGGCCTCAAGTATCTGGTAGTTATAGTGGTGCTCCTTCGAGAGGCCAGTTTTAGCACGGCAGAGGCCGTCCATTCAGGCATGCTCAGCCAGCTCGCCCAGGTTATCATGAGGTGTCATCGGGTCATGGTTGTCACAGTTCTCATCAGGGCCAGTCATCACTTAGTGCCCTTCCAGCTCAGAGTTCGTCCCGTGCCCTATCAGTTCAGGGCTCTTCTATGCCAGGTGCATCAGCTAGTCATTCTGGTGTTAGGGGTTCCCTTCAGTCCCTTTCTCCAGCACCCGGGAGTTGTTATGAGTGTGGAGAGATGGGTCATATGTGGAGGCAGTGTCCTCGTCATCTTGCGGGTTCATCTCAGCAGAGAGGTCAGCTATCGGCTTCAGCACCAGTTACTTCACCACCACCCGCCCAGCCAGCTAGGGGTGGAGGTCAGTCAGCTAGGGGTCTCCCTAGAGGGGGAGGTCGATCAAGTGGCGGTCAGGCCCGTTTCTATGCACTTCTAGCTAGACCCAATGCTATTGCTTCGGATGCTGTTATTACATGTATTATTTCAGTCTGCCACAGAGATCCTTCTGTATTATTTTATCCCGGTTCCACCTTTTCTTATGTGTCACATACTTTGCTCGTTATTTAGGTACACCCCATGAGTCTCCTGTTTCACCTGTTCATGTATCTACCCCGATGGGCGATACTGTTGTTGTAGACCATGTGTACCAGTCGTGTGTGGTGACTATCAGGGGTCTGAAGACCTGAGTGGATCTTTTACTATTATGTATGGTGGATTTCGATGTTATTTTGGGCATGGATGGGCTATCTCTGTGTCATGCTATTCTGGACTGTCATGCCAAGACAGTCACATTGGCTATATTGGGTGTGCCATAGATTGAGTGGCGAGGTTTGACTAATTATATTCCCAGTAGAGTGATCTCATTCTTGAAGGCCCAGCGTATGGTTGGGAAAGGTTGTCTTTCGTATCTAGCCTTTGTGAGGGATGTCGGTTCAGAGACTCCTGATAACTAGAGATTTTGGTACATTTTATACTCCTTCTTTCTTAAGTTTTGATTAGGAATTTATACAAAATAGTCCATAAAAGCTCACACATTGTGCTTGATTGCAGGTTTGATCAACAAAGTGACAAGATGTCCAAGATCAGCTCAAAAAGGAGTGAAACTTGTACAAGTACCAAGACAAGACAAAACTCAGGGAAAATAGGCTCAATGCGGCCGTACACCATTTTGTGCGGTCCGCATGAGCGAGGTTCAGAGAGCATGACATTCAGGCAAACAGGCGATACGGCCACACTAGGTTTTGTGCGGTCCGTACTGGGATCAACGCGGCCGCACTCCATTTAGTGCGGTCCGCAGTGAGAAAGATCAGAGAGCTGCCAATTCCAAGTTTCAAGCCAATGCGGTCCGCGCTCCATTTCATGCGGACCGCACCAAAAGCCTCCGCGGCAACACTCCATTATGTGCGGTCCGCATTGCTAGAGTTCAGAGACATGAATTTTCAAGTTCAAAGCATTAGTGCGGCCGCACACCATTTTGTGCGGTCCGCACTAGCCCCGCAGGGGTATTTTTGTCCAGATTTTTCAGCTTAGTATAAATAGCTTCTTTTCCCATTTTTAGGTCATCAGATAGTTTTAGCTGAGAGCTGCGCTCATGGTTCGAATATTTTAGCTATTTTGAGCAATTTTATCTACATTTCAACATTGAATCTTCTTGTTTATCTTAGTAATTAATTAATATGAGTTTTTCTTCATCTATTTTGTGCTTTTCTTCTTTAATTATGTGTAGCTAAACCCATAAGTTAGGGTTGTGGCTCAACCCTAGTGTGGGTAATTGATGGATCTTGTGTTTTAGGGCTAGATTGACTATGAGTGTTTGATATTTGAGCTAATTTCATGTTTAATTGCTGAATTAGTGGTTGCAAACACTAGTTTGTGTTTAGTTGACTTGAGCTCTTCTTGAGAAAGAGAGCTTGAGTCTCTAAAATTGGTCCAACAAGGAATTGGGGCGTATTCAGGAGATTGATAGCCCCAATTAAAGGGTTAAACCTTGAGAGAGTAATACCCAACTTGAACCTTGATTGCTTGTGCAAATTTGCATACCCATTTGGTCTTGAGAAAGTCAATTCGGGCAAAATCACTTGAACCACCGATAGGTGTAGACTGGGTAAAATTGTGCAACGGTTATATCATACTCCCCAAATATGTCAATCATGCCTTAGACTCAAACTCAAGTATCTGTCAACTGACCACCTAGGAGAAAGTCACTACCCTAGTACCTTTTCAACCATTTGACCAACCCGCAACATTTTACTCTTAGCTTATTCTAGTTTAATTTACCATTGTAGTTTGATAAAAGTAGAAGTAAAACAAAAACCCAAAAATGTTTAAAAGTGTAATTTGGAACACATACCCAATTCTAAACTATATAGATACCCGATTCCAACATCTAGCTCTCTGTGGAAATTGATCCCGGCCCTAAATTAGGTAAAAGCTGCTTCGACCCTCTCTCGCTACTTAATAGTAGTGCAGGGTAGGCCTCGATCACTTTTTGGCACCGTTGTCGGGGAGCTAACGGTTTTGGCTATCTATTTAGTTAGTTTTGTGTATTATTCTTCTTTCCTTCTTTGTTACTAATTTGTTTGTGTCATAACCCAGGTACCAAATGGCAGCGAACAACGCAAATGATCCTCTTGGAAATGTGAAGTTCGGGAGGTCCCAACAGGTTCTATGCTATGAGGGGGCATCAAGGGTCGGAAGCTTTATTAGGTATGGTTGCAAGTATGTTGACCTTTTTAATCTCATGATGAGTATCCCTTATTGAATCTGGCTTCGCTTTGTCATATATCAATTGTTATATTGCCGTGGAATTTGGGATAGAGTTAGGACGACCTTATTGTCCATTCTGTGTATCTACCCTTTGAGCGAGATGTATTATTCGTGAAGCCTCTTTATTACAATTATTTTACTTACAACCTCTTGAGGAATTGAGTTCTATGATGATTTCCTAAACTGAGTCAAAATCTTAGGGTAACTATTTTCACTTGCTTTCCTGGACCCTCACTAAGGAACTATATCTGATAAATTTCTTACAGGTCATTTTATTTAAATGTATAACATCTACTCACTTGTGCTCATGCGTGAACGGTCGTAAAATTTGCCTATGTTGTGACCCTTCCTGCGTCGCTCATTTCTCTCTGGTGTAGATGGCTTCAATGGTTCAAATAATCACTTTGCTCCTTCGTCAATATTATCACAAATAATTTTCACTAACTAGTAACATGAGATCCTATCTCAGCTCCTAGCATATATGTGCATATCAGTGGAAGTAGATCGTTTGTCTGTATAAGTTTCTGAGAAATTTGAGGTTTTCAAAAATCCGCCACAAGAATATCTTTTCCTTGCCCATTGTAGTATGACTTTCGTGCTCACTTAAATCATTCCTCAATAAGTAGCTCACTTTATTCTTAGTGTTGAAGTTGCCCGTGAAGTGGCCCAGTATCGCAGCCGGAGAATTATGATAACAAAATCGTGTCAATCTCATAGAAAAGAGTTTATTCCCTCTCCAGCCAGCATATGACCCCCCCTCCATATTTTTAATAAATCCTAGCAATGTGGATTCAATCGTGAAAGGTTCGTATTAGATATTTCGAATTTGGCACATATTATATTAATTTGAAAGATAAGTTCTCATATCTTTAGTACTCTCGTATCAGATCAACTATCGGGGAGGGTTGAGTGGGTTGAATTATGGTAATCTCACAAGTGTTTAACTGCTATTTCATTCTCATGGGCTTGTGGCGCAGATTCCTTGTGTCAATTAATATTAGGAATGTAATTCGACTTCATATATTAAGACCTCTATCTCATTCAAGTTGCCAGAGTATTCTCATTCTTGATAAATTGATCTTCCCCACACTCCAGGAGTCAACTTGTGGCACGCACTTGAATAGTCTCCGTGAATGATTTCTATTGCCGATATGCTATCTAAACTCCATGCCTCATTATTTCAAACCAATGATTTCATCGCAATGATTAATCGTGTCATCATAATCTGTAGTAAGTTTTATATTTCCCCAAAATATAATACAACCTCATGAAATACCCCGCTCAACACATCTACATTGATGGATTCTTGAAATACTTCCAGTCCAATCTTGAACAACGTTGTTCCTATTTGTGGTAAATCTATTAAGGGTATGGGTTCAAGCATGTCAAAAGGTAGCGTCATTCCATGGTTAATCGTATTGGGTAGGAACTCTATGGTCGTATTTATTCTAGCCCCTCATAGAATAATGGTTAAAAGCCTCCAAGTGTTCAACTCGGTGTCCGGCTTGAAGGTTTAGAGTTAAAGAAAGTAAGCAGGCTATTCTCAAGGTTCCCTCTAGAAAGATGCTATGTGAATTGTCCCTAAGGGTAAAATAGGTATAGTGCACTTTAGAAGTTAAGGGTCAAGTTATGAGTATGATATCCCCCCCATATCGTATCGTTTCCCTCCATGGTTCCGATGTTCCATGTATCTATGTCTAAGAAGGTTATTGGGAGTATTTGGTATATCATTCCGGTGAGAATTGTTGAAGGTGGAATTAATGGATAGTCGACTTATAGGGAGTAGCTCATCGCCATCCGAGATTAAACAGGTTGAGAGTCGTGGAAGGGAAAATTTTTATCGCTTAATTGTATATCATATGGTCTTAATTCGAAAGGTACTTTCTGTGTGTTACGCATTAAATATGTGCAGCTCATGTGCAAGTATTGTCTTTGATAATGAAAGGTTAGATGTGTGGGAAATCTGTGTTATTGGCATATTGTACTAGTTGCTTAGTTACGGATGTATTGTTAAATTGGGTTTCTGAGGTTCTCCGGTAGGTGGATGGGCCCAGAAGGAAGCTCTGGCGAAATTTTCAAAAATTTAGGGAGTTAGTCAAATTTGAAATTTCTGGGGTGTGAATGAAGAATCGAATCCAATATAAAGGGACACCGCCAAGGTAGAGAGTCAATTGTTGTTGTTGATGTTGTTGGTAGAAGGAAGAGTAGTGTTGAGGCTATGGAAAGAATTTTAGTGTTGGTACACTAACTGAGCTGGTGGTAACAGGTTATAAATCTGGTGTGGAAGAGAAAGAGGACGATAATGTATTAAGCTTTTCTCAAAAGATGTCTTCTACCCTGTGGCCTCTAGATTTAGTTATGTTGTTGCCATTGATGATGTCTAGTGCTTATTCTGGTTCAAGGGCTTAATATGAACAAGTTAGTTCTCAGTTCTCGGTAGGATACTATAAGTAGTTGAACGTATTGATTAGGGAAGAGCAGGAAAATCACTTGATAAGTATATCGCTTTTCATAAGTGAGGGGCATGTGGAAGTTCGGAGCTTGAGGTATGTAAGGAAGGAAATAAGTCCCGTTGGGTGTTTGGGGAAAGCCATGATCCACATTCGAGGATGAATGATCTTAAGTGGGGGAGGATGTAAGGCCCCGTGAAATTTTTTGCTAAAACCCGCGATCTCGTAGTGCCATGATTAGGAATATGTGTTAGAAATTCGTAAAATTCTTTGCGGTGAGCCTGCGAGCCACGGTTCAGACCCTTTTGAACTGGTCTACGCATTATAAAGTCAAAGAATAATATTTTCCAGAAAAGTGCCCTTTTTGCGGTCCACTATGCGGTCTCATAATAGGAATGCGGACCAGATAGTCGCCGCAGAGTGAAGCAGTGTGTTGGCCAAATTGATGTCAACTATGCGGCCAATTATGCGATCGCATAATCGATATGCGGGCCGCAAAGTCGTCGCATAATTCCCTTGGGATTTTGTAAGGAGCAGTTCTCCGGTGCATTATGCAACCGCAAAACGGGTATGCGGAACGCATTTCTGCCGTATACCTAGACAGTGTGTTCAGGTTTTGGGGAGCATTTATGTGGTCCATTATGCGGGCCGCATGTCAACTTTGCGATCGCAAATGCGATCGCAGATCTGTTCTGGGGCTCCAAATTTCTTATTTTCTGACCCGACCCCATGTCGATATATTATCCACTACCCTTCATTTTAGTCCTATTTTCTGATGCATTTAGAGAGAGAGAGGGTCCTAGAGGGAGAAGGGGTTCTTCATCAAAATTTCTCCTAAGATCTTGCTTAAACCTTGAAGATTTGCCAAGAAAGGCACCTAGGTCTTCTTACTAAAAGGTAAGGTTCTATAACCCAAGCTCTTAATTAATGGATATAACTATGATAGACCATAGAAGGGTAATTGATGAGGATAAAAGTGGATATCCTGCATGCATGAGTTCTTAATAAGTATTTGGTTAGGTCTTGAGCTAAAGATGCGATAAGGGATGGTAGGATCTTTCACAAATGGTTTTAAATGCATAATGCCCACCTAGTGTTTGAAAATATGCTCAAATGATCTAGAACTATGATAACCTCTCTAATTTGTGGTTCGATTTGTCATGTTCTTAAAAGATTGACGTTGCTAAGACTCTCGGAATATAGTAGGACTTAAGAAAAGCTCAATCGAGGTATATAGGCTAAACTTTCTCTCTCGGAAGTGAACTCCATATTGTTTTGTAAGTTTAAGTGTGATTTGTCTACCAAAATGGTATAGCCTTGAGTCACATTTTAAATGAAGGTTAGTATACTAATCGGGTGAGAAGAATTCGATCTGTTTAATGTTCCTAGTTGCTCTTATGTGTACTAAATGCCTTGATTGAATGTGCCTATTTGTTGATAAACTGTAAAGATGTTTGGAAATGAATCGAATGAGAAAAGGTGAAACAAATTATAAAATAAGCCTCGACTCAGCTCTTATGAACTAACTCCAAAAATAGAATGGCCTAAAGGCCTTGTACCTGAACTATGCCCATAAGTGGCCGTTTTAGATAATGCTTTGCCTTATAAATACATTCAATATAATGCTAGTCCTTACACATTTTGATGTTGAAATTGTGCATTTGTCATGATGGAAAAAGGGGTAATTCAAGGATAATTGAGGTGATTGCTTACTTATAACTTCAATGTATATTTCGATTGTTGGTTGGTAGGTTCCCCTTTGGGAAGAATCCTTTGTGTTTGATGATTTTATTACTATTGACTCGAAAATATATGATTCCCGGAATATTCACTACATTGATATTGGTTGGTGATCCTTGAAAATAAAGGAGATGGAAAATGTGGAAAACCAAATGCAGCCTTCGTGCCATGAAAGAGATGAATCATGTGAAAGGCCCAAAGAGCCAAAGAAATACTGTTATTGAGAGAGATTGAGGACATTAATAAAAACTATAAAATGTGAAAGGTATTGAGGTAAGCATGGTTGTATTTATGCTATATTTGTATACTTGTATTTAAACTACAATTGTGTGCAATATCAAATCAAATCAAAAATGCTTTTGGGAGTATCATTAGCTAAACCGAGGAAGGGTGGGTCATAAGGCTCACATCTGAAACACGTGCCGGTGTAGGGATGGATCGTGGTTATTCCCCTTAATTGGGATGAACTTGGTAACATTTGTAAATTGGTAACGCCAACCCACACGACATACATGGGAAGGCAGCCTAGCTGATCGGGCCGTGATCGGACGTCATGCCGCACACATGGTGGTATTGTGCTGGGAATCAAAACTTGGAATTTTAAAACTGGAAATTGTGATCATGGTACATGTCTCCAAAGGGATGACCTAGCCGATCGGGTCGTGATCGGACTCCGTTCTAACAAAGACGGTGGTATAACTCATATCAGTGCTAATGATCTCCCAACCAAAAATTATATATATTATTTTCGTAAACTAGAAGACTTACATGTTTCAAATTGGATGCTAGTGTATTGCTGATTTTGACTTACTGATTTGTGGTTTCTTTGCTTTTATGGTTATTCTATTCGGAAAGAGGAATTTTAGCCTTACATACTAGTGCTATTCGACGGCGCTAACGTCCCTTTTGCCGGGGGCGCTATATCGTTTTATGATACAGGTGGTTCCACAGCGGGCGGCATCGGCTAGTGATAGTGGTACTCTCTTCCCAGTAGTCTTGGTGAGCCCTACTTCATCTTGGGGTCATGACATGTATCTTTTGTTTATTTTCTCATCATGTTTTGAGGTATAGCCGGAGTCTTGTTGCCGGCATTTATCTATTTCTCTTCTCTTGTATTTAGAGGCTCCGTAGACTATTTGTAGGTGGTGGTTGATGTTGGGAATCCGGAGTAGAAAAGTTTGTACTTGATAAACATGTTTTCATTAAACTTGTAATCTTTTGTAAACTATGAATGAAGTCATTAACGGAAATGAAATGAAAGTCGATATGGAAGCTTGCTTAGTGTTTTGATAAAATTAGATAACATTCCCTCTTTATTCATGAACTAGCATGGGTAGAATGAAATCTAATAGACTTGCTTAGTCGGATTTACTCGGTTGAGCACCGGTCGCACTCCTCGTGTTTTGGGGCATGACAGACACTCAATCGGTGGGTAGTTATTTTCGGCGGGATTCCTGTCATATCCAAGTAGGAGAAATAGTTGATGTTATTAATAAGGAATTTAATGAGCTTTTTCCTAAGTTTGGGGGTTAATCCCGTTCCCAGGTATACCTTCCGATCTGGGAGATGCTCGATCAAAACAGCTTGCTCTAGTTTTTCAATTGTCGATTTTTGTTGCATCCGACTCTTCGGGGGCAACAAAAGTTTGAGGAGCGAGGAAATCTTCTTCATCATCCTCGGGGGTCTGCATGCTCCCAGACTCATCCGAGGTAGAGTGCGCAGCATTCGGCGCCTCCTGGTAAACGATGAATATTTCTTTTGCTGCATGCTGTTCTCCATATATAGTTGTTACTTTGTTGGAAACTTCATCATCTGGTGCAGAGTTGACGACACTGCCCTCATGCTGTGTATCCACGACCTGCCAAACAATGTGTTGTACCTTATGTCACTGTTGATGACGTGGAACTTGGTGTTCTGAACTGTACCGGACATGTCAACCAGGAGGGCGATCTCCCCTTTCGTTACTTCACCGGCCATGTTGAAGCAGTGGAGGACCGGGAGGCGGGTACGATCTAATCGAGCAACCCAAGCTGTTCTACTAACTTTAACCTTATTACGTTGGCCGAGCTGCCTGGATCCATGAGCACACATTTAATTCGAATGTTTCTTAAAAGAAATGAAATTACCTGCACGTTGTTTTATGGTTTTGCCAAGGTCTCGAGATCCTCCTCGTTGAATGCAAGGGTGTCTTCAGTCATGCGGTCTCGGATCGGCCCCTCTATTGTTGTGGATATTTTATCTATTTGATCACGGGTCCTTGGGAAGTGTCGGTCCCCCCGAAAATCATATGAACGACATGCCGAGGAATCTCTCTTTTTGCCTAGGTTGTATTTTTCCGAATTTCCCGCTGAATTTCTCGGCGTGCTCCCTGGTTGATGTGAGGACCGACGTTAATGCATTGGGCGTCGTACGAGGTCGTTCCCTTGGGAATCGGCTCCAATGTGTTCTCAGGGTTTCGCCATAGCACACCCATACCTGGAATAACCATACCGCCCTTTCCATTGCTTTTGAAGCTGTTATTTTCAGGTACACTTACTGGTTTAGGCATTTTGACTTGAAATCAAAGATCTTAAATAAGGAAAAGTATGAAAGATAACTTGCGTTGTGTAGTAAAACCAGCAAGAAAATAATCACTATTATCTTTAGCTGCACAGTAGGCGCCAAACTATTTACCGTAAAAATGGTAATAACAATTAAATTTGATTTTGTGGTTCTAAAAATACGTGATCTATTTTTATGCTAGTTGTTAAGGCAATATATTCTAAGTGAAGTATTTGGGATCAAGATATGAGCTTAAGACAAGATGTTAACCAAACCGAATCACTGTCAATCGAGGACTTGAGCTTGCTTATTCGGGGCCTCGGAGTCGAGTCCGATGTTCGTCGATGGAGACAAACAGTTAATAATTTCAATGATAGCTCTTTATAGCCAATAATAAAAAATAAATGAAGAACAATAAATAGAACACAACAAATATGAGCAATAAATGAAGTGATGAGACCAAGAGAGTGTGCTAGAGAGCAGAGATAATGTTCTTGTGTATTTAGTATTGAGCAACCGGTGTCTACAAAATGACAAGGATCCCCTTTATATATGAGGGGAAATCTCAACATAGTATAAGTACATTTGGTACAAATAGATGGAGATGGGAAATCTAATTGATGTCATGATTTGGGTTTGAATTTAGCTCACTAGACTTTGTCAGCTCTAGTTATGCGCCTTGGGAACTCCCCACTTTTCCATCATAGCCATTGGTATGCATCACCCCGAGGTAGAGAGTCAATAGCCCTCGAGGGTGAACCTCGACCCTAGTCTCGAACTTGCGAAATATGCTTACGAGGCACCACGTCAACGGAAACTTGGACCCTCCGATTTTACCGTATACACAAATCAACCATATTAACTTGAATGAATATATTTCATGTAATGTTCTTTATATAATGTCATGGAATGGCTTTTTCAATATCTCCTTAGAGGTAAAATTTTTCTCTATCACGGTATCAAGCTTATAGTTATAGCAAGATACATGTGTGCACAAATTGCACTTAGGATGTGGTACTTCATGACCGAAAATTGTTTATGCTTAAAGCAATTTAAATCCTTCAGGGATTGCTATATAAGTTAAGTCATATAAGCCATATAAATGGACTTGAGATGTATATCAAGTTTTTATGTCATGCTAGACATATAAGATAGATAAACGTGATTGCACACGCCATTGACTTTATGCTTTCAAGTGTTTGAACTGCAGATCCAAAATTACTTGTCTTTCGTATGAAACTAATTCTACTTGAATTGCCTCTTCAAATTTAATATCCTCACATATATATTTAGAATTATAATAGATATAGTCGACGAACATTTCACATCGGTTTCAATTACCTTTTTTAATAAAGACATGACACAGAGATCTCTTCTTTCATATTTTTAGGTACCTGAACCTCTCATGAGATTTTATGAAGTATTATGTCATATGATCTTCTAGATCACTTGCCTCTTTTTATGATCATTTTGATCATTTGCTCATCTTCTTTATCAAAATTTTTATTTGAAGTCGATTTGTCTATACACTTTAAGTGTAGCATAGGCTTTATCCTTCTAGGACTTATTCTAATATGAGCATTTGCAGTGATAATATAGTTACTTTCTTTTGGTCAGCAAATGCGTCTAGCATGATTTGTAATATATTGCAGATGAATTAACTTTTTATGAACTTCAAGTTTATATTATCTTATTCGAGGATCTATATGTACAAATAATAATTCATTCCGTAACTTTTTCTCAACTATTTATCCTGCCTCCCCCTCATGTTAGAAAAATTAACTTGCTTCCTCAACTTTGAAAATCCATCTTTGTGCGCTATGTTGTTAATCAAAATATACACCGCTCATCAATAATAATAAGATGAAATTATTTGGTTCATGTCCCTGAAGCACTTATGAGTGGAGAATATATTATACTTTTGTATATAACATATATCCAACTGATATAGATAACTTTATTCTCATAAGCAATAGTTTAGCTATTGAGTGGAGGCACTCAATAAATTATTTTCTCTAAACCAGCTGATGTAAAGCAACTTATCAAGATGAATTGTCTTAAATATAAAATATGGAAATTATTCTCTAAATTAGATTATTGAGCAGTTTCTTCGCAACCACCAGGTTGCAGGTTATTAATAATCGCACATGTAACCATCTCATAGAGGCATCTTATGTGG
Organism: Nicotiana tabacum; assembly: GCF_000715075.1. Lineage (NCBI taxonomy): Eukaryota > Viridiplantae > Streptophyta > Magnoliopsida > Solanales > Solanaceae > Nicotiana > Nicotiana tabacum. Next base: position 84,121,636 of record NC_134090.1, read on the forward strand.
TATACATGGCAGTTGAATGGTCCAAATCCACCTTTGATATTTTTAGCATTCATGAGATTCAATCCCAATTTTAATTGCTCTATTAATTAATGAGAATAAGCAACATAAGAGAATTTATAAAGGACCCCTCTATTTATAGGGAAAAAGTGACTTAGCCACCAAGTAAAATTCGTAAAAAAATCATTTTCCCTATAAATAGAAGGGTTCTATTCCATTGTAATTCATCTCAAGTCAATAAGAATTCTCTCTCTACTTTTTTGTGCAATGCTCTTCTTCTTCTTTTATTGTTTTATAACAGGAAATGTATTAAGAGAATTGTTTGAAGAGATACCTTATAATTGGATTCGAGTATAATCGACTATAATTACATAATGTGGATAGTTTGTATGGCCTTTTAATTTTTGGTCGAATCGAATTGGATGTCAGACAAAGCAATTACTGTCACGATCCAATTCCCACTATAGGTCGTTATGACGTCCAACGTCGTCGCCGAACAAACAAACGGTGAACTATCCATGTAATTGTTCATTTTTAATATTTTTAAAGCAATTAATTTTATTAATAAGAGAATGATTAAGGGTGATTGTAGTAATATAAAGTGTAAAATAATGAAAGAGTAAAGTAGTGAATTTAATACTTAAAACCATAAAAACCTACCAGAATATTCCCAAAATTTGGTATCACAAGTGAACGAGCAAACCAGTAGAATATACAAAACCTCCTATACTAGTGTCTGGAGTAAGATAGACAGAAAAATAAATGCAACAAAAAGAGACTCCGGGCGCTGTAGAACGAGCATAAAGAGCAGCTCACCGCTAAGTCTCCGGGTAGCGTAGGTACGCACCTGTATGGCCGCCAGATGCACACGCCTAAGACCCTGCACGATTATTACGAAAGTGTAGTGTAAGTACATAAGCAATATGTACCCAGTAAATATCTAGTCTAACCTTGAAGAAGTAGTAACGAGGGGTTAACATCGACACTTGCTAAGGGTCAATAAATAAAGTGCACAAATTATAAATAAGTAGGGAATACATCAATAATAATGAATTAATGAACAATAAATAAGTGGTGCTTTAACTAAATATCAGTTAGAGTCTCCAACTATCACTTACTAATTTCAACAAATAAGAGCCATCAAGTACTTATAAATTTTCAAGTCTCGGAAGAAATATCAAGTATAATCGAACTCCGAGCAATATCATGCACGATTTATACCAAGGTCGTACGGTCCCATTCAGAATAATATGTACACTGCCGAGGGTTGACCGGCGTGAACCATCGATGCATCTATTATACTGCCAAGGCGTTCGGCCCGATCCATAGGAAGAGAGAATACTCTACAAATTCTGATTAACGGGTACTACAAGAATAATACACAAGGAGGCATAGTTTCCACTAATAGTCAAGTGACTCGCCCAAACTCAAAGTAATGAAGCTCAATCTTTACAAATTCTTTGCCCAGTATCATATATAATTTAAGTAATTAAGCTAACAAGTTGAATACAAATAGTACAAGTAATACATGGTAGAGTCATAAACTACCCGGACATAAGCATGATTTTAGCTACATGCAGACTCTCATCACATCGTGCGCATGTACAATTATTAGAAAACAATCATTTATAGCACCAATGGGGAGATATCCTCATATAAATTTAGGCACGAGACTTACATCGTTTTCAAGTCTCTTCCCAGTCCACAATTTACACTAAAGCCTCAAATCGGTTCCACGTAATTCGAAACTAGTCAAAAGTTGTATAAATTAATCAATATATGCTCAAAAGTTTATAATTTAGTTATTAGAGTAATTACCCAACACAAATTAGAAGATTCCTAAAATTCACCCCCAGGCCCACGTTCCCGAAATCCGGAAATATTTGTAAATAAAAGTTACCCATAACCTCACGAACCCAAATATTTAATTTCTACTCAATTTTATAATCATTTTTGTAGTTCGATCCCATTTTTATCAAAACCTAGGTTTTTCATCAGACTCCTAAATTTTCCAAATTTTTACATGTTAAAATCTACCCATAATCTATGTATTAAACTCACATTGAGTAGAAATTACTTACCTTCAATAGCTAGGCAAAAACTCCTCTCCAAGAAGCTCCAAAATCGGTCAAGGGAAATGAAAATGAGAGAAAATGACCTATGTACCGTTTTAAAACAAGTCTTTGCCCAGACATTCCTTCTTTGAGATCGTGAAGGCAAATTTCCCAGGCCCCAAAAAATGAACATCGCGAACGCGACGAGGTCCTCGAAATCACGAAGGCCTGCCTGACCAAAGCATCGCGAACGCGGCCCAAACTTCGTGAATGCGAAGGGCAATTGGCTAGTGACCGCCCAGCCCCAACTTCTTCTATGCGAATGCAGGCACAATTACATGAACGTGAAGAGCAATGGCCCAGAGCATCGTGATCGTGAGCTCCTCTTCGCAAACGCGTAGAACAAACTCCCCCAGTCCCATTCCTTCATCGCGAATGCGAGAACACGAGTCATTCTTCGTATTCGCGAAGAATGAAACCAAAACCAACAAGTGCAACAGTTTTATACTTAGCTCCGGGCGGTCCGAAACACACCCGAGATATTCGGGACCCCGTGCAACTGCACCAACAAGTCCATAAATATAATACGGCCCTGCTCAAACCCTCGAAATGCATAAAATAACATCAATTTAAGAATCGCACCACAAAACAAAATTGAATCAAATTATGAACTTCAAGCTTTTCAACATACTCTGAACGCGGTGAATCATACTTAGACTACTCGGAATAACACCAAATTTTGCGTATAAGTTATAAATCACCATATAGATCTATTCCCAGGCTTGAAATCCCAAACAGACCTTGATAACACCAAATTCTACTCCAGACCAAATTTAAAGAACTTGAAAACCTTCAATGTGCCAACTTTCAACATTAAATGCCGAAATGCTCCCGAATTATCCGAAACCTACGCCCAAGTCCAAAATCATCATATAAACCTATTGGAACCATCAAATCCTGGTTCTGAGGTCGTTTACTCAAAATATTGACTCAATTCAAACTTGGCCATTCTAAGCCATTATTAAGGAACTAAGTGTTCCGATTTCAACCCGAACCCTTCCAAACCTAAACTCACCATCCTCGCAATTCATAAAACAATAAGTGCACATACAGAGAGTCTTAATTAGCGGAACAAGGACCTAGAAAGAAAAATGACTAGTCGGGTCGTTACATTCTCTGCCTCTTAAACAAACGTTCGTTCTCGAATGGGTCTAGAATCATGCATTGAGTGCTAAATAGGTGTGGATATCTGCTCCGCATGTCCTCCTCGGTCTCCCAAGTTGTGACCTCGACTGGTTGACCCCTCCGCTGGACCTTTACTGCAAAAATCTTCTTGGACCTTAACTGGCGAACCTGCCTGTCAACAATGGCAACTAGCTCTTCCTCATAACCCAAACTCTCATCTAGCTGAACTGTGTTTTAATCTAACACATGCGACCTGTCAGCATGGTACCTTCGGAGCATAGACACATGGAAGACCAGATGAACTCCCAATAGACTGGGAGGCAAAACAAGCTCATAAGCAACCACCCAACTCGCCTCAACACCTCAAATGGGCTAATAGATCATAGTCTCAGCTTGCCCTTCTTCCCGAACCTCATGAAAACCCTTCATCCGCGAGACTTTCAAGAGAACCTTCTCTCCATCTTTTATTTGGATTGTTCTGTGCGGAGTCATTCCTGAATCAACTTTACCTTCTCCAAGGCATCCTTCACTAAATCAGTGCCATATAACCTAGCCTCATCGGGCTCAAACCATCTGATGGGCGAACGACATCACCGACCATATAAAGCGTTAAATGGAGCCATCTCAATGCTGGGCTGATAACTGTTATTATAAGAAAACTCAGCCAAAGGCAAGAATCGATCTCACTGCCTGTAAATTTAATCACACATGCTCCAAGCATACCCTCCAGGATCTGAACTGTCCGCTCCAAATGCCCTTCGGTCTTCAGATGAAAGGTTGTGCTGAGCTCTACCCGGGTACCCATCTCACTGTGCATTGCTCTCCAGCAATGCAAAGTGAATTTAGGGCCTCTATCTGAAATGATGGAAATAGGCATACCATGCAACCGGACAATCTCCAGAATGTAAATCTGGGCCAACCTCTCTGAAGGAGTATGTAGTCATCACTGGAATAAAGTGTGCCGACTTGGTCAGCCTGTCGACAATAACCCAAATGACATCAAACTTCCTAAACGTCCACAACAACCCAGCAATGAAATACATTGTGATGCGCTCTTATTTTCACTCTGATATAACCATCTACTGAAGTAGGTCATCTAGCCTCTGGTGCTCATACTTAACTTGCTGGAAATTTAGGCATCTTGCTATATACTCAACTATGTCCTTCATCATCCGTCGCCACCAATAATGTTGCCTTAGGCCACGATACATCTTCATAGCACCTGGATGAATAGAATACCGAGAACAATGTGCTTCCTCTAGAATCTTATCCCCCAATCCATCACCGTTAGGAATATATAGGCAACCCTAGAGTCACAGAACGCCATCCTTACCGATAGTAATCTCCTTGGCACCACCCTATAGTACCGTCTCCCTAAGAACCAGTAAGTGCGGATCATCGTACTAACGAGCCTTGATCCGCTAAAATAATGAAGACTGAGCCACAATGCATGCAATAACAACTGGGCTTGAAAATATCCACCTCACAAGTCTATTAGCCAAGGATTGAATGTCCAAAGCCAATGGCCTCTCCTCTGCTGAAATGAATGCCAAACTACCCATACTCTTAGTCTTTCTTCTTAAGGCATCTGTAACCACATTTGCCTTGCTTGGATGATAAAGGATGGTAAAATCATAGTCCTTCAGTAACTCAATCCATATGTGCTGCCTCAAATTGAGATCCCTATACTTGAACAAAATAACCCGTAAAGATAATGCCTCCAGATCTTGAGAGCATGAACTATTGCGACCAACTCTAAATCATGTATAGGGTAATTCTTCTCGTGGGGATTCAGCTGACATGAAGCATATGCAATAACTCGCCCCTCCTGCATCAATACACAACCCAGTACAACACGTGAAGTGTCATAATACATAGTATACGTCCCTGAACCAAAAGGCAACACTAACACCGGTGTTGTAGTCAATTCCATCTTGAGCTTTTGAAAGCTTGCCTGCAATCATAGGACCATCGAAACGGAGGACCCTTCTAGGTTAATCTAGTCAAGGGTGCTGCAATAGATTACAAGCCCTCTATGAACCGACGATAATAACTTGTTAACCATAAGAACCTCCTGATCTCGGTCGCTGTGGTAGGACAAGACCAACTTTAGACTGCCTTGATTCTCCTGGGATATACCTTAATACCGTCGCTTGATACAACATGCCCCAAGAATGCCACAAAATCTAACTAGAACTCAACAAATTCATAAATGTCGCTGGGGCGTTAGTCATGCCGAAAGACATCATTAGAAACTCTTAGTGGACATATCTAGTTTAGAAAGCTGTCTTCAGAACATTCGAAGCATGAATCTTCAGCTGATGATACCCATATCTCAAGTCGATCTTAGAGAACACTCTGGCACCCTTCAACTGGTCAAACAAATCATAAATATGCGGCAGCAAGTACTTGTTCTTAATGGTAATTTTGTTCAACCGGAGATAATCAATGCATATCCGCATAGTCCCATCCTTCTTTTCAGACACAACATCGGTGCACCCCAAGGAGACTCACTCAGCCTGACGAACCCATTTGCTAGCAACTCCTCAAGCTGTTCTTTCAACTCCTTCAACTCTTTCTGATCCAAATCAATACAGAAATTGATATCACAATCCGGTAGCATGCCTGGTAGATCAGAAGGACACACATTAGAGAACTCCCTCACCACGAGCCATGAATCAATCATGAGAGTCTCTGCAACAGTATCCTAAACGTTAGCCAGATAGGCCAAACAACCCTTCTCGACCATATTTCGAGTCTTCATAAAAGAAATAACCCGGCTAGATGTACTAATAGGTGAACCTCTCCACTCCAATCTAGGAAACTCTAGCATCGCCAAGGTAACAGTCTTGGCATGGAAATCAAGAACGGTGCCCAATAAGTATAAAGCTTAACCTCGGTAGATTAGTGACAAGGCCAGGTCAAGACACCTACTAGACAAAAGGAACCTTAACAGAATGTCATATAGCCTAATAACAAAAAGCAGAGAAATAAATGACCACAAAACAATACAATGATATAAGGATGACAACGGATATTAAAGCAATAAAGGACAACAATAATGAGCATGTGATAAGAACAATGGGTAAACAAACACAGTCAAATACATGTAAATTGAATGAAGGAATAACAATAACTATTCTATCAACAAGCTCTTTCAACAAAGAAAGTACAACAAAAATTACAACTGAGGTACCACATCTCATATTCTCTTTTACAATTCACAATCACAATCTTCCTTATATCGCCGCATGAGCCTTGCATTTATTTTTTTGAAAATATTTTCTCGAAATAGCTACACACATTTTAGCCCACTTATCTCACCGTATCGCTTCAAGTAATTCCCTTACTAGAAACATGCGTATAGGTCCCACCTTATCTCACCGTATTTGTTTCAATGCCCACCCTTATACCATTACATGCATATCAATATCACAACACAATAATCAACTCACACCACACGTGTCCATATGCAACAACACTTGACAAAATCAACAATACCAATGTTACCACAACATATAGCCCATGGCTCAAACACAATGCGTACAAGAATCTCAATAATAATAAAATGAATGAGAAATACTCAACAAGGAAAGTTGTCTCAATAATCAACAACTTCAACATCAATGTGTTAATAGCTTTCACAACTTCAACATTAATAACAAAAAATGAAGGTATTCTCATGAAATGACAACTTCAAATTCAAGTGTATAACATAAACTAAACATTGAAATAGAAACTATGTCTAAATGCATAATAATAATTCAACACAAAGGGACATCATGTAATAACAACTTCAAGTAAGAATAACTCAACAATAAAAGAGGTAACATGATGATAAGAGAGGTAACAACTTCAACTAAGGCATATAAGAGCAAACTGGACAAAAAAAGATAGAATATGTCCTAGCAATATCAAATATAGCATGTAAGAATAACTTTAATAATGGAAGATATAACATGTTATGTCAATTTTAATTAAATGCATGGAAGAAGCCTAAGAGTTTAAACTGATCCAAATCTACATATAAGATCGTGTATACACTCATCACCTCGTGTACACGTCTTCCACGCAATTGGAATAGTATAATTATCACAAATCCTTAGGGCTAGTTCTTCCATACAAAGTTAAACAAGATACTTACCTCAACTAGGCCAAATCAACACGTAAAAATAGCCTTTCTCTTAAAATCCACCTCCGAACGTCTCAAATTTAACCAAAAATGACTTAATATCATCAAACAATGCAAGAGAAATAAATTACGATAGATAAAGCTATGATCTTTACAAAATTTTCCAAAAGTCGACAAATGTCAACCCGGGGCTCGCCCCGTCAAATCTCGGGCTCAAGGGCATATCCTGACTACCCATAATCTCATGAGCCAATATATGTGTTTTTTTCAAATCCGAGTCCAATTCGACTCTTAAATCACAAATCTTTATTTTTCAAAATATAGATAAAATTTCCTTTTGATTCTCATAGTTTTGATGTTAAATATCATATATAATCATATAAAATAGTTAGAATTTAATCAAAATCATTTATCCAATAATTGTAGGTGAAAATCCCCTCCCCAAATCGCCTCCTACCGAGTCTAGGGGTTCTAAAATGAGATAAATGAGATTAAATCCTGATTTTCTAGCCCTTCTATTCAGTCGTAGATGCTGTAATTGCGACAGTGGGTTCACAATTGCAAACCCTTGCATACAATGCGTACAAGAGCCTGGCAATTGTGGCTCCTGAGATCCTAAGGGGGAAGTCGCAAATGCGACATTGGCTTCGCATTTGCGAAACTTGTCCCCATCGCTAATGCTATTATATTGTCACAAATGCGAGACTGCCCAGCCCGGGTACTATTTTACAATCGCAATCTAGGCATCGCAAATGAGATACCTGAGACCCCCTACAAAGATCGCAATTACAATGCTGGTGTTCACAATTGCGACACCTGAGGCATTAGCAAACTAGCAGACCTGATCCAGTTCAAAACTATTCCAAAACACGTCTGAAACTCACCCGATCCCTCGGGGTTCCAAATAAAACATCCACACAAGTCTAAAACATCATACAAACTTGCTTGCACGATCAAAATGCCAAAATAGCATCTAGAACCACAGATTGAACATTAAAATGCATGAATTTCAAAAGAAAACTCAAGAACCTCTAAAATTGTAACAAGACGTCCGAATCCTATCAACCCACTCCGAATGGTATCAAATTTTGCAAGCAAGTTCTGAATAGCAAAACGAACCTATTCCAAGTTTCAAAACTAAATTCCGAATCCGATAGATAGAGTCAACCTACGGTCAAAATTAGGAAAACTTCTAAACCTTAAATTGCCAACTTTCAGCAAAACAAGTCACATCAACCTAGGGACCTCTGAATCCAATTTTGATATGCCCAAGTCAAAAATCATGATACGAACCTATCAGAGTCATCAAAACATCGTTCCGATGTCGTTTTCACAAAAAGTCAAACATTGGTCAATAATTCTAACTTGGGCTTCTAAACCAAGAACCAAAGGGTCCAAATCAACCCAAAAAACTTCTCGGAACAAAACTAACCAACCTGTAAGTTATAAAAGCATGAATTTACATTTGTGAAGCATCAAACACAAAAACGGTGCTCAAATACTCAAAATGACCGACTAGGTCGTTAGAAAAATTGTTTGCTTGCTAGTGACGTGCCCGAAATTTTTAATGCTATTGTGCTTAATTGAATGTGGTAAAGTTTGAGTAACCTAAGATTCTTTGAATTAGCATAGACGAAGCTTTAAGTGTGAGGTCGTTTTGACCCAATTTTGCTATATCTTTTGGTTTGTTAAACTGGCGATTCATGTTGTTGAAAAGTAGTCAATTATGGTATGTTCTATACCTCAGTCTAAGGCCCCAACTAAGGTCCAATCCCCGTCAAAAGATAAAGTTTCCTCGTTGGCGCCTCCACCCAAGAAGCGGAGTACAACTGAGGCTGTCTTTAGTAGCCAAAGTAAAGGGAAGCAAGCGGTAACTATTGTTGTTGCGTCAAAACCACAAGCTAGGGGTGAATGAGAATATCAGATTAAGAGTGTACCTCTTTCTGGAAGAGCATATCATAGAAAGTAATGTCCAAAAAAATTATCACCCTAATTTGTTAGTGAAGGAGCATAGGTTGAAGTGGAGACACCCTCAAATTTGGCAACTTGTACATCACATGGGCTTGAGATTTGTGTTTAAAATCCTTGGAGAAGCAAATTTTAGCTTGATTAGGAAGTTTTATGATGGATTGAATCTTCAGGATGAAGAGTAGTTGGTGTCTATCCATGGGAGGTTAATTGATATTTTTGCTAGTGCATTATGTGGCCACTTGGGGTTACCCGATGTTCCACATGTACCTTTGTGCTACTTTATTACCCAGCCCTCTTATAGAGATATTAGACACACCTTGTGTGGTTTCCATTCTAATACTACTTGGAATCAATACAAAATAACTCATACCACTTTATCTTATCAAAGAAAAAATTCAATAAGATTGCCAAACTTTGGTTGAGGCTGGTGAACACGAGGCTACTACCATATGATCATGCTATGGATATTGGTAGGGACAGAGTTTGACTTGTGTATTTTCAGATAATGGGGAATCAAGTTAATCAAATATAGCTAATGCACCACCAGATGGCGCAGGTTCAAATGAGTAACAATGTTGAGAAGATATTCTTTGGTAATGTGCTCACTCAGTATTTGCGAGCTGAGGCGGTAGATGAAGATCCGGACTTTAACATGATCATTCCCACTGCTCCAAATGCCACAAACATCACTACTATCCATGGGAAGGATGAGTACCATGGGTTTTCTGTGACTACTACCGAACGCCAAGCTCATGATGCTAGCTTCTTGGCCCATTTATACTTGATGCTGAATTTGCAGTTGCAGATTGGGAGTAGGCCTACTACTCAAGAGCGGATGCAGTTGAATGAATGATTTTTTCTCAACACACATGCCCAAAGGTTTGTGGGGATCGCTGAGGCAAGGTTATACCTTTTGATGAAGATATTAATACTCCAGAGCATTATGTGTACGAGGAGGGGGAGCAGGTTAAAGAAGATGTTGATGATGGAAAGGATGTAGATGACTGGGAGGAGGCTGATAGAGCTTTCTTTGATGAGGGAAATGACCTTGATGATTGATTAGGAAGTTTCTTGTCCATCCTTGCTAATTTTGTTTTGATTATGCATTAAGGACACTGCATCTTTTTAAGTGTACGGTGGGGGAATATTTTTGGATAGTGGTATTATTGTAATATTAATAATGTTAGCTTTTTATTTTTATTTTTAGCTTCTTATGTTATTTTTAGGTTGCTTATTTAGTTGTGTAGTATTTTCAGTAGGAGCTAAAAATGAAAGGAAAAAAAGAAAAAAAGATATCATCGAAAAAATAGAAAAAGATTGAACTTTTTCCAGTGATGGGTAATCTCAAGTGAATTTTTTGTACATCGATTATTTTTCACGGTATGTAGTTTGAAGCAGATAATTTATTTTATTTTATTTCTTAGAATAGACTAGATTAGTGTATGAAATAAAAGGAGGAAAAAAATGTGAGTCCTAGGTGACTTTTGACTTGTTTGATGGTAGCATACTTAGATTTTGGCATGTGTTTCATATTCCTTTTGTTTTAAATATATGATGATGCCTTGATTAAATTGAATAATATATTTTATGACTTGTATGGCTCATTTTTGACTTGTGTTCACTTTGTGTTGAATGCTGAATATATCTTTTAGCTTTATGAATACTTGTTTGATTTGAGAGTCGGAATAGAACCGTTATTAGTGAGTCATGTGCTATGTATGAAGTGATTTCTTAGTATAGTCCGTGTTATTGCATTTGCATCTAAAAGTTATCCAAAAGGTAAACTGAAGTGAAACCATAGGTGTTACTCAGTTTGGAAAATAATGTTAATCTTTCTTTGATCTTTTTATGCTTTGTTGCTTATCATAGATAATATCATCCCAAGTTAGCCCTATAAACCTTTCCTTTGGCAACCCTCATTATAAGCTTATGCCCCATTTCATTATTAATTGAATTATTGGATCCCTTTACTTCTTAAAGCACTTGAATGATAAATATAGCGTTGAAGATAAGTAATAAGAGAAATTTGGGTTGCTTTTAAGTGGAACCAATAAAAGGAAAGAAGGTGCACTTGTATCTAAAGAAACCACTGCTAGTGGTGAGGGAAATATCCAAGGGAAAAATAAAGTTAAAAAAGGGAAAAATTAGAACGAAAAAAAGAGTTGTGGGAGTATAGTGAGTGTGAGTTATAGTAATGCTTAAAGAAAGATGGGGCATATCTTGGGATGGTCTCTATTGTGATGTTTAAAGTGAATTGAAAAAAATGTGCTTAAACTTTACTATATGACATGATAAAATGTGTAGGAGGATTAATTATTTCTAAATTTATTCTACCCGTCCCTTAGCCGACATTACAACCATAATAATGTCTAGTTAATTTTAGACCAACTGGCATGTACTAGTAGAGATACATAATTGGCAAGTCTATTGTACCTTTTGCATGCATATGACTTCTTTGAGAGAGTGACTTATGTGAGTACTTAAAATATATTAAATTATTTGATTGGGATGTGTGGGCTGTTTAATCTCTTGATGTTGTTGTGAAGGCTCATGGTTTTATGAGGGATATGTAATTTATTAGACTTCTTTGTTAGATCGAGTATTCAAGCCTTGAGTGCAATGTGACAATGGGCTAAATTTCAAGGCTAGGATTGTCGGATCCTATTGTTCATATTTGATTATTTTGAAAGTTAGCATGAGTTATAGGAAGTGTTTGTTGGATGAATATGCTAAAACTTAATTATTGTTATCAACCATGGTCAAAGGTGTAGTTGCTTAGAAAGTGCAATGTTGTGAGTTGTCTTAGTTTGGAGTTGACTCGAGGACGAGCAATATTTAAGTATAGGGTATTAATATGATGCTAACATCTTACATTTTGTATTATCATTACTCGATATTTTTCTTGTAAATATTGACAATTCGTGCTATGTTTGCCCTTAATTGATTAGTTTTCGGGTGTAGGATCATTTTTGTAATGGCCCGGCCGATCGTTTTAAGAGTTATAGCCCCATCCCCCCCATTTCTATTCTTCAGCTATATTATGACATACCCAGTTAGTTGGTTTGGGTTCGGAGTGGTTTCAGAGTGAATTGAGATACATAGTTTCTTAACTAGAATCTTAAGTTAGAAAAGTTGACCGGATGTTAACTTATATGTAACCAACCTCGTATTTAAATTTTGTTTCTGGTTTCCTCTTACGTGTTCGTGAGAGGGGCCTTGCATTTGCGAATAGTGTTTCTGATATGGTGAGTTTTGTTCTTTGCGTTCGCGAAGGAGAGGACGCTAATGCGAAGGGTAGGGAAGTGTGTGCATCGCGAACGCATGAGTGGCGTCGCGTTTGTGAAGAAGAGTGAGGCAGTTGGGGACCCAAGGTCCTTGGTCTACGCATTCGCGAGGTGAGGGTCGCGTTCTTAAAGGTTTGAGCGAGTAAAGCATCATGTTAGCGAAGCAGTTGTCGCGTCCGCAAAGTGTAAAGCGGAGAGGCAGTCTGAGTTAGTCTACGCGAACGCGAGAGGACGGTCGTGTTCGCGAAGAAGAAAATCTGGGCAGACAGTGTTAAATTCAAAATTGAGGATTTGAGCTCATTTTTCATATCTTGAGCTAGAGATCACAGATTTGGGTGATTATTGAAGGGGTTTTTGCAAATTTGATTGGGGTAAGTGTTTCTCACTTAGCTTTGGTTAAATCTCATGATTATACCTTTAATGTTATCATCTAATTTGTGATTTGGGGTGAAAAATTGGGGAAAAAGAGGAAGTGTTCTTGAGATGGAATTTTGTGGTTTTGAATGGGATTTTGTAATCGGATTTGAATAGATTTGGTATGGTTAGTCTTGTGAGTGAATGGGCTTCCGAGTTTTGTGACCTTTGTCGGATTTCGAGACGTCGGCCTAGGGGACTGGGTTTGAGTCGATTTCGGAATTTTGGCTATAATTTGGTATTTTTCTTATGGAATCGATTCCTTTAGCCTATATTGATCGTATTGTATTGCTTGTGGCAAGATTCAGGATGTTTGGAGGCCGATTTTTGAGGCAAAGGAATTGCAGAGTAGGATTTTGCTCGGCTTGAGGTAAGTAACACTTCCAAACATGGTTCTGAGGGTTCAAAACCCCAAACTATGTGTTATGTGATTAGTATTGAGGTAACGCACATGCCAAGTGGCGGGCGGGTGGGCGTGCACTGTGAGAATTGGGACCTGGGTGATTCTATGGCATTGTTTAGTGACTCTATGTTGTTAATATCCATATTTTCATCATGTGATAAAGTAATTGAGCAGTAAATCATGCTAGATCTCATGTTTAGGCTTTATGTCGGTATTGTTGGGACCCTTAGTGGTCGTTTCTTACTGTCATTTCACTATTTTCATTAATATTCCGTACTTAATCATGTTCATGCATTTTTATATCATATCTCAGTCCCGGTTATTTATTGATTCATCATATCATTGTTTCGGGTTTATTTTTATGACATTGTGAGCCCATGGGTGAGACTGGAGAGGTTGATGACTGAGTGAGGCCGAGAGCCTGGTTATTAGCGATAGTTATGGGATCGGCCGACACATCACAGTGGTTATATTGATAATTATAAAAGCGCTTGGGCTGTACGAGCCCCTCCAGTGTCTGTAACACACCCCCAATTAGCGCGGATAATATTAGTGAGGGATGGATTTTCTTGGACATGGATTTGTTCGAAGTACCTGATACCTGTAGATAGATTTCTCTACAGGGTTGGATTCCCCTTTTTCCTCGGTACTGGGTGACTTATAGTTAGTGTTGTATATGTTCCGGGATGGATCTTTCCTTGGTCGTATGGCCATATACAGTATCGAGTGGTTGAGCACTTGAGAGTGAGAGTACATGGTGCATTTCATACAGTCTGTGCATTGGCATGTAAAGGTAGCTAAGTTGTATACCTTACACTTTTCATATATGTATTTACTTTGTTGTTTTGAGTTGTCCAAACGACTTTGTTCACGGCGGTGATTGCTGATTGAGACCCCAGAGTTTGGAGACTATCAAGGTAGTTGCACAGCGTTCACAGGCCTTGACTCTCCTTCTTCATCATTTGATGTATTTTTAGTTGTTTTCTTTAGACATTATAGTGGATTGTATTCCAAGTAGACGCTCATGGAGACCCCGATTTTGGGCTGGATTGTATCACACTTTGGGATTTATTATGTTTCAAAAGAGTTTCTTTAATGTTAATTGCTTCCGTCATTATTTTTAAAGTTATTTTTACTATGTTTGGTTGTTGAGTTGAGGCTGGCCTAGTTCCACGATAGGTGCCATCACGACGGTTGGTTTTGGGTCATGACAATTTTAAAGTAAAGTGCAAAGTAAATTGGACAAAGAGCATTAAGACAACAAAGTAGAGTATGAGAAGAATCACGAAGTAAGGTCGCAAAAATACTGCGCCCCAAAAGGCGCAACAAAATTTGGCGCCATACATGGTGCCTCGCGAGGCTTAAGGAGCCAAGGTTGGCGCACCCCACGGTGCAAAGCAAGCTCCAAGGTGTGGAAAGAGGGGCATGGCGCGCCAAGGCCGTGGTCCGAGGAATTTAACCCCACTTAGCTTAGGACTTGTTTATTTCGACTCTAATTATACCCTATCATATAAATGCCTCTTTAACTTAGTCTTTTAGGAGTTAGAAAAACTTTGGGAGAGAAAATACAGATGGAACACTTGCAAGCAACAAATCACAAGATTTATTCTTCTAAAATCTTTCTAGTTTGTAGATTTATGCTTCCAATTGTGAATATGATTGTTAGCATGATTATAAATAGCTAAATTTATATCGAGAGTTTGATTGAACCTGCTGAAGGATCATTATATCCAAATGTAATTTTGTTTGTGAATTTTTATACGTGTTCAACTATATGCTTAACATAGTTAATTGAATGGCCATCAATTAGTTGTCACGCCCCAAACCTAGGGAGGCATGGCTGGCACCCGATGCCGTACTGGACCCGAGCGAACCCCTCTATAACTCTTTTTATTTTTTACTTTGATGGGCCAACATGGCCACAACTCGTAATGTATAACTATAAGTGGGAAAGTGTTGTATCAATGAACCATCGTTCTTAAAACATAAAAATATATATGGGTCGTCAAGGCCTTTAATATACTGTACAAAATGAACCTCTGTCTGCAAAGCCTCTAAGAGTATTAGACATCAAATAGGACAGGGTACCGGCCTACCCATACGTCTGTAGCAAAACTATGACACGATGACTTATAGACTCGACTGCACTTCAAATGAGGTCGAGTCTTACCGATCCTTCGGTGAATGCTGACCTTATCTACTATGAGGGCTCATCAAACTGATTGTCTATACCTGTAGGCATGAATGCAGTATCCCCAAAAAAAGGACGTCAGTACGAATAATGTACTTAGTATGTAAGGCGAAACTGAAACATAACAATAAGTCAACATTAATTAATGACATATAAGAATCAACCCGAATCTCTTAAGTGCCATTGTATATGCATACTTATCATACTTGTATATATATAATGCTTCTCCTTGAGACTGTTATCCATATCTTATGATGCATGACTGCCAACTGATCAGTGGTAATTGCCCGACCGGCCATCGCACGATAGTAAATATATGACTGCCTAACCGGTGGTAAATAGTGATACATAACTACCCAACCGGTGGTAACTGCCCGACCGGCTGTAGCACGGTGGTAAATGATGATGCATGATTGCACAACCAATCGTAGCACAGTGGTAAATAAATATGCATGACTGCCCAACTGGCCGTAGCACGATGGTAAATGCATGAAGATGCATGTATTACTATATTATGAACATTAACATCTTTATCATATACCTCAATAGAAACTTAGGAACATACTTAGACATGCTTGAATGTAATTTTACAGGATTAAATAACATAGACATCCTTAACTACTAAAAGTAGAAATACTTACGAAATAGCATTACGTTTATGTGTCGTTACTTGGATCATGCCATAAGAAGGAAGGATTAGCCGTAACATGCCTGAGTCGATTCTCTTGAAAATCCCTCTTACACACGTCAACTGTGACAAAATACGTAACGGCGGATCGAAGTAGGGAAAAATACGTATGATAGTCTTGAGAAAGATTGCACCATACTCCCTTAAAATTGCAAAATCTCACGTTGCTAAGATACTAAAAATTCTCGTTTGAATTTTGTTTCATGAGGATCACGTTATTACCACATGAATTCTCATATGAATTGGCTAAAGCCTTCCTTTCCTCCTATTGTAGAGATATCCATCTCTTGAAGTGATTTAGAGACATTTTTATTATAAGGGTGGACCCCCACTTGGCAAGCTTCAGCGAAACTCATTTTCTTCAACTCGTTTTACCCTCTCACCTTCACGACGCTTACTTATCACCTGTTATAAGTAGTATAAATAATTATAATCTCAAAAATAGTCTTATCCTTGAACCTATGTCAATTATCTTACGACAAATCCAACGTTCAAACTTACGGGATGTAACATTAGTGGTACCTATTTAGTGTGTATTACTTGAGAAATAATGCACATTTTTGTGATTGGTGAACAATATACTCCCAAAGTGTATGAGAGATCAAAACGGTGGGTTTAAAAGTGAATGTAGAGATAACAAAACCTTGACGTGCTTTGTCACGACCCTGAACCTAGACCCGGTCGTGATAGCGCTTCTCATGAAGACAAGGCCAATCGACACACAGCCAATTCATTTTAAGTAATTCAAACAATACAAATTAAGTCTTTAACATAGTAATGATCCCAAAGTAAAGGTGAATAATACAATTTGCGGAATAGACATACCCCGACATCAGGGTGTCACAAGTTATGAGCATCTACTCACCGATTAAGAACAAGAAGAGTCTACATAGTCTATTAAAGAACTAAAACAAGAAAAAATAAGATAGAGGGAGAAGCACTGGTTAGCGAATGCCGAGCAACTACCTTGTGAATCTCCGAATCCGCCTGTGCTGGAAGAATCAACACTCGCTAGCGGGACCTAAAGCGCTTGAATCTGCACACAAGGTGCAGGGAGTAAAGTGAGTACTCCAACTCAGTGAGTAATAACAATAAATGAAGGCTGAGCGATAAGAAATCAAGTAAACGCACATCAACATGCTATAAAGAAGCAGTATAAAATCTGTAAAAGCAATGAAACAGTGAAAACATATAAAGACACCTTAGTTCAGAATAAACTTCTTTAAAACACCCTTTTTAACAGTTAAAAAATTAAATGAAAGCAGCTAAAATAGATAAACACATAAAAATCCGCCCTTTAGGCACAATGTCAACAGAATCCGACCCTCGGGAAATATCATGGAACAACACCATCCCCTCAGGCTATATTTCATATCACAATGGGTACCGCCGCTCACTGGGGGTGTGTAGACTCCGGGAGGGGCCCCTTACGGCCCAAGCACAATATAAAGCCATCTCGTGGCATAATCAATAGGCTCTCGGCCTCATATCAAGCCACCTTGTGGCGTACAACTCAGGCCCTCAGCATCATAATCATAAATCAATGTATCCTCACAACACAGGCCCTCGGCCTTACTCAGTCAGAATCTCATAAGCCACTCGGGAAACAGTAATACATGATGCTCAACCCAAATTATAATTTAAAATATCATTAAATGTATTAAAACAGAGTAAACACGGCTGAGTTATGAAAATAGTAGAATATAGCATGACTGAGTACAAGTATAAAGTCAAAACAGTGAGAAAATATCAGTAAAAATCTCCTAAGGGTCCAAATAGTTGGCATGAGGCCCACATATGGCGTTCCGCCCACAACGTGATGATAGCAAACATTTTTTAATCAAATACGCGGTAAAACAATCATTCGGGACGGACTAAGTCACAATCCCCAATGGTGCACGACCCCACGCTCATCATCTAGAGTGTGCGTCACCTCATTATAGCACAACGATGTGTAATCCGGGGTTTCATACCCTCAGGACAACATTTAAAATCAATACGCACCTCAATCCAGTCCAAACTCTAGCCCACAATGCTTTTGCCCCTCGAATCGGCCTCAACTCACATCGAATCTATCCAAAATCAGAATCACGATGTCAAAATATGCTAAGGCAATGAAGCCCATGCGAAAATAATCAATTTCATAAATCCCAAAATTAACCAAAACCCGACCCCCTGGCTCATGTCTCCGAATTTGAAAAAATTTACATCAATAGATTCCTTATCTCCCCATGAGTTCATACATATCAAAAGTTTCAAATTCCGACCACAAATGGCCCCTCAAATCCTCAAGTCAAGGTCTCCAATACCAAGCCCTAGTTTCCCAATTTTTAACCCTTAATTTCCATTAATATTAGGCCAAAACAGTGAAATAATGCCATATGATCGATTATTAGACTCAAAAATCTTACCTCCAGACGATATCCCTTGATTCTCTCTTCAAAATATCCCAAAAAGCTCCAAAACCGACTTGA
Organism: Nicotiana tabacum; assembly: GCF_000715075.1. Taxonomy (NCBI): domain Eukaryota; kingdom Viridiplantae; phylum Streptophyta; class Magnoliopsida; order Solanales; family Solanaceae; genus Nicotiana; species Nicotiana tabacum. The sequence continues at coordinate 84,140,429 of NC_134090.1, forward strand.
AATGGTGAGAACTACTCCAAAATCGCGAAGGAATGCTTTTATACCTTCTGGCCCAGGATTTTCAAACCTACGATCCAGATACCGCTTCTGCGGTCCAAGAAGCCGCATCTGCGGTCCTCATTTAAATCCTTAATTTCCGCATCTGCGATGCACAATCCGCACTTGCACCATCGCAGGTGCGGTTCCTCAACCTGTTCTGCGGTTCCTGCCTTCCTAGGCTCTTTCCGCTTCTGCAAATGATCTTCCGCATCTGCGGGGGTCTCACCTGTGGCCTCCTAACCGCATATACCGTTATGACAGTAGTCCTAAAACTTCAGCTGCCATTTCCAAATTCCTATCATTCCGTCAACCACTGGAAATCCCTCGAGGCCCCCGGGACCTCAACCAAAAGCACCAACAAGTCCTATACCACTATCCAAACTTAAACCAATCTTCAAAACACCCCAAACAATGTCGAATCACCCAAAACACCTCGAATCCAAGCCTAAGGTTCCAACATCTTCCGAATTACGCTTTTGATCAAAAAGTCTACCAAACCACGTCCGAATGACCTGAAATTTTGCACACACATCCCAAATGACACAACAAAACTACTGCAACTCCCGGAATTTCATTCCGACCCCTATATCAAAATCTCACCAATCAACCGAAAAATGCCAAAATTCCAATTTCACCAATTCAAGCCTAAATCTACTCCGAAACTCCAAATAACATTCCGATCACGCTCCTAAGTCTCAAATCACCTCCCGAATCTATCCAAACCATCGGAATTCACATTCGATCCCTCTAACACATAGTCAACATCTGGTTGACTTTTCCAACTTAAGTTTTCTCAAAAGAGACTAAGTGTCTCAAACCTTACCAAATCCTTTCCAAACCCGAGACAACCAACCCGATCACGCATAGAACCGATAATCAAAGCAATAAGAAGTAGAAATAGGGGTAACAGAGCAGTAACTCATAAGACGACTGGTCAGGTCATCATATCCTCTCCCTCTTAAATAAACGTTCATCCTCGAATGAGTTAAGAAACATATTTGAAGCCTCAAATAGGTGACGATATCTTCTCTGCATCTCCCGCTCGGTCTCCTAGGTAGCCTCCTCCATGGGCCGACCTCTCCACTGCAGTTTCACTGAAGCTATATCCTTTGATCTCAACTTTCGAACCTGACGCTCCAAAATAGCTGCTGGCTCCACATTATAAGTCAAATCACCATCTAACTGCACCGTGCTGAAATATAGAACATGAGACGGATCCCCAATATACTTCCGGAGCATAGAAACATGAAATACCGGATGCACACTCTACAAGCTGGGTGGCAAAGCAAGCTTATAAGCCACCTCCCCAATCCTCGGAAGCACCTCAAAAGGTCCAATAATCCGAGGACTCAATTTACCCTTCTTCCCAAACCTTATAACACCCTTCATGGGCAAAACCTTCAACAGAACCTTCTCACCAACCATGTGGACACATCCCGAACTTTCCTGTCAGCATAACTCTTTTGTCTCGACTGCACTATACGAAGCCTCTCCTGAATTACCTTTACCTTTTCTAAAGCATCATGCACCAAGTCTGTCCCCAATAGCCTAACCTCACCCGGCTCAAATCAACCAACTGGAGATCTACACTGCCTCTCATACAAAGCCTCATATGGAGCCATCTAAATACTCGACTGGTAGCTGTTGTTACAAGAAAACTCTACAAGCGGTAGAAACTGATCCCATGACCCTCCGAAATCAATGACATAAGCACGCTACATGACCTCCAATATCTGAATAGTGTGCTTGGACTACCCGTCGGTCTGAGGGTGAAAAGTTGTGCTCAACTCAACCTGAGTACCCAACTCTCGCTGCACAGACCTCCAAAACTGCGAAGTAAACTGAGTGCCCCTATCTGAAATGATGGAAACTAGGACACCATGCAAACGAACAATCTCACGGATATAGATCTCTACCAACGTCTCTTAAGAATAGGTAGTACACACAGGAATGAAGTGCGCGGACTTGGTCAGTCGATCCACGATCACCTAAATAGCATCGAATTTCTTCAAGGTCCGTGGGAGTCCAACTACAAAGTCCATAGTGATCCTCTCCCACTTCCACTCTGGAATATCCATCTGCTGAAGCAAGCCACCCGGTCTCTTATACTCATATTTCACCTGCTGACAATTGAGATACCGAGCTACAAATCCCACAATGTCTTTCTTCATTCTCCTCCACCAATAATACTATCTCAAATCTTGATACATCTTTGCGGCACCCAGATGAATGGAATACTGCAAGCTATGGGCCTCCTCCAGAATCAATTCCCCGAAGCCCATCTACATTGGGCACACAAATCCGGCCCTACATCCTGAACAACCCATCATCACCAATAGTCACATATCCAGCATTATCGTGCTGAACTATGTCCTTGAGGACATACAAATGAGGATCATCATACTGGCGCTCTCTGATGCAATCATATAAGGAAGACCGAGAAATCACACAAGCCAAAACCCGATTAGGCCCCAAAATATCTAACCTCACGAACCAATTGGCCAAGGCCTGAACATCAACTGCAAGAGGTCTCTCCCTAACTAGAATATATGCCAGACTCCCCATACGCACTGCCTTTAGGCTCAAAGCATCGACCACTACATTGGCCTTCCCAGGATGGTACAATATAGTAATATCATAATCCTTTAGCAACTCCAACCATCTCCACTGCCTCAAATTGAGAACCTTCTTCTTGAACAAGTGCTGGAGGCTACGATGATCAGTAAACACCTCACAAGACACACCATACAAATAATGCCTCCAAATCTTCAACGCGTGAACAATGGCAGCCAACTCCAAATCATGACTAGGGTAGTTCTTCTCATAGGGCTTCAACTGACGAGAAACATAAGCAATAACTCTACCCTCCTGTATCAACACACACCCAATACCAACTCTCGAAGCATCATAATACACGGTATATGAACCTGAAGCTGATGGAAAAACTAACACTGGAGCTGTGGTCAAGGCTGTCTTGAGCTTTTAAAAGCTCTCCTCACACTCATCCGACAATACAAATGAAGCACCCTTATGAGTCAACTTGGTCAAGGGTGATGCGATAGATGAAAATCCCTGAACAAACCGGCGATAATAACCTGCTAAACCAAGAAAGCTGTGAATCTCTGTGGCTGAGGACGGTCTGGGCCAACTCTGAACCCCCTCTATCTTCTTCGGATCAACCTGAATACCCTTACTGGACACCACATTCCCCAAGAAAGCCACTGAACTGAGCCAAAACTCACATTTGGAGAACTTTGCATAAAACTTCTCCTCCCTCAATTTCTGCAACACAAATCTCAAATGCTCTGCATGCTCCTCCTGACTACGCGAATACACTAGAATATCATCATTGAAGACAATGACAAACGAGTCGAGATAAGGCCGAAACACGCTGTTCATCAAATGCAGGAACGCTGCTGGGGCAATGGTCAGCACAAAAGACATCACCAAGAACTCATAATGACCACTTCGGGTCCCGAAAGCTATCTTAAGAATATCCGAGTCCCTGATCTTCAACTAGTGATAACCTGAACAGAGATCAATCTTGAAGAACACTCTCGCTCCCTGAAGCTGGTCGAATAAATCATCAATGCGAGGCAAAGGATACTTGTTCTTAACTGTTACTTTGTTCAACTGCCTATAATTAATGCACATCCTCATTGTGTCATCCTTCTTATTCACAAATAGAACCGGCACACCCCAAGGCGACACACTAGGCCGAATGAACCCCTTATCAAGGAGTTCCTGAAGCTTCTCCTTTAATTCTTTCAACTCTGCTGGTGCCATACGATACGGTTGAGTAGAAATGGGCTGAGTGCCCACACCAGGTTAATACCAAAATCAGTATCCCTGTCCAGCGACATGCCCGACAGGTGTGCAGGAAACATATCAGGAAAATCCCTCACAACTAGAACTGAATCAATACTGGGAGTCTCTGCACCGACATCCCTCGCAAAGGTTAGATACGAAAGACAACCCTTCCCAACCATATGCTGGGCCTTCAAGAACGAAATTACCCTACTGGGAACATAATTTGTCGAACCTCACCACTCAATCCGTGGCACACCCGGCACAGCCAATGTCGTTGTCTTAGCATGACAGTCCAAAATAGCACAACACAGAGATAGCTAATCCATGCCCAAAATAGTATCAAAATCCACTATACACAATAATAAAAGATCCACTCGGGTCTCTATACCCCCAATAGTTACCACACACAACTGGTACACACGGTCTACAATAACAGTATCGCCCACCGGAGTAGATACATGAACAGGTGAAATAAGAGACTCACGGGGTGTATCCAAATAATGAGAAAAATATGATGACACGTAAGAATAAGTGGAACCGGGATCAAATAATACAGAGGCATCTCTGTGCAGACTGAGACAATACCTGTAATAACAGCATCAGAAGCAATATCATCGGGTCTAGCTGGAAGTGCATAGAAACGGGCCTGACCGCCACCTGATCGTCCTCCCCCTCTAGGACGACCTCTAGCTGACTGACCTCTACGCCTAGTTGGCTGGATGGGTGGTGGTGAAGTAACTAACGCTGAAGCCAATGGCTGGCTCCTCTGCTGAGATGAACCTGAAGGACGACGAGGATACTACCTCCACATATGACCCATCTCTCCACACTCATAGCAACTCCCGGGTGCTGGAGATGGGGTCTGAAGGGAACCCCTAGCACTGGAATGACTAGCAGATGCACCTGGAATAGAAGAGCCCTGAACTGAGGGAGCACGGGAGGAACTCTAAGCTGGGAGGGCACTAAGTGATAACTAGCCTTGATGAGGACCGTGAGAACCATGACCCGATGACGCCCCATGATAACCTGGGCGAGCTGGCTGAGCATGCTTGAATGGACGACCTCTATCGTGCTGAAACTGACCTCTCGAAGGAGCACTACCATAACTACCAGATCTCCGAGGCCTCTTGGCATCCCTCTCATCTCGATCCTGGCGACAAACTAATTCAATCTCACGAGCAATGTCTACAACCTCCTTAAAAGTGGCACCAGTCACCTTTTCTCTGGTCATGTGAATATGAAGCTGATAAGTGAGGCCATCAACAAATCTCCTAATCCTCTCTCTATCTGCCAGAACCAACTAAATCGCATGACGAGCTATCTTAGAGAACCTCATCTCATACTATGTCACAGTCATCTCTCCCTGGCATAACCACTCGAACTACCTACGCAGCTCCTCCCTGCGAGACTGCGACACATACTTCTCCAAAAAGAGAACGGAGAATTGCTGCCAGGTAAGGGGTGTTGCACCAACAGGCCTATGCCTCTCAAAAGCCTCCCACCAAGTGAAGGCAGCTCCAGAAAAATTGAAAAGTAGTGAAAGCGACCCCGCTGGTCTCCAGAATACCCGTTGTGCAAAGAATCCGCTGGCACTTGTCCAAGAAACCCTAGGCATCCTCGGCCTCTGCACCACCGAAAGTCGGAGGCTGAAGTCTACCAAACCTCTCAACCTACGCTGCTCGTCCTCTGGCATGGCAGGAGCTACATAGTCCTGAGCAACTACAACTAGCTGGGCTGGATGAGCCCCCGGTGTTTGAAGTCCCTGCACGACCTGCTCAGGTGTGCGAGCGGTGGGAGTCTGATTGCCTCCCCGGCCTGAGACGTAGCTACGGCTGTAGTAACTGAGACCACCTGAGCTAGGCCAGTGCATACTAATAGAATCTTGGCCAAGGACTCCTGAAGACCCGGAATCACAATGGGCACAACTGGTGCCGCTGGAGCGTCCACGACTGGGATCTAATCCTGAACTGGGGCGGCTGGTGGATCGGCAGTTGCTGCCCTAGCTGCTGTGTAGGCCACACCTTTACCCCTATCACGACCACGAGCGCATCCTTGGCCTTTAGTGGCCACAGCTAGTGGTGCTGGTGGTCGTCCATCCTGACCAGTAGCATGTGTCCTCACCATCTGTGAGAGAATAGAATAACAGAAGTTTAGTACTCGGATCAATAGATTTGCACGACAAGAATTTCAAGAATATGAAGTTTTTCCTAAAGGTTCTACAACCTCTCGAGGATAAATACAGACATCTCCGTACCGATCCACGAGACTCTACTGATATCGCCTCTCGTTAAGACAAGGCCAACCGGCACACACCCAATTCATTTTAAGCAATTAAAACAATACAAATTAAGTCTTTAACATAATAATGATCCCAAAGTAAAGGTGAATAATACAATTTGTGGAATAGACATAGCTCGACATCGGGGTGTCACCAGTCATGAGCATCTACTAACCGATTAAGAACAGGAAGAGTCTACATAGTCTATTACAGAACTAAAACAAGAGAAAATAAGATAGAAAGAGAAGAACTGGGCTGTGAACGCCGAGAAACTACCTAGTGAATCTCCGAATCCGCCTGAGCTAGAAGAATCAACACTCGCTAGCGGGACCTGAAGCGCCTGAATCTGCACACAAGGTGCAGGGAGTAAAGTCAATACTCCAACTTAGTGAGTAATAACAATAAATGAAGGCACATTAACAAGCGATAAGAAATCACGTAAAAACACATCAACATGCTATAAAGAAGCAGTATAAAACCAGTAAAAGCAATAAAATAGTGAAAACATATAAAGACACCTTAGTTTAGAATAAGCTTCTTTAAAACACCCTTTTTAATAGTTAAACAATTAAATGAAAGCGGCTAGAACAAATAAACACATAAAAATCTGCCCCTCGGGCAAAATATCAACAAAATCCGCCCCTCGGGCAATATCATGGAACAACACCAGCACCTCGGGCTATATGTCATATCACAATGGGTACCCTCACTGGGGGTGTAAAAACTTCGGGAGGGGCCCCTTACGGCCCAAGCACAATATCAAGCCATCTCGTGGCATAATCAATAGGCTCTCGGTCTCATATCAAGCCACCTCGTGGCGTACAACTCAGGCCCTCATCCTCATAATCATAAATCAGTGTATCCTCACAACACAAGCCCTCGGTCTTACTCAGTCAGAATCTCATAAGCCACTCGGGCAACAATAAAACATGATGCTCAACCCAAATTATCATTTAAAATATCACTTAATGTATTAAAACAGAGTAAACATGGCTGATTTATGAAAACAGTAGAATATAGCATGACTGAGTACAAGTATAAAGTCAAAACGATGAGGAAATATCAGTAAAATCCCCTAGGGTCCAAATAGTTAGCACGAGGCCCACATATGGCATTCCGCCCAAACCTGATGATATCAAATAGTATTCAATTAAATACGCGGTAAAACAGACATTCAGGACGGACTAACTCATAATCCTCAACGGTGCACGACCCCACGCTCGTCATCTAGCGTGTGCGTCACCTCATTATAGCATAACAATGTGTAATCCGTGGTTTCATACCCTCAGGACAACATTTAAAATCATTACTCACCTCAATCTGGTCAAAATTCTAGCCCACGACGCCTTTGCCCCTCGAATCGGCCTCAACTCGCGTCGAATCTATCAAAAACGAGAATCACGACGTCAAAATATGCTAAGGGAACGAAGCCCATGCGAAAATAATCAATTTACAACATAAATTCCAAAATTAACCAAAACCCGACCCCCTCGGTCCATGTCTCGGAATTCGATAAATTTACATCAATAGATTTCTTATCTCCCCACGAATTCATACATATCAAAAGTCCCAAAATCCGACCACAAATGGCCCCTCAAATCCTCAAGTCAAGGTCTCCAATACCAAGCCCTAGTTTCCAATTTTAAACCCTTAATTTCCATTAATCTTAGGGTAAATCAGTATGTCATAGGATCGATTATTAGACTCAAAAATCTTACCTCCAGACGATATCCCTTGATTCCCTCTTCAAAATCTCCCAAAAAGTTCCAAAACCGACTTGAAATGGTGAAGAACAACTCAAAAATTGCGAAGCAATGCTTTTATACCTTCTGGCCCAGGCTTTTCGCACCTGTGGTCCAGACACCGCTTCTGCGGTCCGCCTCTATGGTCCAAGACGCCGCATCTGCGATCCTCACTTAAATCCTCAATTTTCGCATCTGTGATGCACAATCCGCATTTGTGCCATCGCAGGTGCGGTGCGGTTCCTGCCTTCCTAGGCTCTTTCTGCTTCTACGACTGATCTTCCGCATCTGGGGAGGGTCGCACCTGCGGCCTCCCAACCACAGATGCGGATATGACAGTAGTCCTAAAACTTCAGCTGCCATTTCCAAATTCCTATCTTTCCGTGAACCACCCGATATCCCCTGAGGCCCCCGGGACCTCAACCAAAAGCACCAACAAGTCCTATACCACTATCCAAACTTATACCAATCTTCAAAACACCCCACACAACATCGAATCACCCAAAACACCTCAAATTCAAGCCTAAGGTTCCAAAATCTTCCGAATTACGCTTTTGATCAAAAAGTCTACCAAACCACGTCTGAATGACCTGAAATTTTGCACACACATCCCAAATGACACAAAGGAACTACTACAACTCCCGGAATTTCATTCCGACCCCTATATCAAAATCTCACCTATCAACCGAAAAACGCCAAAATTCCAATTTCGCCAATTCATGCCTAAATCTACTCCGGACCTCCAAATCACATTCCGATCATGCTCCTAAGTCTCAAATCACCTCCTAAAGCTATCTGAACTATCAGAACTCATATACGATCCCTCTAACACATAGTCAACATCCGGTTGACTTTTCCAACTTAAGCTTCCTCAAAAGAGACTAAGTGTCTCAAACCTTACCAAAACCTTTCTGAACCCGAGCCAACCAACCCGATCATGCATAGAACCGATAAACAAAGCAATAAGAAGCAGAAATGGGGGTAACAGAGTGGTAACTCATGAGATGACTGGCCGGGTCATCACATCTAGTTAGGAGCAAAAGAAAAGTGTAACTAGTATAGCTCAAGAGAGTCAGGGGTGTCAATGGTTCGGTTCGACCTGTTATTTTATAAAATTTGTACCATACCAATTTTTCAGTTATTCTATTATGTATAACCAAAATTAGACTTTTCGAAACCGTTCCAATCATATCGGTTTCTCTCCGGTATCGGTACAGTTCAGTTATTTTTCCGTATTTTTTTAAATGTCATGCTAAATTCACTAGTAGACATAGAATGCAGTAACATACGTTCTTTTATATGAGCTAGAAAAACTCTCTAGACATTTTTACTGTTTAAAGGATGATGAATTAAAAAAATATGAAAGATGGCTAGAGTATAGATCCATCAACTATTCTACAACAACGTAAAAATAACAAAGTAAAAGCAAAGAAAATATAAATCACACGAGTGAAAATATATTAACCAAGTTGGACTCAAGAATAATGTCTATAGAAGATTAAATATTCAAAAAGATAAATCAAAATTATATGAAAGGAAACATATTCAATACATTGTAGTTTGCTAATCATAATTGCTAGAATACTTTGTGTCTTACTAATACAAATACTTGAAATAACTTAGTATAAGTAGAAGTAGCATAACGTGTTTTAGGAATTAGTATTTTGAGTTTAATTATTTGTTGGCTTGAAACAATCTTCATAATTCCAAGGCCTAAAGAAAAATTTAATGCTTTATTATTTTTAAACTTACTATATAAATATATTTTCTACATATAAAATTTATTCGGTACGGTTCGGTATTTTTTTCGCTTTATTTTTATAAAATAAAAACCTATCCTAATTATCAGTACGGTTATAAATTTATACAAAAACCTACGATTTTTTAAAAGAAACTTAAAAATCGATTCGGTGCGGTACGGTTCGATCGGTTTAGTTGGTTTTTAAATATCCATTGACAGCCCTAAGAGAGTGCATCTAGTTAATTGTTGTAGTTACTCGAGAGAAAATTATGGTAAACAAGGTGCTTATAATCCGTAGAGAGTAATAGGTGAACTTATTGGAGATATAGCGGGGAGAATTCCGATAACTAGGAAAATCATAACTCTATGATTCCCAAACTTGTCTACAACTTTATTTGTGATAATTTACTGCCTTTTTACTACTTGCTTTTAATTATTAAAAGATCAACATGTGATATTTATACTTTCTGAAAATTGATTACTTGAATTCTTGCAAGATAAATAATCGTAGTTAATCGGTTAAGGACTCGACATCGGACTTATTGAACTGAATTATATTTGCAGCGATCGCTAGTCTTTTAGGAGGCACAATTGAGTGTGATTAATACCTACTAACCGTCTAGCCTAATTCTCGAACTTCATACCCTCCTATCAAGGGTCATGTCCTCGGTAAGCTTATGTTGCATCATGTCCTTCCTAATCACCTCGCCCCAATACTTCTTTGGCCTACTTCTACCCCTTCTCATACCCACCAAGGCCAACTTCCCACACCTCCTAACTGGGGTATCTGTAATTCTTTTCTTCATATGTCACGATCCAATTTCCACTATAGGCCATGATGGCGCCCAACGTCGCCACTAGCCTATCACGACCCAAGTTCGCCCTTTGTGAACTATCGTGACAGCACCTAGTCTCTACGACTAGGTAAGCCTAACAATTTGCGAAAAAAGGAAACAAAAAATAAACTAGCCAAAAACTGCGGATAAAACATAAATAAAGAGTTTAAGATGTCGCTCGACATATACAAATGTAAACTCTCAACTAATCAACTCCCAAAACCCGAAATCTCATGAAATCACAAAATTGTGGAATAACTACAAAGTGTTCTAACTCTAGAATGTCTAAACAAAAGTAAATACAGGAGAGCTAAAGATAGAAGGGAGAATAGAGAGGGACTCCTCGGTCTGCGGACGCGGAAGATATACCTCGAAGTCTCTGAAGATCGTCTCGCCTCACTGGAAGTATGGCTGAGCCGAAGAACCTGGATCTGCACACAAAAAACATGCACATGAAGGGCATGAGTACACCACAACGGTACTCAGTAAGTGCCAAGCCTAACGTCGATCGAGTAATGACGAGGAAGGTCAGGTCCTTACTGATTATAGACGAAAAACAAGGTAAAACAATGTAGAATATGACAATGTAATTAAAAATGCTAACAGTCTATAACGAATGAAAACACACAAGGAAAGTGCACATAGAAATAGTAACAGGGGATCTCCCGGGATATTGTCCCGTAGTCCCAGATGTAAATGTCCAGAGGATCTCCCGGGATATCTTCCCATAATCCGAGTCACAGATATGCAGAGGAAACTCCCGAAATACCAATCCGTAGTCCCAAAGTAAATATCCAGTACAGGGTATCTACCGGGTGTTGTCTCGTAGTCCCAAATATAAATGTGCAGGGGGATCTACTAGAATATCGATCTGTAGTCCCAAATTAAACATGCAGGGGGATATCCGGGGATATCATCCCGTACTCCCAAAGTAAATCACACGACAACTTCAGAAGAGTTTACAGTTCTATTCTAGAATTTAGGCAGGAAGTTCTACTCTAACATGCTACACAAAGTACAAGTTGGCAATTAAAGCAGGTAAGACAGTTAAACCACGTAATCATGCTTTTCCTAAACTAAGTAAGAGGCTTCAAGTACAAATGTTGCTCAATTACAAGAAAGCATAGGTATTAACTTAATGAAAACGAGATTTCAACAATTAACATGTGTACGCACTCGTCACCTCACATACACGGTACTCACATAACACAATACTAAATCATAAGGGGAGTTCTCCCACACAAGGTTAGGCAAGCCACTTACCTCGAACCAGCTCAATCAACTTGAAATCACGTTCTTGCCACGAGTACCCGACTCTAAATGGCCCAAATCTATTCAAAGTGATTGCATAATGTAAATATAATTAACTTCAAGTACCTAATTTAACTAATTAATTCGAAGCTAACACACGAAATTAAGAAAAATACCCAAAACGTCCCCCGGACCCATGTCTCGGAATTGGATAAAATTTACAAATTAAGAACTCGCAATCACTCACGAACACACTCGAACAAAAATCAACAAAATCCAACGTCAAAATCTCATTCAAAACTCGAATTTTCAATTAGGGAAACCTTCTCCCATTTTCCAAACTTTTACCCTGAATTTCCTTAATTAGAAGAGGAAAACAACAATAGATTATTGTTCTAGGATCAAAATCAAGATAGAAAACGTTACCCAATGTTTCTCCTTCAAAAACCCTCTAGAAATCGCCCTCAACCGAGCTCCAAATCGTTTTTTCTAAGTTTTTAGTTCAAACCCTCGTTCTTCCCTTTTTTTGAGCACCGAATCCACTTCTGCGACCATGGGACCGCACTTGTGATCCCGTTTCTGCGACAAACCAATCGCACCTGTGATATTTCATTAACGGACTAATGTTGCACCTACGACCCTATTCACGCAGACGCGGTCCCGCTTCTGCTGCTCTTGGGCCGCATCTGCGACCAATTCCACTTGGGCTTCAAACTGCACCTGGGGTCCTCATACCGCTTCTGCGGTCCTACACATGCAGGTGCGGTTATGACAGGTTCAGCCAAACTTCAAATTTTCCTAAGTCCAAACTCCAATCCGTTAAGAACCCGAAACTCACTTGAGGCCCTCAGGACCTCAACCAAACATGCCAACAAGTCACATAACACTATTCAAACTTGTACCAATCCTCGGAACACTCGAAACAATTACGGAACACCAAATTGCCCTTGGATTCAAGCCTAAGGATTCCAAAACTTTCAAATTACACTTTCAATCAAAAAGTCTATCAAACCTCGTCCGAATGACCTGGAATTTTTCACACACGTCATATTTAACATTACGGAGCTACTCCAACTCTCGGAATCATATTCCGACCCCGATATCAAATTTTCACTATCGAACCGGAAACTTCCAAATTTCAACTTTCGGTATTTCACACCTAAATAAGCTACGGACCTCCAAAATACAATCCGACACACGCCCCTAAGCCCGAAATAAACCAATGAAGTTAATAGAACCGACAAAAATTCATTCCGATGTCGTCTTCATACTGCTCCGACTATGGTCCAAATTATAAGCTTAAACTCTAATTTAGGGATTAAGTGTCCCAAAACACTCCAAAACTCAAAACGAATCATCCCGGCAAATCAAAATAGTAAAAATATACACGAGGAAAGCAGTTAATAGGGGATCAGTATGTTAATTTTTAAAACGACTGGCCGGATTGTTACATAGTCAAACCAACAGTGAACAACCCATTTAATTGCTTTTTTTATTGTTTTAAAATCATTGATTTTTATTCAATAAGGAAACACATAGTAAGTGAGTGTAGTAATGTAAAGCATAAACAAAACATTAACGTAAGATAGAGAATTAATTAATCAAAACCCATGAGTTTCTACTAGAGTTCCCTAAACCCAGTACCACAAGTGCACGGGCATGTAGTAGAATATGCAAAACTCGCTAAGAACTACTGTCTGAAACAGAATAGACAGAAATGATAAAATATGACAAGAGAAATCCCCAGGTGCTGCAATACAGAGCATGGGAGGCAGCTCACCACTAAGCCTCCGGGTAATATGGATGTGCACCCGGACGAACACCAGATGCACCTGCCTCAAAACCTACACAATATGTGCAGAACTGTAGAGTGAGTACGTAAACAACGTGTACCTAGTAAGTATCTAGTCTAACCTCGAAGAAGTAGTGATGAGGGGTCGACATCGATACTTAATAGTTGGCAGTATACATAATGTACAAGAATATTTAATATGCATGAAATACAACCTCAATAACAAAATAAAAGGCAATAATTAAATGAACCTTTAACAAGATAACAATTAAAAGTCCCAAAATAACGCATGCTAACCTCAACAAGTAAGGGCCCAACATGTATTTATAAATCCTCAAATCATGAAAGACATATCAAGTATAATCAGACTCCGAATAACAACACGCATGAGTTATGCCGAAGTCGCATGGCCCGATCCATAATAATCATAAACATACACTACCGAGGTCATACGACCCGATCTATGGATGCATCCCATAATATATATAAATACTGTTGAGGTGTTCGACCCAATCCACAGGAATAGGAAAAAAATTCGAATTACGAATTATGTAATCACAATTCCAAGATAAGCCCATAAAAAATATAAATTTCCATCAATAAATAAACATTTCACCAAATCTCTAATCGATTTAACATAATCTTTAACCAAGTTTTTTCTTATTAATATAAGCAATTAAACTAGTAAGTTGAGTTCAAATAGTGCAAGTACTAGCATTATAAAGGTTTATGTCTACCCGGACATAACATGAATTTTAGCTACGCTTAGACTCTCGTCACTTCATGCGTACGTAACACCCACAATTGGTAGCAAATAAAAATTTAAACACCTATATGGTTAATTACTCTTACAAGGTTATGCATAAGACTTACCTTGTTCCCAAGTCCACTTTCCGATCCATAAATCACTCTAAAAGCCTCAAGTCGGTGCCGAACTATCTGAAACTAGCCAAAGGTTGTACAAACTAATCAATAATTTCTTAAAAACTCATAATTTAACTATTAGAATGATTACCCAACCCAATTTGAAAGGTTCCTAAAATTCGCCCCCGGGCCCACGTGTCTGGATTCCGAAATTGTTTATGAATAATTGTTACCCATAACCTCACGAACACAAATATATAATTTTTACTCAATTCCATACCCATTTTCATGGTCTTATCCCATTTTTATCAAAACCTAGATTTTTCAACAAAATACTAAAATTTCTACGATTTTCTTGTTATGATCTACCCATAATCTAGGTACCAAATTCACATTGTGTAGAATACAGTTAACTCAAGATGCTAGGTGAAAATCCCTCTCTAAAAAGCTCCAAAATCGTCCACAAGATGAGAGAAATGAACACAATAAGCCAAAGTCCTGTTTTTATTAAAGCCACTTCCAAAGTCAACCTTCTTTGCGATCGCGAACAAGCCCTCCCGATCATGAAGGTAAAAAACACATGAACCCATGAAAAGTCTTCTTCGAGATTGCAAGAAGACACTCACGAAGGTGATGCACTTAGCCTCCCTCTCATCACGAACGTGTGCCTCCACTCGCGAACGCGAAAGGCAACCGAGGTGCCCAGGTCTAGGCCCAGGTCTTCTATGCGAACGCGACGAGTCAACCGCAAACGCAAAGGCCAATGATCCCAAGCCTCCGTAAACATGACCCTTACTTCGCGAACGCAAAAAAAAACATCACCCAGTCCCCAAATCCTTCATCGCGAATGCGAGGGTCCTTCCGCGTTTGCAAAGAAAAAAACCAGAACAACATTTTCTAGCAATTTTTAACTTAGCTCCGGGTGGTCCAAAACACACTCGAGCCACTCGGGATCCCGTACAAATGCACCAACAAGTCCATAAACATGATATGAACCTGCTCAAACTCTCAGAACACGTAAACCATCAACGAAACTAAGAATCACACGCCAAAACCAAATTGAATCAACTTATGAACCTCAAACCTCTCAACTAGCTCCGAACACGATGATTCATACTTAAACTACTCGGAATGACCCCAAATTCTGCTTACAAGTCATAAATCACCATACGGAACTATTCCTAGGCTCGGATTCCAAAACGAACCTCTATAACTCAAAACTATATTCCAAACCAAATTCAAAGAACTCAAAAACCTTCAATGAAGCAACTCTCAACATTAGGAGCTGAAATGCTCCCGGATCACTCGAAACCCAATCCGAACACATGCCCAAGTCCAAAATCATCATACAAACCTATTGAAACTATCAAATCTTGGTTTTGAGGTTGTTCACTAAAAATGTTGACTCAACTAAAACTTGGCCATCTTAGGTCACTATAAAGGAATTAAGTGTTTTGATTTCAACCGGAACTGTTCAAAACTAAATCAACCATCTCCCCAAGTCATAAAATAGTAAATGTACATATGGGGAGTCTTAATTTGGGGATCAGGGATCTAAAAAGCAAAACGATCGGTCGGGTCATTACATTCTCCTCCTCTTAAACAAATGTTCATCCTCGAACAGGTCTTGAATCATACATGGAGTGTTGAATAAGTGTGGATATCTTCTACTCATGTCCTCCTAGGCCTCCCAAGTCACTTCCTCAACTAGTTGACCCCTCAGTTGGACCTTTACTGCACAAATATTCTTGGACCTTAACTGGTGAACATTCATGTCAACAATTGCAACTAGCTCCTCCTCATAACGCAAACTCTCATCTAGTTGAATCGTGCTGTAATCTAACACATGCGATCTATCAGCATGGTAATTGCGAGCATAGACACATGGAAGACATGATAAACTCTCGATAGACTGGGAGGCAAAACAAGCTCATAAACAACCTCCCTAACTCGCCTCAACACCTCAAATGGGCCAATAAACCTCGGACTCAGCTTGCCCTTCTTCCCGAACCTCATGATACCCTTTATCGGCGAGACTTTTAAGAGAACCTTCTCTCCCACCATAAATGATAAATTACGCACCTTCTGATCCGCATAACTCTTCTGTCTGGACTATGTTGTGTGAAGCCGCTCTTGAATCAACTTTACTTTATCCAAGGCATCCTTCACTAAATCAGTGACATATAACCTAGCCTCGCTAGGCTCAAACCATCCGACGAGCAAAAGATAGCGCCGACCATATAAAGCCTCAAATGGAGCTATCTCGATGTTGGACTGATAACTATTATTATAAGCAAACTTGGCCAACCGCAAGAATCAATCCCACTACCCTAGGTCAATCACACACGCTCTGAGCATGTCCTCTAGAATCTGAACTATCTGCACCGCCTGCCCGTCGGTCTGTGGATCAAAGGCCTTTTTGAGCTCTTCTCGGGTGCCCAACTCACTCTATACTGCTCTCTAGACAAGTGAAGTGAACTGAGGGCCTCTATCTGAAATAATGGAAATAAGCACACCATGCAACCAGACAATCTCCTAAATGTAAATTTAGGCCAATCTCTCTAAAGAGTACGTAGTCACAACTGGAATAAAGTGTACTGACTTGGTCAGCCTATCGACAATGACCCAAACGACATCAAACTTCCTTAACGTCCGCGGCAACCCAACTACATAGTCCATAGTGATCCACTCCCATTTCCACTCTGGCATAACTATCTGCTGGAGTAGGCCACCTGACCTCTGGTGCTCATACTTAACCTACTAGCAATTTAGACACCTCTCTACATACTCAACTATGTCCTTCTTCATCCGCTACCATCAATAATGCTGCCTCAGGTCACGATACATCTTTGTAGCACCTGGATGAGTACAATATTGAGAACTGTGTGCCTCTTCTAGAATCTTCTCCCTCAAGCCATCAACATTAGGAACACATAGACGACCTTGGAGCCACAAAACACCATCCTCACGGATAGTAACCTCCTTGAAACCACCCCGTAGTACCCTCTCTCTAAGAACCAGCAAATGTGGATCATTGTATTGACGAACCTTGATCCGCTCAAATAATGAAGACTGAGCCACGCCATAGGCAAGAACTTGTCTGGGCTCCGAAATATCCAACCTCACAAGTATGTTAGCTAAGGACTGAATGTCCAAAGCAAATGGCCTCTCCTCTTCTTAAATAAATGCTAAACTACCCATATTCTCGGCCTTTCTACTCAAGGCATCCGCAACCACATTCGCCTTGACCGGATGGTAAATAATAGTAATGTCATAGTCCTTCAGTAACTCAAGCCACTTGCACTACCTCAAATTATGATCCCTCTACTTAAACAAATGCTTCAAGCTACTATGATTGGTGTAAACCTCTCAGGACACCCCATAAATATAATGCCGACAGATCTTGAGAGCATAAACTATCGTTGCCAACTCCAAATCATCTACGGGGTAATTCTTCTCATGGGTATTCAACTGACATGAAGCATATACAATAACTCGCCCCTTCTGCATCAATACATGACACATGCCAATACGTGATACAAAGTATATATCCCTGAACTGAAAGGCAACACTAACATTGGTGTTGTAGTCAGTGCGGTCTTGAACCCTTGAAAGCTCACCTCTCAATCATTGGACCATCAAATTAGAGGATCCTTCTAGGTCAATCTAGTCAAAGGTGATGCAATAGATTAGAAGCCCTCCACAAACTAACGATAATAACCTACTAACCCCAAGAAACTCCTGATCTCGATCGCTGTGCTAGGACGAGGCCGACTCTGGATTGCAATCTACCTTAATGCCCTCACCTAACACAACATGTCCAAGAATTCCACAAAATCTAACCAGAACTAGCACTTGGAGAGCTTAGCATAAAGCTTCTATTCCCACAAGGTATGAAGCACGACTCTCAAATGCTGCTCGTGCTCCTCTATACTATGCGAGTAGATCAATATGTCATCAATGAAGATAATGACAATGAGTCAAAATATGTCCTGAACACTCATTTCATAAAATCTATAAATTGGTCAGGCCAAAAGACATCACTAGGAACTCATAGCGGATGTAGTCCAGAAAGCCGTCTTTGGAACATCTGAAGCTTGAATCTTCAGTTGATGATACCCAAATCTCAAGTCGATCTTAGAGAACACACTGGCACCCTACAACTTCTCAAAAATACTATCAGTACACGGCCATGGGTACTTGTTCGTAATGGTAGCTTTATTCAACTGGTAATCAATGCACATCCGTATATTCCCATCCTTCTTCTTCACAAATAACACAGGTGCATCCTAAGGAACCATACTCGGCCGGACGAACCCCTTTGCTAGCAACTCCTCAAGCTGTTCCTTCAACTCTTTTAGAGTCATACGGTACGGTGTAATAGAGATAGGCTGGGTACATGGCACCAAATCAATACTGAAATTGATATCACGATTTGGTGGCATGCCCGGTAGACCAGAAGGAAACACATTGGAGAACTCTTGCACCATGGGCACTAAATCAATCGTAGGAGTCTCTAAAGCAGTATCCCAAACATAAGCCAGATAAGCCAAACAATCCCTCTTCAAAATCCCTCAAAAGCTTCAATCCCAACTTCAAAATTGGTGGAAATGGGCAAACTTTCTTGAATGGGTCAATTTATACTTTCTGCCCCAGGGATTCTGCACCTGCGGATAATTCCTTGCACCTGCGACGCTGCTTCTGAGGTGAAACCAATTGCATCTGCGGTCTTCACTTATTCTCCCTTAACCACATTTACGATCACATACCCGCATCTGCGATCACGCAAGTGCGATCATATGCACACACCTGTAGCTCCTGTACTTCTCACCTATGGTCGCATCTGCGGCTGCTTAAGCACTTCTGTGGGCCTCGCACCTGCAGTTCCCACTCCGCAGGTGCGGTTATGACAACTAAAAGAAATTCTTCAACACTTTTTCAATCCTATCATTGATCTGTCAACTTCCCGAAATCTTCCCGAGGCCCTCGAGACATGCTAACAAGTCACATATCACCATTCAAACTTATTTCAACCTTCGGAATACTCAAAACAATATCAAAACATCAAATCACCCTCGGATTCAAGCCTAAGGATTTCCAAACTTCCGAATTCCGTAAAGGATGCCAAAACCTATCAAACCTCATCCGAATGACCTGAAATTTTACACACACGTCACAAATGATGCAACGGACCTACTCCAATCTTTAAAATTCCATTCCGACCCGGATATCAAGATTTCCACTGCCGACCGGAAAATGCCAAATTTCCAATTTCGCCAATTCAAGCCTAAATCTACCACGGACCTCGAAATTACATTCCGAACACGCTCCTAAGTCCAAAATCACCTAGTGAAGCTATCCGAACCATCAAAATTCACATATGAGATCTTTCACACACGAGTCAACATCCGATTGACTTTTCCAACTTAAGCTTCCAAATAAGAGACTAAGTATCTCATTCCACCCCAAGACCATTCCGAACACAACACAACCAACACGATATGATGAAATACAGCTGAACAACACATAAGGAAGCAAAAATAGGAGAAACAGGATTGTAACTCATGAAATGACCGGTCGGGTCGTTACAGGAACATAATAGTCACACAATTTGGATATTACAGGATTTTGAAAATGGAATGTGCTCTAGGTGAGGAAAAAAGGGACAATGCTTCTATTGTAAGAGGTATGTTCTACACTTTTTTTATTCATGTTATATGTTTAGTTGTAACGATACAATACCTATAGGAAAATATACAAAGCAATTGAGTTAAAACTAAAACAGGTAAATTGATGTCAAGCATCTAAGCTCTACAAATGATAAGCTTTGTTGTGACTTTACAAGATATGCTTTAAAAATATGAACAAGAGAATAGAAGTTATGATTAGCTTTAGATGGTGCAAATGCAACTAACTTGAATAAAGAGCTACACATTCATTTTCTCAAACAAGAAATTGAAGGGCTAAGAAAGTTTTACTGGCTTCACATGAGAACTCCTCAGAAGCTGAAAAGAGAGCCAAACCATCGAAAGAGCTGACACACAAGGCATGTGTGGAAGTTTGTTGGATAACAAAAGTTAATTTGAGCTTTTCTTTCTTCGTGAAAAATTCTGACATTGATGGATGAGTTGGGAGTTTTCTCTCAACTTAATTAGAGAAAGTAGGATAACATTTACGATGAAGAACTGAAGAACCAACATACACGTCAAGTTAAATTTTGTGTTTGCTTGCTCGTGCATCTGTTCAGGTTTAGTGCATAATTACTGTCGCTGACCTCTAATTTATGGGGAAAATTCTGAAGTAGTAAAAATTAGAACTGTATCATAAATATGTGATTTTAAGAAACAATTAAAATTGGAAATAATTAGAGGAAATCTTGAAGCGTGTCTTACATTCAACACCTATGAGATGCTGGAGCTTCTGATTATGCATTATAAAAGGTTTACCAATGCATATAACATGAAATTATACATTAGACTATTATCCTTTTCAAAAAGGTAGTACTTCTACTAAGCTTTGCTACCACAACCCTATGAGTAGTGCTTCTGCAAGCTGTGCTTCTGCAGCCATGCCTAGAATTATCTTCTGTAATGTGACTGAGACATGAATATCATTACCTGCAACATTAGAAAAGGTTTCTTAGCCTAAATCAAGTTCATTATAAATTGATAGATACCCGTCATACGCAAAATCTCACTTTATGTCTTAAAATGCAGATGCATCCTACTCAATGAATCCCAATCAACTGAAATTTACATGAATTTTGCAGCTAACAGGCCAAAAATACTACTGGTTCAAGTTCTTCTTTGCACAACTACCATCTCCTGCTGTAGCTCAATGAAAGTGTGACCTGCTCTAGGTTTTGCATTTACTTTTCTAAACCTATCAGTCGAGGTACTGAAGAGTATTATTTGCATCTTTTAGATTTTAGGATGTTTGTTTTACAATATGCTTATGTAGCCTAATGAATTGACATTGAGCTAATTTTAGGTATATGATGCATTTATCTGATATATTTCTTTTCTCTGTCTTGTGAGGAGGCTGATATTTTATGACCATTTAAGAGCCAAATTTCACTTCTGGAAATAGTATCATTACTTATAAATTCTTCTGAAAAGAAAAAGTTACGTAATACTTATCCAACATTTACCTTCAAATCAGAAGTCTTCTCTACTAGAGGTCTCCTTTTGGCCCGATTCCCAAGCTTACTAGAGAGTGAGACGAAGTTGATATAGGCTTTTGTCTATTTTTCAGTATCTTTATTTCGTTCTTTTTATTACATATGTGAGTATTTTCTTTTTTAAAGAATGTATACATCTTTTAGAGTTATAGATTAAATATAAATTTGTGCAAGTTATTTTCATGTTTGTTCAAGTGCATATTATTGTGCACACTTACCTGTCATCAGATATGGAGAATTGGTTGACGTTAGATCTATTTTTAAATAATTACTTGGTTATCTTTATTTGACAGTGTAGCCATGAATGAATTTACCTGTTTGTTAGGGACAATCTCACCATATCTAGAGAACATCTTTACCTTTAAAGGTTCTCCACCACAGTTAGATGATGATCTTCCTTTTCAATTTTATCATTTTTCTGAACAACATTATGTAGAATAGACTGCATCCTTTTGATACTTTTGATGACTCATGATTTTATAAAATACTCCCTTTTACACAAAACTTCCGAAATTGCTTATTCCCTTAACATAATTAGCAGAATCCACTTGTAACGGTCTGACTGGTCGTTTTGAGCAATTGCGTCCAGTTTGGTAGTTTGAGGTCATGAGCAGCTTCATATTATGTGTATCGACTTACGTGCACAGTCCGAACGTGAAACCGAAAAGCTTTTATGTGAAATATAAAAAATATAGTAATTTCTAGAGTTAAAAAATTGGTTTTTAGTTGACTTTGGTCAATATTTTTGGTAAACAGACTCGGATCTGTGTTCCGACGATCTCGAGATATCCGTGTTAAAAAATGGGACTTGGGCATATGCCCGAATTTGAATTCCGAACTCCCTAGCCTTAGAAAACAATTTATGAAGATATAATTGTTGTGCTAGTTTTTAAAGGAAATAAAGAAATGAATTAATGTTTGAATTCATTGGTATCGAGCCCGTATTTTGGTTTCGGAGCCCGGTACAAGTTTATTATGATATTTAAGTCCTATCTGTGAAATTTGGTGAGAATCGGAATTGATTTAACGTGATTTGGACGTCCGATTGAAAAGTTAGAAAATCATGAGTTTTGAGTTTAAATTCATAGTTTTTTATGTTATTTTGATGATTTAATCGCACGATCAAGTCCGTATGATATTTTTAGACTTACGTGCATATTTGGTTTTGAGCCTCGAGGGCCTGGGTGAGTTTCGGATAGGTTTAGGCTATGTTGCGCTTGTTTTTGGATGTTTCATCGTCGTTTCTTCAAGAAAAAATGATATCACATTGAGAAAATGAGATTCAAATTTAGTTTTTTATTAAACCATAAGACCCGTATCGAAATTACGAAGCCATATGAAAAAGAATCATCGAATTTGGACATCGTATGAGGAAGTTATGCTCATTTTCGTGTCGGGAACAAATTGCTGGTTTCTGGTGTGGTCGCAAATGCGAACTTTTTCATCGCAATTACGATGCCCAGTTCACAAATGCTAACTTTTTATCGCAAATACAACTTCTTCCAGCCCTGCCTTGTTCGCAATTTGCGAGGGTTCAGAATCAAATGCTACATCCAAGGCAAGTTAAGTGAGATTTTTGACGGGATTTTCACCCATTTTTCAATTTTCTCAAACCCTAAACCTCCATAGGCGATTTCCCAAAAACCCAAACTTCTCCAAATCATTGGGTAAGTGTCTCTAATTAATTTTCAACTATATTTTATGATTATATCTTAGATTTAACATCAAATTCATGAGAATCTAAAGGAAAATTTGGGGAAAATTGTGAAATCTTCCAAAAATGTAAAATGATGATTTGAAGGACCAAATGGTATCAGAATTAGATAATTTTTGTACGAGTGAACTCGTAGTGGAATGGGTGTTCGATTTTTGTAAATTTTGTCAGGTTCCGAGGCGCGGGCCCATGGAGTTGACTTTTTGCAAATTGTATAAGAATCATAATTTTGTTCATTGAAATTGTTTTCTCTTGCATTGTTTGATGTATTCAAGACGTCTTTGGCTAGATTGAACCGAGCATTGATGAAATGGTAAAGGAAAAGCTAAATTGAGTATTGAATTGGCCGGATTGAGGTAAGTATCTTGCCTAACTTTGTGGGGGTGACTTCCCCCTTAGGAGTTGAGTTTTCTATGCTATTTGTAGTCCGTGCACGCGAGGTGGCGGATGCGTGCTCGAACTTATTTGTGGAAAAATTTGTCTTTAGGGTTCTTAGGTCCTTATGTTCATTATGTGGGAAGGATTCCGTTATGATTCCGTTTCCTAATTGCTTAACTTACCTCTATATGCTTTATACGATATTGTTAGCTTTCATTTAACTCTTACTTATACTTGCCCCTTATTTGCCTTAATTGAAGTGATTTTTCTCCTTATTGTTTCGTAATCTCTTAATTGTGAATTCCTTTATGACTCCGTGTATATATGCTATGTGTCCAAATTGATGGTTGCCGGTGTAGTTATCACGTGATTATTATGTCTTGTTGTTTTGTTAAGGTTATTGCGCTTCATGGTTTTTATGTGGGTCTTGCATTGTGACTGTTGTGATTCTTATTATGTACTATTTATGCTTAAATTGATAATTATTCATGTTAGACAAGACTTATGGTATTTTCTTGGTATTTGACCATTGTTGAGTATTGACTCAAGTTGGGATTTATTTTGTGAAGGTAACTGTTGGAACGAGATTGGTTATAGCTGATTCTCTTGTCGGGGTGTTATTTGTTTCTATTGTTGATTCCCTTGCCGGGATGTATTTTTTTCTATCATTGATTCCTTTGCTGGGATGTTATTATTTCTACTGTTTGGGTGAAAAAAGAGTGATAAAGACGAAAGGTGATACCGTGCACATTTAAATTATATTGATGCATATGGTGAGGAAGAGTGATAAAGCACGAAGGGTGATGTCGTGCATATTTATATTTATATTGATGCATATGGTGAGAAAGAGAGATAAAGCACAAAGGGTGATGCCGTGTACATTTATATTATTCATATGGTGATGAAGAGTGATCAAGCACAAAGGGTGATACCATGCACATTTACATTTATATTGATGCATATGGTGAGGAAGAGAGATAAAGCACGAAGGATGATGCCGTGTACATTATTTATATTATTCATATGGTGAGGAAGAGTGAAAAAGCACGAAGGGTAATGCCGTGCACATTTACATTTATATTGATGCATATTGTGAGGAAGAGAGATAAAGCACGAAGGGTGATGTCGTGCATATTTATATTATTCATATGATGAAGAAGAGTGATAAAACACGAAGGGTGATGCCTTGCACTTTCTGTTTGCTGTGTTTATTTATTGTTATCAATTCAAGTGTTTTAACTATTTAGATTCCTTTACTGCTGTGATCCCTTGCGTTGGAACCTATAGTGTGTTCAATACCTAATTGTATTTATATATATATATATATATATATATATATATTGGAACCCATAGTGTTTTCAATACCTCGCCGTATTTATCTATATATATTTCAATACTTCAAATTTCAATAATTTTTACATTTTTAATTCAATTAGTTTCTCAATTAAATTCCCTTAAACCGTCTGAGGTTGTATTTTACTTAAAAGGGAATTTCTACTAAGTTGTAATTTATTAAATCCCATGTTAAAGGTAATAATTCATTCGATATTGTATTTTAATTGAAAATAGTGCTTTCTTTTTCAAATGATTTCTAAAACTAACTTTATCTTTTCTTGCTGAGTTCCTAATTGGTTTGGAAAGTTGTACTCTACTTTATGTTATGTAAATGAGACTCCTTGAACATCTTAATTGTATTGGATATGGACCCTATGTACTGAGTAATATGAGGACATTGTTGTGCAAAGTGAGATAGAAATACGTGGGCACAAGGTGCCGGGTGTGCTAAAAGTTTGGTAATTGAGGTTATGATATGAGACATCGAGTTTGAGATGGCTGGAATTGTGCATTAGAAATGATATGATTTATTGAGCAGACATCGACTTCCTTATTTGAGTACACTTTTGCTTGTCTGTGTTCCAGCTAGGTTGGTGTTAATTTACTTGGTTATCTTTCGTTTCCATCCGTATTTCCCTTTATTGTTTCTACTAATTGTAGTTTGTTCTTTCCGTGTTATTGATATTACTTTGTTATCTTTATGTTGATAGTTTATTATCATATCTCGTTCAATTTATTTGACCAGTAGGTGTCTGGATTGTTCCTCGTCACTACTCTACCGAGGTTAGTCTTGACAGTTACTGGACATTGTTGTGGTGTGTTCATACTACACTTCTATACATTTTTGTGTACAGATCTAGGTATTCAATCGATTTTAGCTGTGCTGGTCGTTGCGGTGGAGACTCAAGGTAAACCTGCTGTAGCGTTCGCAGGTTTCAGAGTCACCTTCAATTGTACTTATTTCCATATATTCCTTTTGTTTCGGAACAGTGATGTATTTATTTTGTATAACTACTCATAGAAAGGCTTATAACTTGTACCATCGATTTTGAGAATTGTAATTTGTTCAGAGTAATTTAATTTAAAGTTAGTAAATATTAATGTTATTTCAGTTAATGTTAGGCTTACCTAGTTTAGAGACTAGGTGTCATCACGACTCCTTCATAGGGATTTTTGGATCGTGACACCATTGGCCGTGAAAATGGAGTTGTCCTGGTATAACTATTTGATACATTATAAGTCTACTCCATTTTTGATGTGGAAGTCTTGATTTTCTAGTTTCATGCAATTTATGAATACTTAAATTTGTTTATAATAGTAGATAGAGAAGTTTTAGTGGTGGATGAATAGAGCTTTAAGTAAAATAGACTTACAAAATTTTGACATAATTAAGCTTTCATCATCTGATATATTTCACTAGGCCAAATCTACAGTATTATTAAAGAACTAGTTAATTTGACCGTGCTTCGCGGGTTGCAAAATATTATTATTTCATTCACGAAATACTTTTTAGTACTCGAATATTACAAATAATTTAAATTGAGCTTTGCGAAAACGAAAAATATTTTTAATTTTGCTTTGAAAGATAGTCGAAGCATATAAGTTTTAAAGCTCCAATACTAAGGTACTTTTCGATATTTAATTTTTCAAAAGCTAAACCATAAGTCATATCAAAACAAAACCTCTAAAGTGAACACAAAAAGATAATAGCCACGACAACATAACAATAGAAAGACTAAAGTAACAG
Source organism: Nicotiana tabacum (assembly GCF_000715075.1). NCBI lineage: Eukaryota > Viridiplantae > Streptophyta > Magnoliopsida > Solanales > Solanaceae > Nicotiana > Nicotiana tabacum. The sequence goes on from NC_134090.1 coordinate 84,167,136, forward strand.
TGTCGTCGAACCTGTTCATGTTTTCGGGAAAATAGAATTGACTAATAATTTGATTACAATAAAAATTAAATATATTTAGGCCATAAATCTAAGATATAATAATTTTATCACCTTTCTGTGTGACTGAAGTTGACGCACACCTCGTCTAATTTTACTAATCAATTTCGATGGGTAAATAGCACCATGAGCCTTCCTTTCAACCAAATACTACTGTAAATTCTTGTGTTTTTATCATATATCAAACTTTTGACAAATATTATCAATCTTTTTATTTAATGTTAACTTGCATTACATCCTTGTAAGAATAGTAAATATATAAAAATTATTATGAGCGATAAAATTTTTGTATACAGATGTTTTTGTAATTCCCTTAGAGAGAAGGGACATGTACGCCGAATAACTCTGTTAATTTTCATAGAAGGACCAGTATAACTCAATATACTATATATACTTTTTTCCTTTTATATTTGATTCTCAAAAGCAACAGAAATCTCCAAAAGAGCGTTGAACGACTATATATCCAATATCAATTTCTGAGGCTACAATGAAAGTCTAACATAGTTTAAACTTCATATCACTAAATATTATATAAGCAATATTTATAGATATTGTTGTTGAATGCTCGTTTTGGAGGAAGAGAAGTACCAGGAAGTTGAACTTCTATGCAATACTAAAATCCAAGTTTATAATAAGAATCTAATATGTTCTAAACTCCATAACACTAAACTATATGTAAACAACATTTATAGATATTGTTGTTGAAGGCGTGACCTCATCTGCTAAAAGTGAAATGGTATTTTTCGTAGAGCTGCAACTAAATTAAACTCTAATAGTGTTGATGAACTGAAACTTTAAAATTTGGTTTGAAACGTTATTGTTTTCGAGAAACGTAAAACGGTTCTTTTAGTCCTTCATAGCTTAACTGTCAGAATTTAGTATAATTGAGTATCCTATTAAAATGAGAGGAGAAAACTCAAAACTGAGAAATTAAATAAATCATACAAAGACAATCACAATGTTCATCACACTTCACTTAATATGTCTACATTCCAAGTAGTGATTGGGTATAAAATTATCTTTGTTATCTATTTTTTCTGATTTCACCCAAACAACTTTTTTAGACACGTATATTTTCTACCATCTCGCTTTTTAATAATTATTTATAGTTTTTTTAAAGTGTTATACTCAAAGACTTTTATTATTCTAGTTTAGATATATTTAATTTTTGCTCAATTAGAAATTATAAATTAAATAACTTCTAAATAAATAAAATAATTTCTGAAAATGAAAAGAGGAGAAAATACTATTAAAAAAGTTCATTTTCTTATTTTAAAAATAGGTGAGTTACTTGAACTTGTTTTATATTTAAATACAATATTAGCTTCAATAGATAAATTTCAAATGGAAGCTAACATATAGAAAGGAGAGAGCCTCATGACGCCAATTTCAGCCACTAATTTCAATTAACGAATGACTAATTTCAATTATGAAATAATCTCAACCGAGGAAATCAATATTACCGCTCATGAATAGTTCAAATTACCACTATCATGAGCCTACTCAAACACCATTTATGAATATCTCTCTATTTAAATCTCAAGTTCTGAACACTACACTATTCCAAATAAATATGCACATTCTTTTGTATACATCCAGTGCATCTCCATCACTAAAGATCTTAACGAAAACTTACCTCTTTCCAAGATGATGTTACCTTCCTCATAATAACATATGTTGCATGATTCAAATGATTATTTGAAACTGAACATAGAAAAAAAATCTTAACAAATAAAAATATCATCATTTTTAAGAAAAGTGAAGATGCCAATATAAACCTGGCCAATTGGGAAATGTAAAATTTACACTTGACTAACGTCCGCGCATAAGAGAAAGCCTTTCTAGATCAAAGCTACAACATCAAGGATCTCTCTATCCTTGCGCCCAAATTTTCAGGCTTCAAATCTTGCCTTCTGAACCTGAAAACAACCAAGTTTATGCAGGATATTTGTGAAATCGGTACAACTACAATTGCTATATTAACAAAAAATCCCAAAAATACTTATATTTTCTAGATATCAGATAGAGAGAAACAAAATATGTAGAAATCAAGATGTGGACGGGAAATATGCAAAACAATAATCTACATAAGGTTGAAATTCAAACACTGACATCCATTCAAATGGGATAAGTAAGTAAAGGAGTAAAAAAATGCATGTTTGAACGAAGGTAGGATAACAAACTTTTTAAAAAGGGGAGAGGATGCATCCACTCAATAGAGATGGACAAAATGTTTGAAAGATGACCAATGAATTTTAAAGCCAAATATGAAAAACCTTTTCTGTTACATACCATTTGCTATATAATTGCTACGGGTCTTTTAAAATGTGGCCGTTGGGTTCTGGAGGAACGGTTGGTTATCAGTTGTAATGGCTTCTGGAATTCATTTTCAAGAGACATGACTTTTGGAATCCTACATTATTAAATTTTTTTTTTTTAAAAAAAAGAATGGGTGGGAGAAATAAGAAAAAATGGAGAAAAAAGATAATTTGAAATCCAGGCTTAGAAGAGTGCCACGTCACCGGGCTAATGCCCCTCAATTATATATATATATATATAGATACAATTTTTCCCAATAGAGTATATAGTAGTGGTTTTGCTCCAACATCTAGCTATATTGTCTAATTCTATAAAATTCAAAACTCTAGCTTGAGGTGTCTATTTATCCATGTCAAACTGTAGAGGTTCTTAACTAACCTATCATTTCCAGGCTCCTGTCATATAAAATGATACAATCTTTTTAGAAATTTCAGCACCATTTCTCTATAGCTTTCTCTGATGTTGTTAAAAGGGATAGATCCTGAAGCAGAACCTTTGTAAAGGTTACTGGCACATGTAGATGAATTAGTATATATATCCTCGGAGTTAATGTTGTTTCATTTCCAAATGTTTTACAGGATCGTCACCTGAAAAATCAGTTTTTATTTCATTTTAAACAATGCTTATGAATTGTTTATCATAAGACATATCTTCCTGTTGGTAACATGGATTTTGACTATTTTTGGTAGTCCTTTTATTGAAGAAACATTGGCATGTGATGTTTTACCTGAAGAAGAGCAAAAAGAAAATACTAAGTTTGATTATTAGGATCCCAAAAATTTTTTGCTGAGGTTCTTTTCCGACTACTAATGGTAGAAGTATTACACAATTCTTTGTATTAACTTATAGTTTTGAGAGTTTTATCTAGATATCCTGCCGCCTACGAAACCTGGACAATATAGGCAAGGTGGAGATTCTGGTGTAACTTGCATTATTGGAACGCTCATTAACCCAAAGGTTCCAGCCTCATTGTAGCAATAAATAGAACTCCTAGAAATTTGCATAACAATTATTACTTTTTGTATTCTCATTTCCTCTATGATGTCCTTGAATGGCTGGGATAAAGAATCATATCAACAGACTACATATATTATCTTGGAATATTTCTTGGATAGAACAAACTTTAGTACCTAGACTTTGGATTCTCAGCACTTTGAATATGTTTGTTCAATGAATGAAACTTTTGATATTTCACATGTTATTATGCAGGTTTTGATAAGCCCATCGCTGGAGTTATATCCAGATGAAAAAGAAGTATTCGTGCACATTAGTTGCTGATGCTAAGAGAATTCTTGAAGCATAAAACTCCCTGTTCTCATTGGTCACTCAATAAATTCAAGAAAAATATTGTAAATAGTTGACGTGACTTATATATGTTTAATTATATGAAAGTAGCTACTCAGTAGGTAAAATTTTCATTTATATGAATCTCCATTTTAATAATAAAATCATATTATAACAGGTTGGTTATTTGTATTTGACTAGCTTTTGGATGAGTGCTATGTTTTTCAATTTGTTTAGCTTTAAAAGTGTTCTGCTCTACTGAATTGAACTTTTGAGATTTTCTAACAATATGGGGCATACGCGGGCACGGCCATCTGATATGAGAGAAATAAAACACATGTTTGTTTATTGATTTCATGATACTGCAACTTCTTATCGACCTACATTACATGATATGCGCAGTTGGAATAGGAGGCCGGAGGACATCTCCCTAAGAACAACGCAAATAAGAAAGGAAGTAACAAGGGGCATGTTACTTAATAATCGCGGGGCGAGAACAACGAATTGTGTACCTTATTGATGCAGCGAAAACCGTTGAACTTACCACCAAAAGAATTGCCCCAAATCGTATTCTGAATCTTCAGGAAACAGAGGTTTTGTTCATAAACTAAATGCCTAAAGTTCACTGTGTTCTTCCTTTCTTGAATTTTTGCACACTAGAATCTCTGTACTGAAGAGAAGTATATAGAGAAGAGGAGATGGGGAGAACTACCGATGATAACTCCTACTCCACGTTCTCACGTCTCTTAAAAGAAACGTGCGGTAGTTTTTGAGAGTAAAAACCTACGTGTAACCTCCTTAGGTTTTATCTCTTTTTTTATCTCTTTTTAAAACGGGTCGGGTCAGTCCACATGGGCGACCCACGACCCAAACCGTATATCCAACATCTCCCACTTCGCACAGGTGGACTAGATCCAAACTAGTAACTACCGTGAAAGCAACACACATGATTCATACTGGGAAATAGTTCGTGCGACCTGCGAGCATTAAGAGCCATAATATTCTTAATCCCTTTAAGATTGTTTAACAGCTCTATGTAGAAATCCGATCACATGCGGAAGGGATTTACTACTACCATGAGGATCTTATTATTACTCGCAATACCCCAGACATTGTTGGCTATTCTAGTAGCTATTTATCCGATCCCTCATCCTCAGAAAAGAGGCGAACTCGAGTTCATGTTTAACTTTCTATCCACAATTACACCCAATACCCTCATGGTAAGTGTAATGGTCGACCTATGAATACAGGTTAAATTACTAAATTTTAGTCGTCTTCCCTTTCTACTTGAATCTTTCCATTCCAAATCAACTGCTTTCCTAGACATGCACTGCATTACCGAATCACTCATGGCTATTAGTGACATGCTAAAGTAGCAACACTGATTGGCACTTCAAGATTAAAAGGTCAAAGGGTATTCTAATAAAAGTTGATATAACTTCTTTGGGATTTCACACAATGAAGAAACAGGTATTCATTCTTCCATTATCCCATGGTCGATAGCACATGTGGTATGAAACACATGTTACGGTGTTCTCATTATATTGGTGCGCGTGCCTAATTCTTTTAATCGTTCAACACCGTACAGATCTTGGTCTAGACACCTCTAAATGTCTAACCCGAGTTTCTCACTTCAATAATCCTCAAACCATCTTCTTAGAGAAACATCCATCTGGCTTACAAAACAAGTCATAATCGAATAGTGATATTTGTAAGTCTGATTAATTGTCAAGACCGACCTCTACAAGTAAATATAACCTCACATTATCCAAGGTTCCATAATGTCTCATCTCTTCACGATTCTTAACGTAAGAGGCGATTTCTCGTGTGAGAGAGCCAATCTCGCGACTTGTTCGACACACTTTATCAACAAAACATCATCACACACATACGAGATATAAGCATAATTCAAGAGTCAAATATTGATGAGCATATTTTAATACTTTAGTCATTTTACAATACATAAATATTTTCATATCCTTTGCAAACCTAAAGCCATAACATGTTTCTCAAACAGTTCTCTAGATATCGCCTTTGTAAAAGGATCAACTATCATGCTTCGCGTAGGAATGTATTGTAAATTTATCTCTCCACTTGCTACCATGTCTCTTACAAAGTTATACTTGATGTCAATGTGTTTGGTCTCGCTATGATACTTAGGATCTTTTGTATATGCAATAGCCGCTTGACTATCACAATAAATTTCATGGGACCCTGAGAGTTCTATGTAATATTCAAATGCTCAAAGAATCTCTTCAACCAAACAGCTTCTTGTACTGTAGACGCACAATCCACGAACTCAGCTTCCATTGTTGAAAGGGCTATGCAGGTTTGTTTCTTACTTTTCCATGACATAGCACCACCATTAAGTAAGAAGGCATAACTGGATGTTGATTTTCTATCATTCCGATCACCAGCCCAATCAGCATCTGTATATCCTCTCAAGTATAAATCATTTCCACTATAACATAGTGAATAATCTGCAGTTCCCTTCAGGTATCTGAAAATTCTCTTCACAGCTTTCCAATGATCTCTTCCAGGATTGGATTGATACCTGCTAACCAGACCTACGACATAACAAATATCTGGGCGAGTACACAACATAGCGTACATCAAGCTCCCGACAACACTTGAATATGGAACTCGAGACATGTCTTCCTTTTCATTTTCAGTCTTGGGACACATTTCAAGGCTTAAAATTTCACCTCTCTCTATAGGAGTATCCATGGATTTGCAACTATTCATACGAAAACGCTCCAAAATTTTCTTTATATAAGTTTCTTGAGATAAACTCAATAACTTATTGGAACGATCTCTTTCGATCTTAACTCCAAGGATATAGTCTGCCTCGCTCATATCTTTCATGTCAAATGACTTTGAAAGCCATGACTTGATAGTTTTCACTTACTCCAAATTTTTTCTAGCTAATAAAATATCGTCCACATAAAGAGAAAGAATTACAAACATCCCATTGGACTTTTTCACATAAATGCAATGGTCTTCATCGATCATGGTGAAATCATATGATATCACCTCCTTGTGAAATCTCAAATACCATTGCCTTGAAGATTGCTCCAGGCCATAAACAGATCTTTTCAATTTACATACCTTCTTTTCTTGGCCTTTAACGATGAAGCCTACAGGTTGTTCCATGTAGATTTCTTCATTTAGTTCTCCATTGAGAAAAGCTGTCTTCACGTCCATTTGATGTAATTCCAAATCCAAATGTGCAACAATAGCCAAAAGTAAGCGAATTGAGGTAAACTTCACAACTGGTGAAAATGTTTCCTCATAATCTATTCCAGCTTCTTGAGTAAAGCCTTTTGCCACCAATCGTGCCTTGTATTTTTCTATTGACCCATCCATTTTGCGTTTAACTTTGAGGACCCATTTGTTCCCAATGGCTCTATGCCCAGGCATAAAATCAACTAGATCCCAGACTTTGTTGGTTTTCATGGACTCTAGTCCTTCTTTCATTGCTTTCATCCACTCATCTTTTCCAGGGCTCGATAAAGCCTCAGTCACAGACTTTGGCTCATCCATTTCTGTGGGAGATACCAAGAAAATATAATCTTCCATTTCATAAGTACGTTTGGGTATATTTTTCATGGAACTCTTTCGTAGTTGAAATTCAGGTTCGTTAGAAGGATTTCGGGATTGAGAGTTCCCACTCCCACTCCCACTCGGATCAAGAATAAGATCTTGATCAATTTGATTATCAATTGTGTCAAAAGACACTTGCTGACTATCTGGGTTCAACATTTCATAAAGAGCCTCTCCATTCTTTACCTCGCCCTTCTTTGGAAAATCATTTTCCATAAAAGTGACATCTCGCGATTCAATCTCAGTAACACTTTCATCCTCTAATCCACTAATGAACATATACCCTTTGGAGTGTTCTGAATATCTTATAAAGATACATTTCTTGATGTTTGGACTTAATTTATCAAACTTGCTAAAAGAATCTTTTACATATACAGCACAACCCCAAGGTTGTAAATCCTTTAAGTTTGGTTTATGACCAGTCCATAGCTCATAAAGAGTGGAAGAAACTGATTTAGAAGGCACTTTTTTAATATATAAGTTGCAGTCAATAACGCATCTCCCCAAAAGGAGATAGGTAAATTTGTTTGCGCCATCATGGACCTTATCATGTCCAGTAGTGTTCTATTCCTCCTTTCTGGTACACCATTTTGTTGAGGTGTGTATGGAATAGTTAACTCTCTGGTGATTCCCTTTTAATTGCACAATCCTTCAAATTCTTTTGAAAGATATTCACGCCCTCTATCGGTTTTATGGTCTTAATCCTTTTGTCTAATTTATTCTCAACTTCATTCACATATTTCTTAAAGCATTCAAGTGCTTCAGATTTATGAGAGATCAGATAGACATAACCAAAGCGTGTGAAATCATCAATGAACGTAATGAAATATAAAGCACTAGACCTAGCCCTCACATTCATTGGACCACAGATATCAGAATGGATTAATTGCAATGGAAAATGAGCTCTCTTAGCCTTTCCAAATGGTTTACGTATAATCTTTCCAGCAAGACAATTTTCACAATTTGGCATTTCAATTTTAGAGAAAGGACCTAGATGTCCTTCCTTAGCCAATCTATTCATTCGATCCTGCCCTATGTGACCTAATTTTGCATGCCATGTAATAACATCAACATCATTGTTAATAGAATAACATGTCATAACACAACGGTCAACATAATAGTTATACGTAGAAGGATTACAATCTAACACAATAAAACCATCATAACGATGTCTAAACCCATAAAAAACATTGTCTTGAGTAATTCTAAGACCACTACGACTAAATATCAAATTGAAATCTAAATCTTGAAGAATAGACACAGATACTAAGTTTTGTCGAATCTCTGGAACATATAGGACGTCATGCAACATCAAAGATTAACCACCACGCATGTCCATTCTGCAAGTGCCTATCCTTTTGACTTCAAGCTTTGCATTGTTTCCCATATATACATGCTTTGATCTAGGTGGAACTCGACGAAACTCTATAAATGCTTCTCTATTGCGACTCACATGGTTAGTGGCCCCTAAGTCTACAATCCACACAGGATAAGATTCAGTTAGTAAAACAGTGCTAGAAATATATATAGCACTAAGAGATGCGCTTTGAAATGCTAGCTTTTCGGCTCAGTGCACTCACGAGCAAAATGCCCTGGGACTTGGCAATTGTAATACTTCATCTTGCTCTTGTCTTTCTTCTTGTAGAACCGTTTTCCTTTCTTGGAATTTGGCTTGTTTCTTTTTTTGGAGGGTCCTTCTCCGGTCTCCTTACCCTTTCCGTCATTTTTCCAGTTTCTCTTGCGCTTGAAGCTTGATCTCTTTGTACCACTTGATTCTGACACAAAGGCATTAGGTACAGCTTTAGCAGCACCAAGTCGCTCGTCTTCAAGCTCCACATGACGGCAACATCAACAAAAGTTTTGATGCTATCATTGTGGGTTAAGTTAACCTTCAAATGTTCCCAACTATTGGGTAGAGACCAGATCACTGCATGAACCTGCTGCTCATCAGAGAGAACATGGCCAACACTCCACAATATAAAGAACAAAGTAAGAGACTCCAAGAAAGCAAACTAAATTATAGATACGAAAGTTTCCCTACAAAGGGGTTGGCTTCAACAACCCATAAAGGACGGCTTGCCAAGCTACACAAACAGTTAATTTGTTTATACTCGCAAAAGTTTTCCTACAAAGGGGCTGGCTTCAACAACCCATAACGGACGGTTTGCCAAGCTATACAACTCATAAAACTTTTGTACTATAACCAACGTTAGCTGTTTATAACTCAGAAAACTTTCGTACTACAATAAGCTAATTTTCAAAGAGTTTTCTTACTCTATTTTCATACATGGACCGACCTTTCTATCCATTCGAAAGAAAGAACAAGAGGGAAATTTAGAAAGCACTCATATATAATATATCACAAAAGATTTACAAAGGTTACAAGATGATCTTCCAACTACTACAAGGCCTCCTGTATATAGGACTAGCAGGCTATTACAAGACAAACTTACATAATAAAATAAACCTATCTTACATGGCAAACCTATCTACATGTGGGTCCTTTTTGGCATGTGAAGGACTTTAGGCAAAACAACTAAAAAGCTCCTAAAAACATGTGAAAGGGGCGAAATATACATGGTATAACATGTGAAAGTATGAGGGAGCATGTGACTACATATGAAAATAGGGTGTTGCATGTGACGAAGCATGTGGAAGCATGTGAAAACAAGTGGAAGTGGGGCCCGGATAGTATGGAAAGATGTGAAAATTTGCCTTGCCATGGGTAGATGATTTTGAAGGGTTTTTTGGTGGGTAATGTAGGATTATGGTGCGATTAGTAGGGATTTAAATAATTATCCTTCATTGATTCTTGGGTTGTCTTCTAGGCATCTTTTTGTGTAGTAATGCCTGGAACTTGACGGTCTTTCTCCGTTGTGTTCTTTCTCCTTTGGATTGAGAGATGTAATCCACAACTTTAATTTGGAAATATCGTGAGTGATCTTTTCTCGGATGACTTCGTATGGGGTTTGATATTCTTTTGCTGCTTCCCTGACTCTTTCCCAGTGAGGATGAGTATTGGTATAATTCCAGCTTGCCCAATCTTTTGTCCATATCTCTCTCGGGATACACCTATTTTGTTGGAAAAAGATTCTTTGTGCCTCGCTATATTCTTCCTCCATTGATAAAATGGACACGAGAAATTTCCACCAGAATGATGCCTCTGCTTGTGCCTGGACTTTTCCATTAATGATCTTCACTGGCCTATGGAACATAAATATCTTTGTTGCGTAGGAATCGCTGAAACATTTCATCCAATATCTTCTAGGCTTGAACCATAATACTTTAAGAGCTGGTGCAATGTTATCAAAATCCTTGAAGACGTTGCATTTGAATTCCATGAAAATATAATACTGATGGCATAAGTACCAGAAAAACCATAATAGTTCTTGTGGAAAATCCTTGGTTATCTTTGAACTTTCCACTAGCGTATCCACATATTTTCCTCTAGCCATCTTATTCTTCAAATAGAACAGCACTCCAATATTCATTGTTGGCATCAGTTTGCAATATCTTCTTACCGTCTGAAGGGATATAGAGAGACTTGACATTTTTAGAAATCTCCTTTATTTCCTTGACTGCTTCATCTTGTTTCTTTCCCCATGGTGGAGCATTTTTCTTGAGCATCTTTGTGAGTGGAGAAATGTATATAGAGATATTTGGGATGAAATCTCTCACATAATTTACTATGCCCAAGAATTGTTGGATCTACTTTGTTGTGAGGTTGATATCCGAAAATTTGAGTAATTATTGACATATATGTGGTCCTGGACTGTATTCACCTTGGATAAAATGCACTCCAAGAAAATTAATCTTGTTTTGAGCAAGAACCATCTTTTTTGCTGAAAGCATGATTCCGTACTGTGTTACCAATGCCTCAAATTGACGAAGCAAGTTGATATGTTCCTCAAATGTATCACTAAATAACAGGATGTCATCTATATAAACTAAAGAGGTATGGAGGATGGTTGGAATATTTTTATCATGGCTTTTTGGAACAAGGAGGGTGCAGTTTTCAACCCGAAGGGCATGACTTTCCATTGGAAGTGATAATCGGGGATGCAAAATTCCGTTTTGGGTCTTTCTTCAGGGTGGATTCTCAATTGCCAAAATTCGGATTTTAAATCAAACTTGGAAAAATATTTGGCCTTGGCTAAGTGGGAGAAAAGGGCGAGTTTATTTGGGATAGAAAACTTATCATCTTGGAGGAAATAGTTAAGTGGCTGGTAGTTGATGACTAACCTGAGTTTTCCTCTTGTTTGTTCAGCTTTTTTGTTGACATAAAATGCTTCGCATGCCCATTGTGAATCTGATGGCTCTATCAGATCAAATTCCAAAAGTTCTTCACATTCTTTCTTTGCAAGTTGAAGATGGTCTGGATTCATCCTTGAATGGCTGGCATTTGTTGGGTTGATATTTTCATTCTTCTTGAAAGGGAGCTTGATAAAAAACTCTTCGTTTTTCCATGACCGGTGTTTCCCTTTCTTCATGAAATCCTTATGGGATTCAACACTTGAATGTTCAATGAGATTTTGCTCAATCTCTTTGATTTGTTTATCGTCGGTGATTTGGAATAGCCTTGGAATCTCAGAATAAGGTCTGAACTACTTTTTAAAAGTTATCTCGTTAGCCTTGATCGGGAGTTGATCTCTAAGTTGTTTGTAAATGTCAAATCCAATAATAAGATCCTTTCCTGGTACATCAGATCCTAGCAGCTTGGTTCTGTACTTCAATCGCGGAAAAAACTCAATTGTGACTGGATGCTTTGTGATGACGGTGGTAGTCAGGATTCCATTTGATGCAGTGTTAAAATCCTTAAAGTGCGGCACTCATTGATCTTCAGGGAGAACAGCATGATTTAAGAGTGAGGAAGCAGATCCAGTGTCGATGAAAGCAATAACTCGAGTTGGTTTATCCCATTTGGATGAATAGACCTTGAGTTATACTTGAGGAACAACTACGAGAGTGTTGATCTCCTCTCGGGCTTCAATCACTGGTTCTGAAATTTGGTAGTGATCATTGCCTTGATCTTCATAGACATCAAGAGAGAATAAAGTTTCTTTATTAGGTTCATCATCCACAGAGAATATGGATTCAAGGTCCTCATCTTTTTCGAGATGTATGCCAATGTAATCTTCGATCTCTTCAAGGAGTTTGACAGATCTTCTCGATTAGGGATAGTTTTTAGCGAAATGTCCAATCTTGTGGCAAATAAAACATCTATTTTTCTTGTGAAAATTTCCTGGACTTCTACGTCTGAAATATTTTGTGCGTCTCTTGGACCTTGATTTCCTGTCTAGAATTCTTGGCCATTTGAACCTCGTAAATTCTCTCTGTCGCCTAGATATGTGGCAGGAACATCCTGACCTGGTGATTAGGTCAGATTTGCGGCATGCTTTATCAAGCGCTGGATTGTGTTAGATAATTTGTTTTAGGGCAGAGCGCTTCGTACAAATGTCATCTAATGCGACGAAAATAGCTTGCCTAATATAACCAATTTGAGGGATTGTTATAGACTGAAACTTTTCTTCAATGATGGTCGTGGTTCGACTTGCCAACAACTTTGGAAGGGAAGAGACAAAGGCTTGCTTTAGGTTGATGTCTCCACCGATCTCGAAATATATCTTCGCCATTTTTTGAAAATGTCTGTCAATGTCATTTCTGTCGAATGATAAACACTTCATCTCGAAGAGTTGTTTTCGTATTTTCTCCTGTCTTTGGCCAGTATCTCCGCAGAAAACTTCATGTAGGATTCCGACGTTGAAGGAAAAATCTTGGGATGTAAGAAAAGTATTTGTGTCTTGAATTCCAAGTGAGTTCCACCAATCTCTGATAATTCCTGAGAACCGTGAAGTGAGTTCTGACAGATTGATATATTTTTCTCGTTCCACCAAATTTTTGGTCACCATCCAAGTTTAGAAGTCTTGGATCCTTTGAGGCCATCTTGAAACCTTGACATCATCTAAGGTGAAAGTGTGGAAGCCAGTTCCAACTGGTTTTGATGCCATGGGCTCATATCTTCTTTCTGGGATTAGTTCATTTGTCATGCCTTCTTGTTCCTCATCTACTTCAGATACTTCTGGGTCTCTCGGCTGATTTACAAATATTGGGGGATTGTCATCTTCGGAAGATTTTGTTGTGTATTCATTGCTTGATTGAGAGCCATCTTTCATTGTTTCATCGTCTGATGAATTCAGAGATTCCGACCATGGAGTATCTTTTTCTGATATGTATCTTGGTTGGGAGACATAGAGTTCTGGAGCCTTCCGGTCAGAAATCATCAGATTTTCAGGGTTCGATCCTTTTGAACTTTCTCCTTGGTCTCGCCTTTTCTTTGTTTGTTTTTGCGCCGCAAGAGCGTCCTTCTTTTCCCAAACCATTTTTGCAATATCAAAATCATGTTCTTCTTTTAAGGGTTGGGTGAAAGTGATTGGATTTCGTGAGGTAGATGGAAAAGTAGAAAAGGTGTAGTCTAATTTAGGTGGGGAATATGCTTGTGGAGACATAGGGAAGAATGTAGGGTTTGAGGGGAAAACTGGGGTCTTTTGTGGCTCAAAGTGGTCATTTCTCAAAAGTTGAATTTGTTCTCTGATGGAAATCATTTCCTTTTGTTGTTGTTGGAAAAATTGGAAAAGTGAAGTTCCTGGAGGACAAATCTCGTATTGTAAATTTGCCAACCTCAGTTCCAAGGCTTTGATTAGTCCGGCATGGTGAGACGATGTTTGCTCCATATTTTTCTCAATTGTTTCCACTTTGCTCATCATTTTATTTTGTGTATGGGCCACGTTCCTTATGGTGTTGCCAATGTTGTTCAATACCTTGTTTTGGCAGATGGAGTTTTCTGATTGCCAGTTCATTGTTGCTTCGATGTCACTTGTTGGGGGTTTTTCTCCAGTAGGTAGCACTATGTTTTTCTTGGGAATTTTTGGAACATGGCTTATACCCTCCTTTTCAAAAGGTTGGAGTGAAGGAAAATCTAGGGTATGACTGGATCTTGAAGGACTTAGCATGAATATTTGTGGTTGTGTGGGATTTGTGGTTTTTTTAAGTTGGTGAAGTTTCAGGTTCAGGTGGCTTTTTGGATTCTGAGGTATGAGCTGATGGTGATTTGGGTTTGGGTGTAGTTTCACTATCCTCCCAGCTTGGAGTAAATTTTTCTGGTAATTTTGGCCATTCCTGGGGTTTGTAACTGACAAGAAATTCATATTTACCTGGACGGCTTAATGAGCCAATTGAAGGATCTTTATTTTCATATTTGGCTCGAAATTGTTTTTCAATGGTCTTCCCCTTTTTCTTGGATTTTTGTTTGGTTTTGTTGAGGCCGAACCTTTCCCAATAACGCTGGTGGTGTTCATCATATTCTCCAACTAGATCTTCCAAATAGTCTTGGGAGTCGCAATCAAAATCCCAAGGGCAGGGTCCTGTAAAGGGGCATTTGAACCACCAAGCTCTTTTTCCTTCTCTGTTAAAATTTTGACACCAATCATGTTCTTCCATGATGCTTTGTATATTCCAAAAGAATTCTCCATCAGGTCCAGGGTATGTATTTGTTGTACCTTTGGGTTGAATCATTTGGCAAGAAAAGATGGTTTTATTGGGTTTTTTGAGATGGGAATGGTCAAAGCTTATGCAGACGGTTTTGTCATTTCTTTTGGTAAAAGTTGGTTCACCTGATTGCAGAGATTCCTCTGGTTCTCTTAACTTTTCATAATTTGTGATCCAGGAATCAGGAAGAATTTTGACAAGTTCATCTCTAGAAATTTGTCTGGGTATTTGGGTGCACATGGTGTTTCCTTTGGTAGCATCAATATTTAAGTGTAAAGCATTTTCTCCTCCGGGAAGGCAAAGATCCATGGCATAATTTTGGACTCACCACGCCATTTGGTGATGAATAGTGGCTTGGATGGAATCTTTGGCTTGAGGGGCTCCTTGGATTTGGACTTGGATTTTTAGTTCTTCGGTTAAGTATGGATCATAAAGGGACATGTTAAAATTTGGAAAGATAGTTATGAAGACAGTCCCAGCATTCAGGGTAACTTCTGCAGTGCCCAGATTTGCATGTTGGTACTCCAAGTATCTTGTATCTAGAAGAGAAAGTCGAGCTACAACAGGTTGACCTTTTTCTTCCGTGATATGTTAAAGCGATTCGGATAGCACCAAAATGGATATGGGTAAAACCATGATCTCTCCATTGCCTGGGAAAATCATCTGGGATTTGAAGGGTGATAAATTGGTCCTCTCGAGTGGCAATTATAGGATGCTGGTCAAGTTTTGAGGCAACAACATATTCTTTAACTCCTTTTGATCTGTGTTGGACTAAGAAACGAATTTGGGTCCAAGGTGCAAATGATTTTTTGACAAAAGCTGAGTAGGGGTTTATGAGGGGTATTTCAGTGGAGGATACTTTTTGTTCATCGGGCAGGATATTTACTTCATAGAGGTAATCATTTTTTTTGGACAAGGCTTTATATAGAGTAGGAGACATATTCATTTTTTCTAGGGAAGAGGATGATGGAAATGACTCAAACATATTTAGTAAACTGCTCTTCCCTCCGAAAGGATTCACTTTTCCAATTTTTCCAACAACAACAAAAGGGGACGATTTCCATTAGAGAACAAATTCAACTTTTGATAAATGACCACTTTGAGCCACAAAAAACCCCTGTTTTCCACTCAAAACCTACCTTCTTCCCCATGTCTCCACAAGCATATTGCCCACCTAAATTAGACTACACCTTTTCTACTTTTCCATCTACCTCACAAAATCCAATCACTTTCACCCAACCCTTAAAGAAGAACATGATTTTGATATTACAAAAATGGTTTGGGAAAGGAAGGACGCTCTTGCGGCGCAAAAACAAACAAAGAAAAGGCGAGACCAAGGAGAAAGTTCAAAAGGATCGAACCCCGAAAATCTGATGATTTCTGACCAGAAGGCTCTAGACCTCTATGTTTCCCAACCAAGATACATATCAGAAGAAGATACTCCATGGTCAGAATTCTGAATTCATCAGACGATGAAACAATGGAAGATATCTCTCAATCAAGCAATAAATCCACAACAAACTCTTCCGAAGATGACAATCCCCCAATATTTGTAAATTAGCCAAGAGACCCAGAAGTATCTGAAGTAGATGAGGAACAAGAAGGCATGACAGATAAACCAATCCCAGAAAGAAGATATGAGCCCATGGCGTCAAAACCAGTTGGAACTAGCTTCCACACTTTCACCTTAGATGATGTCAAGGTTTCAAGATGGACTCAAAGGATCCAAGACTTCTATACTTGGATGGTGACCAAAAATTTAGTGGAACGAGAAAAGTATATCATCTTGTCAGAACTCACTTCACGGTTCTCAGGAATTCTCAAAGATTGGTGGAACTCACTTGAAATTCAAAACAAAAATACTTTTCTTACATCCCAAGATTTTGCGTTCAACATCAAAGTCGTACATGAAGTTTTCTGTAGAGATACTGGCCAAAGACAGGAGAAAATGCGAAGACAACTCTTCGAGATGAAGTGTGTATCATTCGACAGATATGACATTGACAGACATTTTCAAAAAATGGTGAAGATATACTTCGAGATCGGTGGAGACATCAATCTAAATCAAGCCATTATCTCTTCCCTTCCAAAGTTGTTGGTAAGCCGAACTATGACCATCATTGAAGAAAAGTTTTAGTCTGTAACAATCCCTCAAATTAGTTATATCAGACAATCTATTTTCGTCGCATAGATGACATTTTTACGAAGCGCTCTGCCCTAAAACAAATTATCCAACACAATCTAGCGCTTGACAAAGCATGCCGCAAATCTGACCTAATCACCGGGTCAGGATGTTGTCGTGCCCCCTTTTTCTTCGTAGAGTCCGGGTTTATGTCATTTGGAAGGACAACTCATTCCTTTTGGGAATTGGGTTTGAATTTGAAGAGTCACCACCTAATGATTAGGGTGCATTAGGACACCAAAGGGTTTGATTTGAACAACCAGAGATAGGGTAAGGGTTTGAAATTATTCTAAGAGGAAGGTGTTAGGCACCTCTTAGAATCCACTAGTGCGGTTCCCGGCCAGATAATTATTGTGAATTTGGAGTGCAATTACCATATAAGCAACTAAGGCTCAAATAAGAGGGGATTTCAACACATGATGGTTTGAAAGTAAATAAAGTTTGAAAGAATAATTAGAAAAGCTGATTTTTTAGAATTAGGAGTTAAATTGCTAAAAGAATAAAGAAAAGGGGGTCTTAGGTTTATAAAAAAAGTATGGGTAACCCCACACAATATCCGGTAATCACTCCTCAATGAGGGGCAACACGTGACATTATCGCGTGGTCATCATATCCATATCTACCCTTCCCATCCCGTTAAGGTATTAAAGCGCAGATTGGTCTCGATTACTTATTGCATGCTATTACCCGTCCCATTCCTATCAGCCCCGAAGGCACCTAGGACTACTAATCCTAAAAGGGAGGGATGTTGGGCTTATTTGGAGTTTCAAAGGTAAAAAATTCTAAGGCGACATACAAAACACATATTGCATATCAAGGGGAAAGCATATACACAAACAAGGCTCATATATCCCTCCTTAAACAAAGAAAGCACATAATTAGCATGACTTACACATACTGTTTAGGTCTGATTTTAAGGTATTAAAGACGAGGAAAAGGGGATTGTTGAAGCAGTTTTAGTTTATTACATAACTCAGATAAGAAGCCCGAATCAGGCCTGCCTGCTGGTTGTAATGATTAACAGGAGCAGATTCAGTTTATAGTCATTACTCTAAGGCTTGCCTAAGTGTTAGACGGGTCCTATAAGCATGATATCTACCAAATTCAGAAGGGGATAAGACAGTAAAACTCGAATTTGACCCCTATAGGCATGCTTGCTAAACTTTATTAAGCGAGGGACTTAGATTGTCAAAAAGATGCAGAATTTAAACAAATTGATTACAGGTTCTACTATTACTAATTTTATATCTAACGTCGGTTGTGAATGAGAACGGATCAGAATTACTTAAGAAACCCTATAGGCATGATTTCTATGCGTGACTTATTTTAGACATAATGCAGAACTCGTTTAAGCCTTATAGATATGGTATCTAAATGCAGAAGCTTGTTTTAAACCTTATAGGCATGGTATCTAAATGTGGTTGATTATACAGGATTAAATAGTCTTATAGGCATGGTTTCTATATGGAGTTGAATGTGTAGAATTAGAACAACCCTATAGGCATGATTTCTATATGTGACTGAATACGCAAAAATTAAAGCATTCATATAAGCATGACTTCTACCCTTGCATGCATAGCTACCCAACCCTTTTCACTAGCCAGCCCCAAATGTTTATTACAATGAATTACAAACCAGAATAACGAATTACATCAGAACAGAAAAAATACAAAGAAATTACAACCAGTTGGGGCCTGATTCTTGACTTCCTCTCTAAGTTACGAGATAAACCAACTCAAAGATCATTGATCCAAAGCCTTTTTCCAATTGAGTGTGTCAGAGTTCTCTAATAGCCTCAATGGGACTCCGGGCAGTGCTCACACCCAAATTGTATTACCAGAATAGGGACCAGTGCAGTGTGGAAGTGCCAGCCCTCAAGTGTCAAAGTTCAGAGGGAGCTCAAGAGGGGGGCAGAACCTAAGTCTAAGAGAGAGTGTAAGTGAAGAAACAGATTAAAGAAGAGGGAAAGAGGTGCTGGGAAACAGTTACAGAATTAAGGACTTCACACAAAGGGGTTTAGGGATTGGGGATTGCAAAACGCCTATGCACTTAGGCATTAGTTAATTCTGGGCATGCACAGCAATAGGGAGTGCTGTTATGCTTACAAAATCAACCAAAATATGCAACCATATAATGGTAACATAGAGGTTATGATCCCAAGGGAATCATGTTTGAGTCATAGATAGCAATACTTAATACTATCATGCCTCAAACAAACCATCAGTATCAAACACATTGGGGTAGGGGTTTAGGACACATAATAGATTCAAAACAGGTAGAAGGAATTTACAGCATACTAAAATAAGTACTATACTAAACACAAGCAGTAGGCAAACGAGAAGGTAAAAGTATTAAGCAAACACATTGTTGTGATGCTGGTATTTTAATCGGAACATACCAGTTCAAAGAAGCAAATAGGGTGGTGGTTGAAGGTGGCGGCTAGGGTTTGAGAGGGAGTTTGAGAGAGAATTGGGAGAGAAGGGTGAATTCAAAGGCGGCTGCAGGTGGATTGTGATTAGGGTTAGGGGGTAGTTGGGAATTAAAAAAAAGGAAAGGTTTAATGTGAGCCGTTGATTTGAGCGATCAACGGTTGGGATTAAATGGGAATCCGGGCGGGTCATTTAAAAAGGGTCATGGGTCAGTTCAGATAGGGATTGGGTTCTGGTAATTGGGCTCCAAATTAGAATTCAATTCAGGCTATAATTGAAACAAAATGAGGCTAACATTTAAATAGCCACTATTCCCTATTTGATTTATAAAAAATAATAAATTAATTTTTGGAAATAATTAAAGGTATTAAAATGTTTAATAGTACATAATTATCAAATTGAAAATATTGGACCTGATTTTTATAGGCATAAACGTAATTAAATCTAAAAGAGGCTAATATTGCAATTATATGCAATTTAGCTTTAAAAATAATAAATAAATTTGTAAAAATGTGCAAAAATCACATTAACTATATTTTAGTGTAAATATTATATTCCAATAAATGAATCACCAAAAATGATAATTTTGGGAATAATTATTGGGTTTTTTATGGATAAAATAGGGCAATAAATTGATTTTTAAAATTTTAAAAAATTAATGAAAAATAATAAAGCATTTGGACATACTTATATATGCATACATATGCTATTTTGAAAGTATTTTGCATATTAGAAATATATAGGGAAAAATTAGGTATCAACAGATGTTCCTGCCACACATCTAGGCGACGGAGAGAATTTAGGAGGTTCAAATGGCCATGAATTCCATACGGGAAATCAAGGTCCAAGAGACGCACAAAATATTTTAGACGTAGAAGGCCAGGAAATTTTCACAAGAAAAATAGATGTTTTATTTGCCACAAGATTGGACATTTCGCTAAAAACTGTCCCCAATTAAGAAGATCTGTCAAACTCCTTGAAGAGATTGAAGATTACACTGGCATACATCTCGGAAAAGAGGAGGACCTTGAATCCATTTTCTCTGTGGATGGTGAACCTAATGAAGAAACTTTATTCTCTCTTGATGTCTATGAAGATCAAGGCAATGATCACTACCAAATTTCAGAACCAGTGATCGAAGCCCGAGAGGAGATCAACGCTCTCATAGTCGTTCCTCAAGTAGAACTCAAGGTCTATTCATCCAAATGGGATAAACCAACTCGAGCTATTTCTTTCATCGACCGAAGCTTCTTCCTCACTCATAAATCCTTCCGTTCTCCCTGAAGATCAATGGGTGCCGCACTTTAAGGATTTTAACATTGCATCAAATGGAATCCTGACTACCACCGTCATCACAAAGCATCCAGTCAATATTGAGTTCTTTCCAGGATTGAAGTACAGAACTAAACTACTAGGATCTGATGTACCAGGAAAGGATCTCATTATTGGATTCGACATTTACAGACAACTTAGAGATCAACTCCAGATCAAGGATAACGGGATAGCTTTTAAAAGCAGTTCAGACCTTATTATGAGATTCCAAGGCTATTCCAAATCACTGATGACGAACAAATCAAAGAATATGAGCAAATTCTCATTGAACAATCATGTGCTGAATCCAACAAGGATTTCATGAAGAAAGGGAAACACTCGTTATAGAAAAACGAAGAGTTTTTTATCAAGCTCCCTTTCAAGAAGAATGAAAATATCAATCCAACAAAAGCCAGCCATTCAGGGATGAATCCAGACCATCTTCATCTTGCAAAGAAAGAATGTGAAGAACTTTTGGAATTTGATATGATAGACCCATCAGATTCACAATGGGCATGCGAAGTGTTTTATGTCAACAAAAGAGCTGAACGGACAAGAGGAAAACTCAGGATAGTCATCAACTTCCAGCCACTTAACCATTTCCTCCAAGATGATAAGTTTCCTATCCCAAATAAACTCACCATTTTCTCCCACTTAGCCAAGGCCAAATATTTTTTCAAGTTTGATTTAAAATTCGGATTTTGGCAATTGGGAATCCACCCTAAAGAAAGACCCAAAACAGAATTTTGCATCCCCGATCATCACTTCCAATGGAAAGTCATGCCCTTCGGGTTGAAAACTGCACCCTCCTTGTTCCAAAAAGCCATGATAAAAATATTCCAACCCATTCTCCATACCTCTTTAGTTTATATAGATGACATCCTTTTATTTAGTGATACATTGGAGGAACATATCAACTTGCTTCGGCAATTTGAGGCATTGGTAACACAGTACGGAATCATGCTTTCAGCAAAAAAGATGGTTCTTACTCAAAATGAGATTGAATTTCTTAGAATGCATTTTGTCCAAGGTGAATACAGTCCAGGACCACATATATGTCAAGAATTACTCAAATTTCCGGATACCAACCTCACAACAAAGTAGATTCAACAATTCTTGGGCATAGTAAATTATGTTAGAGATTTCATCCCAAATATCTCTACATACATTTCTCCACTCATGGAGATGCTCAAGAAAAATGCTCCACCATAGGGAAAGAAACAAGATGAAGCAGTCAAGGAAATAAAGGAGATTTCTAAAAATGTCAAGTTCCTCTATATCCCTTCAAACGGTAAGATGATATTGCAAACTAATGCCAGCAATGAATATTGGAGTGTTGTTCTATTTGAAGAAAAAGATGGTCAGAGGAAAATATGCGGATACGCCAGTGGAAAGTTCAAAGATGCCGAACAACATTATCACTCCACTTTCAAGGAAATTCTTGTAGTAAAGAATGGAATCAAGAAATTTAATTTCTTCCTTATTCATACAGAATTTCTAATAGATATATATATATATATATATATATATATATATATATATATATATATATATATATATATATATATGAAGGCCTTCCCAAAGATGATTCAGCTAAATGCAAAAAATTATTCTCAATCCTCAGATTCTCATGTGGGCTCAATGGTTCTCTCCATACAAATTTCAAGTCAGGCACCTGAAAGGAAAGGATAATATTCTCGCAGATTTTCTATCTCGACCGGAAGAATTCTCAGAGAGATTTTCCCCTGCAAAACTGAAGTCAAAGCAAAAGCTGATCAGCCACATCTTCATGCTTTCAAGTATACTAGGAACAAGTTTATCAAAGCCAACAGACCATCCATCGGAGTTGTTCAACCTCATGGATCCCTTTGATCCGTCAATTATTATGGAAAGAAGAACTCATTATGAGTTCCAAGTTTTCCGGCAACATGGAGGATCCATTCTCAAGCCATATGGGGTCAATCCAGAATACCCGTTCTTCCATATATTCATAGCTCAAGCCAAGGATTTTCCACAAGAACTATTATGGTTTTTCTGGTACCTGTGCCATCAGTATTATATTTTCATGGAATTCAAATGCAACGTCTTCAAGGATTTTGATAACATTGCACCAGCTCTTAAAGTTTTTTTTCTATTGTTCAAGCCTAGAAGATATTGGATGAAATATTTCAGCGATTCCTACGTAGCAAAGATATTCATGTTCCACATGCCAGTGAAGATCATTAATGGAAAAGTCCAGGCGCAAGCAGAGGTATCATTCTGGTGGATATTTCCCGTGTCCATTTTATCAATGGAGCAAGAATATAGCGAGGTACAAAGAATCCTTTTCCAGCACTGTTGCGGATTATATCTCTCAATCCAAAGGAGAAAGAACACAGCAGAGAAGGACTGTCAAGTTCCAGACATTACTACACAAGGTCTTTGAAAAGATGCCTAGAAGACAACCCTAGAATCAATGAAGGATAATTATCTAAATCCCTACTAATCCCACCATAATCCTACATTACCCACCAAAAATCCCTTCAAAATCATCTACTCATGCCAAGACAAATTTTCACATCTTTTCATACTATCCGGGCCCCACTTTCACTTGTTTTCACATGCTTCCACATGCTTTGTCACATGCAACACCCTACTTTCACATGTATTCACATGCTCCCTCATACTTTCACATGCTATACCATGTATATTTCGCCCCTTTCACATGTTTTCAGGAGCTTTTTAGTTGTTTTGCCTAATGTTCTTCACATGCCAAGAAGGTCACACATGTAGATAAGTTTGCCATGTAAGATAGGTTTATTTTATCATGTAAGTTTGTTTTGTAATAACCTCCTAGTCATATATAAAGGTGGCCTTGTAGTAGTTGGAAGATCATCTTGTAACCTTTGTAAATATTTTGTGATATATTACATATGAGTGCTTTCTAAATTTCCCTCTTGTTATTTCTTTCGAATGGATGGAAAGGCCGGTCCATGTATAAGAATAGAGTAAGAATACTCTTTGAAAATTAGCTTATTGTAGTACGAAAGTTTTCTGAGTTATAAACAGCTAACGTTGGTTATAGTACAAAAGTTTTCTGAGTTGTGTAGTTTGGCAAACCGTCCCTTATGGGTTGTTGAAGCTAGCCCCTTTGTAGGAAAACTTTCGCGACTATAAAAAAATTAACTGTTTGTGTAGCTTGGCAAGCCGTCCCTTATGGGTTGTTGAAGCCGGCACCTTTGTAGGGAAACTTTTGTATCTATAATTTAGTTTGCTTTCTTGGAGTCTCTTACTTTGTTCTTTATACTGTAATGTTGCTTGACACCATGATCATGACTCTTTTTGTACGTGTCAAATTTGATTGTCAGCTATCGAAGGTGAGTCACAGTCGTACCCCCATATGCCTCCCTTAAATGTGCCCACATGGCTTGAGCAGTAGGATATTGCTCACATTCGTGGATGAGATCATCAGCAACTGAACTTACAATGATTCCACGTGCAATGGAGTCTTTCTCTTTTCAAATATTGTATGTTTCCAGATCCCTCCTATGTTGGGCAGTGTTACCCTCATTTGGGTGACTCATTACATGGTTAATAGTTTCAAGAGCATCTTGCTCTTCGTGTACATACCACATCTTACGACTCCAGATATCGTAATTTTCACCATTCAGTTTGTCACCATTGTTCAAGTCAGCAATGATACTTTTTGATGCCATGTCTGTTATTAAAGACAATATTACGAGTTTAACTCATCAATATATACTTCAGTTAATTTATGCATGTGATTACACACTCAAGAAAATTAATTATAATATTAATTCTACGTTTAGTATAGAATTGAACGGTCACTATGTTTCCATTCATCATCTATATCTAAATATTTTTAATTAATATAAAGATCACTTCTTAGTGTGTACATATTTTAAGTCTCAATCCATTACAAAAGATATAATAAACAATGTATATAACTAGTGAGAAAAAAAACATAATATAAATTTCATTAAAATAAAACTCATAATAACAATTTACATGTTTGCTAGGACATTCATATACCAATCGAATACTAACTCTTGCTCATATACGTTAAAAGGTGCACTAGGCCAAACATCATGATAAATCTCAGTTAAAATTTCACCCCCAAAGCTCTCGAAGAGAGTCCGCTAAAATAGCTAATGCTTCCCAATCAGTATTTTCTACGTAATTCGCCAATTCAGCTCTTTTTATCTTAAAGTGGTGTACATGTTCAGGAACGGAAACATTAGGGCCCATTTTAAATTCCTTAAACTCCCTAAATTTCTTCTCTCTTTCCCTTCGTTCAGCCCTTCGATCCCTTAATACATTTTGCCTCGCCCTTGGGACATTCCTGATGACTTCAGGCTCCAAGTCTGAATCATTATAGAAATATGTCCTGCGACGACGTACCCTTCTACGTTGTCCCCTTCCTTGTCTTCGAGAACTCTCACTTGGAGTAATTCAAACTTGTCCCTGTTCAGCCATATCTGAAATAGGACCAAGGAAACAATAAGAATGGCTACGACCATTCAATGTGACAACATATGTCATAATAATTCATAGAAGTATATCAATGTAAGGGATAATGACTAAACTAATTTTCTACTTTAAGTAGACAGTGAGTTCAATTAAGGCCAAATCTCTAGCAATCAAATAATCAAAGTCATGAACAAATAAGACTTGACTTAGTGGATAAATATGTTGATTAAATCTCTTGATTTATAAATACATGGTATTAGCCATTCTGTAGGAGTGTTCTGGTAACAGTAAGCAATTCTTCATCTTAAAATAATAAGAAAAGCAAAGAGGGACATGAAAAAAAAATATTGACTAGTCAAATCCCAAAGTGCATAGAAGAGAATTAAGTTCTCTGCAATTTGAAATACCCTTTAACGTGGGCAAAAGAATTAACATAAACATGCCCTACTTCAAACAATATCAGTCAAATACTCCCACAAACAAAATTGTATAAAACTCGGATAAACAAAATAAGAAAAGCATCTGTCTCTTATTTGAATAAAGGTATCAAGTCAATTTATTTAAATTGATAATTAAATAGTAATATGGTATATGTAACCAACAGTGGTAATTTTAAAAGTTCACTAATGCCACTTATTAAATCCAAGAGCAAAAGTTTCATAAACTGCTCTTATTTTAGCAGTAGGAAGACGTAAATCTTCCAACCAATTCGTAAGTGCTTGTTTTAACTCAAGCCATGAATTAATACTTGGAAAATAACTATTTCTATTTTATTTTGAATTGAGAGTTAGAAATCAATACCAATTGTACAATTAAGAGAAGTTCTTCCAATTTTATTTCCAGAATAAAAGTCTTATTAAAGTAGAACACACCACTGATCCTCTTCACAAATTGTGTAAAGCAATATCGGTTTACGCCCAAATTGCAACCACATATACAAAAATTTACTCCTTCAAAATCTTGAACTCTCTTTCAACAAGAAAAGTGATACCGACTACTATTTCAAAGTTTTTTTTATTTTGTTCACAATCTATCAATGTGCAAAACAAAGAGAAATTGGAACGAACAGTCAGTATTTTACATTGAGACAATCAACAACTATGAGTATACAACGCAGGCTCAAATACAATTGTTACATAATAATCGTGGGGCGAGAACAGCGAATTGTGTACCTTATTGATGCAGCGGAAACCGTTGAACTCATCACCAAAAGAATTGCCCTAAATCGTATTCTGAATTTCCAGGAAACAGAGTTTTTGTTCACAAACTAAATGCCTAAAGTTCACTTTGTTCTTCCTTTCTTGAATTTTTGCACACCAGAATCTCTGTACTGAAGAGAAGTATATAGAGAAAAGGAGATGGGGGGAACTACCGATGGTAACTCCTACACCACGTTCTTACGTCTCTCAAAAGAAAATGTGTGGTAGTTTTTGGGAGTAAAAACCTACGTGTAACCTCCGTAGGTTTTATCTCTTTTTTTATCTCTTTTTAAAACGGGCCGGGTCAGTCCACATGGGTGACCCATGATCCAAACCTTATATCCAACAGGGCAAAATCATATTATTGCTTGTACAACTCCAACATTATTCTTCCATTGAACGACTCTAAGCTTTGACCTCCAAATTTGTTAGCTGCAAAAACAGAAGTATATATATGTACTATATACTCATAGGCGGATCCAAGATTTAGATTTCATGGGTTCAATTTGTAGTATTTTAGCATTAAATTCATTGTATTTTTAAAGTTATGGGTTTAGACTATGACTGTATAAAGGAAACCGACAAACCGCACCAAATCGACAATTCGAGTCAAACCGGAAAAAAAAACCCGACTATGGTTTGGTGTTGGAAAAAAAAAACCCGACCATAATTGGTTTGGTTTGGTTTTAACTAAAAAAAAATCAAACTGAAACCAAACTAACCCGACATTACATGTATACAAGTTTTAAAAATATTTTATACATAAAATAATTATTGTAGTGTAATTTATAAATATAATTTAAACTCTTTAATAGTTCTCTCTTTTAATGTATTATTTCAAGCTTGGATTTAGAACTTTTGAATGGTCAAATATGTTTATAGCCCATAAAAGTTAGTAACTCAAATAAATCCTAAAGCAAAATCAAATCAATACTAATGCTAACAACAAAAATTCAATTCAATACTAGAAATAACAATAGTATTGGATATTTATTTTTTTAATTTTGCATTGATATAGATAGTGAAAATGCATCACTCACTTTAAATATTATTTAGTCATGTAATTAATACTTAGTACTTATTAGTCGTACTTATTTTAACATGACTTAGTGCTTTTGAATTATGTTTATTTTTGTTATGGCTTAATAATTAGCAATATTTATTTTATGTAATTTGTTGAGTATTTTAGTATAATTATGACTCATCTCACATTATTTTATATTTTTTTATTAGGTAACATCTTATATAGTTTTATCCTACTAGGACCTAAGAAATATTAGAGCACAAATTATAAATTTTCTGCTATGAAGATTATGTCGGAAAAACCCCGAAAACCCGAAAAACTCGAGAAAACCAAAAAACCCGAGAAAACCCGTGAATAAAAAACCCGACTTTTGTTGGTTTGGTTTGATTAATAAATTTAAAAATCCGAGATAATTGATTTGGTTTGGTAATTGAAAAATCCGAACCACCCGGCCTATGTACACCCCTAGTTCAGACCTATCATTTGCTGCAATTTTAATGAATTTTTACATATAAATTTATGCTCCGCGTCGAAAATACTGAGTTTAGATGAACCAAACTATAACGACCCGGCCGGTTGTTTCATGTGTTACCGCTCCATTTTCCCTATTTCTGCTTCTTATTGTCTTGTTCAGTCGTATTATGTGTTATCGGGTTGGTTGGCTCAGGTTTGGAGAGATTTTGGTAAGGTTTGAGACACTTAGTCTCTTTTGAGTAAGTTTAAGTTAGAAAAGTCAACCAGATGTTGACTTATGTGAAATAGGGCTCGGATGTGAATTCCGATGGTTCGGATAGCTTTGGGAGATGATTTTTGACTTAGGAGTGTGATCGGAACATGTTTTGGAGGTCCGTAGTAGATTTAGGCTTGAATTGGCGAAGTTGGAATTTTGGCGTTTGTCGGTTGATAGGTGAGATTTTGATATAGGGGTCAGAATGGAATTTCGGGAGTTGCAATAGGTTCGTCGTGTCATTTGGGATGTGTGTGCAAAATTTTAGGTCATTCGGACATGGTTTGATAGACTTTTTGATCAAAAGCGAAATTCGGAAGATTTTTGGAACCTTAGGCTTGAATCTGATGTGTTTTGGTTGATTCGATGTTATTTGAGGTATTTTGAAGATTGGCATAAGTGGTGACTTGTTTTTGCTTTTGGTTGAGGTCCCGGGGGCCTCGGGGTGATTTCGGATGGTTGATGGAAGATTTTGAGTTGGGTTTTGGCAGCTGAAGATTTCCTATTGCTGTCATAACCGCACCTGCGGCTAGGGGACCGCAGGTGAAGGCTCGCAGAAGCACCCAGAGGGTCGCAGATGCGGATTCGCCCTATGGAGCTGGAACCGCAGAAGTAGTTGGGTGAGCGCACCTGCGATAGTGTAGGTGCGGGTGTTCTATCGCATATGCGGAACTTGGTTTTTAAGTGAAAACCGCAGATGCGGTGCTTTGGCCGCATAAGCAGGACTGCAGAAGCAGGAAAAGGACCGCATGTGCGGAATCCCTGGGTCAGAAGGTATATATTCCTTCGCGATTTTCAGCTTTTTTTCACCATTTTAAATCGATTTTGGAGCTTGTTGGGGGATTTTGAAGAGGGAATCAGAGGTAACTTCATTAAGGTAAGGTTTTTGATCATAAAACTCATTCCTATGGTGTTATTTCATTGATTAGGCTTGAAATTTATGGAAATTGGTGGGTAAATATTGAAGAAACTAGGGCTTGAGATTGGAGACCCTTGAGTATGGTTTGAGGGGTCATTTGTGGTCGTATTTTGGTACTTTTGATATGGATGAACTCGTGGGAGGATAAGGAGTTTATTGATGTAATTTTTATCGGATTCCAAGATGTGAGCCCGGGGGTCGGGTTTGGTTAATTTCGAGATTGGTGTTGTAATTTGATTTCCTTCGAGTGGGCTTTGTTTCCTTAGCATATTTTGATGGTTATGTTCTGATTTTGGTTAGATTTGGAGCATCCGGAGGCCGATTCGAGAAGCGAGGGCATCGTGGGCCAGAGTTTGGACTGGGTAGAGGTGAGTAATGATTGTAATGTTGTCCTGAGGGTTTGAAACCCCAGATTTCACATCGTTATGCTACTTTGAGGTGACACGTACGCTAGATGATGAAGGTGGGGTCGTGCACCATTGGGGATTGTGACTTAGTTCGTCCCGTATGACTGTTTAACTACGTATTTGATTGAAAACTGTTTGCTATCATCATGTTTGGGCCTTGTACCGACTGTTTTGGACTCTTATGGGATTTTTACTTCTATTACTCATTGTGTTGACTTTATATTTGTACTCAGTCATGCTATATTCTACCATTCTCATAACTCAGCCATATTTACTCTGTTTTTGACATTATAAATGATATTTTGAGCTGAGCATCATATTTTACTATGCCCGAGTGGATTTTAGAGATTTCTAACTGAGTAGGGTCGAGGGCCTGTGTTGTGAGGTTATTATGGGATCGGGCTACGCGCCGCAATGTTATTGTGCTGATTCATGATTTGGAGGCCGAGAGCCTGAGTTGTACACCACAAGGTGGCTTGATATGAAGCGGAAAGCCTGTTTGATTATGCTACGAGATGACTTGATATTGCGCTTGGGCCGTAAGGGGCCCCTCCCAGAGTCTATACACCCCTAGTGAGCAAGGGTACCCAGTGTGAGATGTGTTATATATTGCCCGAGGGGCTGATACGAGTGATTGTGAGATAGCCCGAGGGGCTGATTTTGTTGGTACTTTGCTCGAGGGGCTGATTTTATGTGTTTATCTTTTCTCACTATTTTTCATTCACTCGTTTAACTGTTAAAAGATGTTTTAAGAAGCTTTTACTGAACTAAGGTGTTTCTACGAGCTTTTACTGCCTTATTGCATTACTCTGATTTTATACCGACTCGTTGTAGCATTTTTTCTATATTTTACATGTTTTCTTATTGCTCAACTGCCTTTACTTTTATTACTCACTGAGTTTGTGTACTCACACTACTCCCTACACCCTGTGTGCAGATTCAAGAGCCTCGGGTCCCGCAAGCGAGGGCTGATTGCTTCCAGCAGGCTGTTCGGAGTTCACTAGGTCGCTGCTCGGCGTTCGCAGCCCAGTGCTTCTCCCTTTTGTCTTACTTTCCTTTGTATTAGTTCTGTAATAGACTGCGTAGTCTCTTTCATACTCTTAGTCAAATGTTTAGATGCTCATGACTAGTGACACCCCGATGTCAGGCGGTGTTTGTTTTCGCGTTTGTTTTATTTCACTTTATTTTGAAATTTATCACTTATTAATGGCTTAATTATGAATTAAATAACTGTTAATCGGTATTGGGTGTTTGTGTCGGCTGGCCTTGTTTCATGATAGGTGCCATCACGACCGAGTCCGGATTTAGGGTCGTGACAAGTTGGTATCAGAGCCTAAGTTACATATGTCTCACGAGTCATGAGCAGGTTTAGTAGAGTCTCGCGGATCGATACGGAGATGTCTATATCTATCCTCGGGAGGCTGTAGAACCTTTAGGAAAAACTTCATATTCTTGAAATTCTTGTCGTGCTAATCTGTTGATCCGAGTACTAAACTTTTATTATTCTATTCTCTCACAGATGGTGAGGACACGAGGGATCGATCAGGATGGATGACCACTAGTACCACCAGTTAGGGCCTGTAGAGGACGAGGACGCGGTCGAGGCCGTGGTAGGGGTAGGGGTGTAGCTCGCACAGCAGCTAGGGCAGCACCCGTAGATCCACCAGCCGCCCCAATTCAGGATCAGGTCCCAGTTGTGGACCCTCCAGCAGCACCAGCTCAGGCACCAGCTGTGCCTATTGTGATTCCGGGTCTTCAGGAGACCCTGGCTTAGATTCTATTAGTATGCACTGGCCTAGCTCAGGCGGTCTTAGTTACTATAGCCGCAGCTACTTCTCAGGCCGGGGGAGGCACTTAGACTCCCGCCACTCGCACACTTGAGCAGGTCGTGCAGGGACTTCAGACACCGGGGGTAATTCCAGCCCAGCCGGTTACAGCTGTTCAGGACTATGTAGCTCCTACTATGCTAGAGGACGAGCAGCACAGGTTGGAGAGGTTTGGTAGACTTCTGCCTCCGACTTTCAATGGTGCAGATGGCGAGGATGCCCAGGGTTTCTTGGACAAGTGTTAGAGGATTCTTCATACAGCAGGTATTCTGGAAACCAACGGGGTTTCTTTCACTATTTTTCAATTTTTTGGAGTTGCCTTCACTTGGTGGGAGGCTTATGTGAGGCGTAGGCCTATTGGTGCAGCACCACTTACCTGGCAGCAGTTCTCTGTTCTCTTTTTGGAGAAGTATGTGCCATAGTCTTGTAGAGAGGAGTTGCGCAGGCAGTTTGAGTGGTTGCGTCAGGGAGAGATGAATGTGACACAGTATGAGATGAGATTCTCGAAGTTAGCTTGTCATGCTGTTTGGTTGGTTCCTACATAGAGAGAGAGGATTAGGAGGTTCGTTGATGGCCTCACATATCAACTTCGTATTCTCATGACCGGGGAGAGGGTGTTTGGTGCTACTTTTGAGGAGGTTGTTGACATTGCTTGCGAGATTGAGTCAGTTCGTCGCCAAGAGCGAGATGAGAGGGAGACCAAGAGGCCTCGGGGATCTGGTAGTTATGGTGGAGTTCCTTTGAGGGGTTAGTTTCAGCACGGCAGAGGCCGACTATTCAAGCATACTTAGTCAGCTTGCCCAGGTTATCGTGGGGCATCATTGGGCCATGGTTCTCACAGTTCTTATTAGGGCCAGTCATCACTCAGTGCCTTTCTAGCCCAGAGTTTGTCCTGTGCTCCGTCAGTTCAGGGCTCTTCTATGCCAGGTGGATCTGCTAGTCATTCCGGTGCTAGGGGTTCCATTCAGTCCCCGTCTCCAGCACCAGGGAGTTGTTATGAGTGTGGAGAGTTGGGTCATATGTGGAGGCAGTATCCTTGTCGTCTTAGAGGTTCATCTTAGCAGAGAGGTCCGCTATCGGCTTCAGCACCAGTTACTTCACCACCACCCACCCAGCCAGCTAGGGGTGAAGGTCAGTCAGCTAGGGTCGCCCTAGAGGGGCAGGTCGATCAGGTGGCGGTCAGGTCTGTTTCTATGCACTCTCAGCTAGACCCAATGCTATTGCTTTAGATGCTGTGATCACAGGTATTGTCTCAGTCTGCCACAGAGATGCCTCTATATTATTTGATCCCGGTTCCACTTATTCTTATGTGTCATCATACTTTGCTCGTTATTTGGATATGTCTCGTGAGTCGCATGTTTCATCTATTTGTGTATCTACTCTGGTGGATGATACTGTTGTTGTAAACCGTGTGTATTGGCCTTGTGTGGTGACTATTGGGGGTCTGGAGACCCGAGTGGATCTTTTGTTATTATTTATAGTAGACTTCGATATTATATTGGGCATGAATTGGCTATCTCCTTGTCATGCTATTTTGGCTATGCCGGGTATGCCACGGATTGAGTGGCGAGTTCAACTGATTATGTTCCTAGTAGGGTAATTTCATTATTGAAGGCCTAGCGTATAGTTAGAAAGGGTTGTCTTTCATATTTAGCCTTTGTGAGGGATGTCGGTGCAGAGACTCCTAGTATTGATTATATTCCTGTTGTAAGGGGTTTTTCCGATGTGTTTCCTGTAGACCTGCCAGGCGTGCCATCGGATAGGGATATTAATTTTGGTATTGGCCTGGTGCCAGGCACTTAGCCCATTTCTATTCCACCGTATCGTATGGCACCAGCGGAGTTGAAGGAGTTGAAGGAGCAGCTTCAAGAACTCCTTGATAAGTGGTTTATTTGGCCTAGTGTGTCGCCTTAGGGTGCGCCTATTCTATTTGTGAAAAAGAAGGATGGCACTATGAGGATGTGTATTGACTACAGGCAGTTGCACAAGGTTACAATCAAGTACAAGTATCCTTTGCCTCATATCGATGATTTGTTTGAGCAACTTTAGGGAGCGAGAGTGTTCTCCAAGATTGATCTCCGTTCAGATTATCACCAGTTGAAGATCAGGGACTCGATTATTCTTAAGACAGCTTTCAGGACCCGATATGGTCATTATGAATTCTTGGTGATGACTTTTGGGCTAACCAATGCCCCAGCAACCTTCATGCATTTGATGAACAACGTGTTTCGGCCTTATCTCGACTCGTTTGTCATAGTTTTTATTGATGATATTCTGGTGTATTCGCGTAGTCAGGAGGAGCACGCGGAGCATTTGAGAGTTGTGTTGCAGAGATTGAGGAAGGAGAAGCTTTATGCAAAGTTCTCCAAGTGTGAGTTTTGGCTCAGTTCAGTGGAATTCTTGGGGCACATGGTGTCTAGTGAGGGTATTCAGGTTGATTCAAAGAAGATAGAGGCGGTTCAGAGTTGGCCTAGACCGTCCTCATCCATAGAGATTCACAGCTTTCTTGGTTTGGTGGGGTATTACCGTCGGTTTGTTCAGGGATTTTTTTCTATCGAATCGCCCTTGACCAAGTTGACTCAAAAGGGTGCTCCATTCAGGTGGTCGGATGAGTGTGAGGAGAGCTTTCAGAAGCTCAAGGCTGCCTTGACCATAACTTCAGTATTAGTTTTGCCATCAGCTTCAGGTTCATATACCGTGTATTGTGATGCTTCAAGAATTAGCATTGGGTGTGTA
This sequence comes from Nicotiana tabacum, assembly GCF_000715075.1. Taxonomy (NCBI): domain Eukaryota; kingdom Viridiplantae; phylum Streptophyta; class Magnoliopsida; order Solanales; family Solanaceae; genus Nicotiana; species Nicotiana tabacum. Next base: position 84,201,174 of record NC_134090.1, read on the forward strand.
TTGATGCAATAGAGTTATTGCTTATGCTTCTCATCAGTTGAAGCCCTATGAGAATAACTACCCTGTTCATGATTTGGAATTGGCTGCCATTGTTCATGCGTTAAAGATTTGGAGGCATTATTTGTATGGTGTGTCTTGTGAGGTGTTTACTGATCATCGTAGACTCTAGCACTTCTTCAAGTAGAAGGATCTCACTTTGAGGCAGGGGAGATGGTTGGAGTTGCTAAAGGATTATGATATTACTATTTTGTACCATTCGGGGAAGGCCAATGTGGCGGCCGATGCCTTGAGTAGAAAGGCGGTGAGTATGGGGAGTTTGTAATATATTCCAGTTGGGGATAGACCTCTTGTAGTTGACGTTCAGGCCTTGGACAATCGGTTCATGAGGTTGGATATTTTGGAGCCCGGTCGGGTATTGGCTTGTGTGATTTCTCGGTCTTCCATATTTGATCGCATCAGAGAGCGGCAGTATGATGATCCTCATTTGCTTGTCCTTAAGGACAGAGTTCAGCGCGATGATGCCAGAGATGTGACTATTGGTGATGATGGGGTATTGAGGATGCAGGACCGAGTATGTGTGCCCAATGTAGATGGGCTTCGGGAGTTGATTCTAGAGGAGGCCCACAGCTCGCGGTATTCCATTCATTCGGGTGCTGCGAAGATGTATCAGGATCTGATACAGCATTATTGGTGGAGGAGAATGAAGAAGGACATTGTGGGATTTATAGCTCGGTGTCTCAATTGTCATCAGGTGAAATATGAGCATCAGAGACCGGGTGGCTTGCTTCAGCAGATGGATATTCCAGAGTGGAAGTGGGAGCGAATCACCATTAACTTTGTAGTTGGGCTCCCACGGACTTTGAAGAAGTTCGATGCTATTTGGGTGATTGTGGATCGGCTAACCAAGTCTGCGCACTTCATTCTGGTATGTACTACCTATTTTTCAGAGCGGTTGGCAGAGATCTATATTCGGGAGTATCGCGCTCCCTTTTTCTCGCGAAATCGGGTTTATCACATTTGGGAGGACAACTCGTTCCCTTTTAGAAATTAGGTTTTTTTTTATTTGAAGAGTTGCCACCTAATGATTAAGTGCATTAGGACACTAGGAAGAATTTGTTTGGAAAAATCAGAGTTCGGGTAAGGGCTAGAAATTATCTCGAGGGGAAGGTGTTAAGCACCCCTCAAGATCCACTAGTGTGGTTCCTAGCCATGCTACAATTGTGACTTAAGTAAAAACAATAAATAAGCAATTAAGGGTTTCAAATATGAGGGGTTGTCACATTGTGATTGCAAATAAGTTAAAGTTTGAAGAGACAAGGAAGTTGAAATTTGAGAAAAAGGAGTTTGAAATTTTGAAAGTAATAAAATAAACAAGTAAAGGGAAGGGGGTCCTAGGTTTATAAATAATATGGATCACATCAATGCAATACCTGGTAATCACTCCTCAGAAAAGGGGTTACACGTGGTATTAGCGCACCGGACATCATATCCATATCTACCCTTTCCCACCCCATCGAGGTATTTAAACGCGGAATGGTTTCGTTACTTATTCATGCTAGTACCCGCCCCAATCCTATCAGTCCCGGAGGCATTTTGGACTACTAGTCCTAAAGGGAAGGGAAATGTGGGCTTTGTATGGTTTAAAAGGATAAAATTTTAAAGCGACAAAGAAAAACACATAAGGCAGATATGGGAAACACATAACAATTTAAGAGGCTCAGATGGGCCTCCTCACTTATAGACAGATTGTTTAGCATGTCCTGCAGATACTGGTTATGGTCTGAATTAAACTTAAACGTTAAGGAGGCAGACTGGTCTATTACACATTTCAGATAAGAAATCGGAAGACCTGCCTGCTTGTTGGAATTAACAGAGTCTGATTCAATTAGCTAATTTTACCTTATAGCTTGCCTAAGTGAAACCTATAGGCATGACATCTAATAATGCAGAAGTGTACTAATTTTTACAAGAAGAAGGTCTGTTGATTATAGAATACATAAGTTCTACAGATATTGAATAACGTTACTACTGATTTTAGACTTGTAAACGATTCAGATCAGTTGGTTACTCCTATAGACATGTTTTCTAAGCATTATTGAGTTTAACCTTTACGAAAATGTAGAAATCCTATAGGCATGGTGTTTAAAATGCTGATTTTTATTATTTAAGCCTATAAATGTATTTGCCTAGTGATAGATGCATATGCAGTATTCAGGAAACTCTATAGACATGTTCTCTATGTGATAGGCAGAAATGCAGAAACCTATAGACATGGTCTCTATGTATGAAATGCAGAAGCTATAGACATGGCATTTATGTATGAAATGCAGATGCTATAGACATGGTATCTACGTATGAAATGCAGAACCTATAGACAAGATTTCTATATGAAATGCAGAACCTGTAGGCATGGTTTCTGTATGAAAAATGCAGAAGTGTAGGACTTGTATACATACTTTCTATATGAAAAATGCAGAAGTGAAAACAAGACATGATTGCAGCAGTAAATACCTATGAACATGATATCTACCCTTATGCATACATGAGTGACCCTCCCTTTTTCACTAAAACCCCATAAGTTATTACAAATTATTACAGCCCAGAATGAATAAAGAAAAGTAAAATAAAATTACATCAGAAAGCTAAAAATCCCAACCAAGGAGGGCCTGATTTAGACTTCTGTCTGAAGCATGAAGTAAACTAACTCCAAAGATCAAATTCCAAAACCTTTCTCCTATTCGGGATGTGTCAGAGTTCCCTAAGAGTCTCAAGTGGACTCCGGGCAGTGCTTACACCCAAATATATTGCAAAATTGGATTATAGTGCAGTGTGGACGGGCCAGCCCTCAAAAGTCCAAGTTTAGAGGGAGCTCAAGGTCCCAAAGCAAGGCTTATAGGAGGGGGACAAAATTTAGAATCTAAGAGAGACTGCAAGTGCATAGAGGGGATTTTTGGGAAAGCCAAGACAGCTGGTGGTCATACCCAGCAATTGGAAGTGCTGGTACACCCCAACCAGCCTGTTAGCCACATTGTTTGGGAGTTAGGATCTACTAAAGGATCAAGTCCAGACATGAGCAACAATTTGGATGTTTCCATGCTCTGAACTTTAACTCAAACACATAGAAGGGAATAAGGGTATGGGGAATTCACACAGCAACAGATGCAAAGAGACAACATATTCAATACAGAACATAAACAGCAAAGTAGACAAGATTGTTGAAACTGTAAAGCAAACACATAGGGATGAAGTTGAAAGTTAAATTAGAACATACCAGTTTCAGGAAAATAAGAAGAGAAGAGCAGTAGCAAAGACAAATTGCAAACACACACCCGGAAGATTTCAAAAGAGAGTAGAGTGTTGAATTGAGAATGTAGGAGTATTGAAATTGAAAGTGTTCAATAAGTGTTGTCAGAGTATTGAACTCAAGGTCATAAAGAGTATTGAATTGGAAGTGTGTAAAAGTGCAGAAGGGTCGTGCTCTTTATAGTGCAGAAAGCAAGAAAGAAAAGGTAAGAAAATAGTTTCGAAATCAATCACATAAGGTCTCCCTTCAATTAAGGGATTCTGATTTCAAACGGGCAAGATAATTAAGGAAAGAGTTTGATCAAAATCTTTTCCAAAGTAGCACAAGAAGGGTAAATACACAGAAGTTATTTAAGGCAAAAGTCCAGTGGTACATGGTTTGTGCAAATAAGGAAAGGCGATCACTCAACAGCCAGTGAAATAAAATTACAGGCTTTGTTCGAATGAACCAAGTCAGGAAAAATGAGGAAAGGGTTTTACTTAAGAAAAATCAGTAATAATCAATCAAACCTTATTAAGAGGAATTTTGAATCAATCACAAGTTGACAAAACCTATTGAAGGCAAAATTCCTCATATATAAAGCATACAGACATATCGAACAAGAAAGAACTATCATGCGAAAAATAGAAGCGTTACGGGTCATAAAAAAGAGTCTCAAATCAAGTACATAGACTGAGAATGAGTTTGAGAGTGTCCAGGGTCCCAAAGAGAACTCTAGTCCAAAACACAAGATCAAACCCGCCAAAAAAAACCCAAATCCCAAGGTTTTCAACTCGAGTCAGATACAGAGAAGAGAAGACAAATAACTGAAACAGGCTCAGAGGTCTCTTTCAGGGATTCATGTGAAAACAAACAAATAAAATAGCAGGTTCAAGGAAAATAGAATGAAGCATAAAGAACACGTTTTAAGAAAGCTTGGACTTAAACAAATTTCAGAAGAGACACGAGATAGTATAGCACTTAAGAGAACAGTAGGGGAAACATGTTTAACAAAGAACTCAAACAAAATCCAGAAGAAGGCAACTAAACACCTAAAAGCTTAGTAGAAAATACAGTAGAGGAACATAGGGGTAAATGAACACATAAGATAAACATGTGAAAACATGATATAGAAACCAGTAGAAGAAAGAATGGAGCACAATAGAAGGACATGCTAAATAAGGAAAACATAAGAACATAGGAGAAGGACATGCGAGGTAGAAAAGAGAACATAAAAACATAGCATAGACAGATTCACACAAAGAGAAGAAGAAGAGGAGTCAGAAAACATTTTAAAACCTTTTCAGAGACCCTAAATCGAAGAGAAGTAATTTTTGAAAGAAAATTAGGGAAAACGTTTAAGAACTCAAGTAGAGCACAAACATAGCATAGATATAAGAAAAAAACCAGAGAATAACCTCGAATAGCTTAGGGTTTCAGAGAAACCCTAGAAATGAGAAAGGCTTGGAAGAAGGTCTGGTCTTAAGTCAGAGAGGTCAGAAATAGGCTTCTGTTGTTTGAATACGCCGGAGCCAGGCCGGAGAGGCCATAGAACCTTGGATCTGTAGAGTTCTGAAAGGACACCATCAAGGTCGGACCTCGAAACTTCGAACACCCAGGGTTTAATGGTGGATGAGGATGAGTACAGGCCATCCATGGCCTAAGAAGCCATGGGTTCCGGTGAGATTGCGGTTGAAGGGGGTAAGAGAGGCTAGGGTTTCAGGAACCTTCGAGAGAGTTTGAGAGAGGGCGAGTATTTGAAGGCATCTGAGATATGGAAATGAGGGTATTAGGATAGGGTTAGTGAATTAAAAAAGGTAAGGGGTGATCGTGGCCGTTGATCTAAATGATCAACGGCCTGGATTGAAAGAAATGGCCAGGCAGGTTAATTGGTTGGGTCGGGGGTCGAGTTAGATTAGAATTGGGTCGGTCCAATTAGGTTTCAAAATTGGGACAATTAGGGGGGTCAATTTGGCTATGACTGAAATAAAATCGGCCAGATTTTAAATAGCCAGTTTTCCCTTTTTATTTTATAAAAAATAGTAAAATGATTTTGAAAGTAAATTAAGAGTAATGCATCAGTTAATAATATATAAATATTGATTTAAAAATGTTGCAACCAATTTTATAATTATAAAAATGCTATTAAATCTTAAAGTTGGCCAGAATTGCAATTATATGCAATTTAGCTTTAAAAATATCAAATAAATTTGTAAAAAAATATAAAAATTAACTTAACTATTTTTTGGTATAAATATGGGAAATAAAAAAAATTATCCACAAAAATAATAATTTTGGTAATAATTGTTGGTTTTTATACTACTGAAATGAGCAATAAATTGATTTTAAAAATCTTTAAAAATTGGGAAAAAAATACTATAATACTTGGACATGCTTATATATGCATACATATGTCATCTTGAAAGTATTTTGTATATGAAAAATACATAGGAAAAAATTGGGTATCAAGAGTTTCCCCTCTTTACCCGGGAAGGATGAAAGAGTTGTCGGTAAAGATATGATGGCCAATTTTGACCGAACGAGATGGTTTGAAGAATTTGACTGTGCTCTGGTTCTTGAGCTGCCTACATATTCCTGGTCTTACAGGAATCAGTCCATATGTAGTTCAGGATCCATCGGCGGAATATGCCGACGGAGGTTTTAGAAGAACGGACGCGGTATTCAGGTCAGGAAGGATAGTTAAGGCCTAATCCGGGCTGCGGGAATTGGAGCGGGATCGCTCCTGCTGAGACAGCCGTTGCTAGACGATTTACCTACAAATGAGCCATACAAACATATATTGTGCATAATTTTAAACGTGATGCAGGTTTCCATTGGACCATGAATGTTGTCTTTGGACGGTTAAGATGATGTCCTCAGACCATGACGTCCTGGGCCATGAAGCGTATAATAAAGGATTCGCAGGCCATGAAATGATGTTCTCGGGCTATGAAGATGATGCCTCCGAGCTATGATGCCTTTGAATAATGATATGCAAAAGATAAAATGGGGTCATCAGGCCATGGCATGGCGTTCTCGGGCTATGAAAATGTTGCCTCCGAACAATGATGCCTTCGGACAATTTGACGATCTTTCAGCCCATGAGATGCATAAGGAGGCGATCTTTCAGCCAATGAAAAAAATGTAAAGGCGATGGCAGTAGTTCAGCCGATGCAAGATGTAAATAGAAAGTGGCAATATTTCAGCCATGCAAAAAAATATAAACAAGGTGGCGGTATTTCAGCCGATGCAAAATAGAAAGTGGCGATATTTTAGCCATGCAAGAAAAATAAAAGTGGTAATATTTGAGTCGTGCAACATGTAGATGAAGGTGGCGATCTTTCAGCCATGCGAGACATAAATAAAGTGGCGATATTTCAGCCATGCAGGTGAAGACAGGGCTTATTCTCGAAAGGCAGAATGGTAGCCTTATGTGATGCAGCGAAATGCAGATGGAGGTAGAGCTTAACCTCAGAAGGCAGAATGGTAGCCTTATGCAATGCGTAGAATGCAGATGGAGACAGAGCTTAGTCTTGGAAGGCAAAATGGTAGCCTTATGCAATGCGGCGAAATATAGATGGAGGTAGAGCTTAACCTCGGAAGGCAGAATGATAGCCTCATGCAATGTAGGAAATGCAGATCGAGGTAGAGCTCAACCTCGGAAGGCAGAATGGTAGCCTTATGCAATGAAAAGAATGCAAATGGAGACAGAGCTTAGTCTCGAAAGGCAGAATGGTAGCCTTATGCAATGCAAATAATGCAGATGGAGATAGTGTTTAGTCTCGGAAGGCAGAATGGTAGCCTTATGCAATACAAAGAATCCAGATGGAGACATTGTTTAGTTTCGGAAGGCAGAATGGTAGCTTTATGCAAGAAATAAAAGGTAGGTGGCAGTAGAGTTTTCTTAGCTGATATCTAATTTTGATATTGTGGTTGCTGGGGATATTGTGTGCGTATAGCAACTGTGAGTAGGTAACGGTTCTGAGAGTTGTATTCCTGATCAGTATGAGTGTATAGTATATTCGATGATTTTCCAACTCAGGTGCCTGCATCCAAAGAAAAATCGTGAGTTTTGTAAAAGGGAAAGGTTAGTTTGTATCCCCGCTGACTTTGCTTGACCTGCTCGGCTCTGTTTCGGTGATACTGTGCGTATCATTGGGGTAGCGTTTCTAAACAAAGCAATTTTGGTAACAGACATGCATGATTTAGTAAAAGCATAATATAAGTGCATAATTAAGAATAATTTTCTTTAAATGAACCGACGACTGCGACGTGGTTCAAATCATTGCAACTTTGCTTGCTCTGGAATTATGAGTGTCCTCCTCAAAATTCTGCCCCAGTTTACTGGGATGCTGCTCCTGATGGTTGTTAATGATAAATGGCTGGAATCGACTTCGGAATTTTGAGGGTCCTCCTCAAAATTCTGCCCCAGTTTCCAATAGCGGGGAAAATGGAAATTTTATTGAATTGTGACCGAACCCATAGGGCTGCCTACGCATCCCCTCTTAAACTGGAATCAGGTTAGGCGTAGTTCAAATTACATCATAAAAGAAAGCATAAAGGTTACACATAGTATCGCTTGACTGTGTCTGAATTGATCAGCTTTGGACAAACTTCTCCGTCCATTTCTGCAAGTATGAAGGCTCCTCCTATCAGAAGCCGGTGAACCATGTTCGGACCCTGCCAGTTAGGAGAGAATTTCCGTTTGGCTTCCTCTTGATGCGGAAAAATTTCTTTAACACGAGCTGCCCCGGTGTGAATTGTCTCGGCTTGACTCTTTTGTTGAAGGCTCTGGACATTCTGTTCTGATAGAGCTGACCGTGGCAAACTGCGTTCTTACTCTTTCTGTCTATAAGAGCTAGTTGCTCGTAACGACTCTTCACCCATTCTGCGTTGTCGAGCTCTGCTTCCTGTATGATCCTTAAGGAAGGAATTTCTACCTCAGTGGGTATGACTGCTTCTGTACCATATACCAACATGTAGGGAGTTTTCCCAGTTGATGTGTGGACTGTGGTGCGGTATCCCAATAAAGCAAATGAGAGTTTCTCGTGCCACTTCTTATGCTTCTCTATCATTTTCCTTAGTATCTTCTTGATATTCTTGTTGGCAGCTTCTACGGCTCCGTTCATCTGAGGTCTGTAAGTTGTAGAATTCTTGTGTTTGATCTTGAAGGTTTCACACATGGCCTTCATCAAGTCACTGTCGAGATTGGAACCATTATCAGTAATGATTGATTCTGGGATCCCAAATCGACAAATGATGCGGTCACGGACAAAGTCTGCCACAACTTTCTTAGTCACTACTTTGTATGATGCTGCTTCAACCCATTTGGTGAAATAATCAATTGCCACTAGAATGAACATGTTCCCGTTTGATGCGGCGGGCTCGATAGGTCCGATGACATCCATTCCCCAAGCGGCGAACGGCCACGACGAGCTTGTTGCATTAAACTCATTTGGGGGCACATTAATCATGTCTGCATGTATCTGATAGCGATGGCACTTTCATACATACTAAACGCAGTCCGTTTCCATAGTCATCCAAAAATGGCCAGCCCGGTGTATCTTCTTGGCTAATACAAAACTGTTCATATGTGGACCGCAAGTCCCAGCATGGATTTCCTCTAGTAGCCTGGATGCTTCCCTTGCATCGACACACCTTAATAATCCCAAATTAGGAGTCCTCCTATATAGGATTCCTCCCTGTGAAAGAAATTGTTAGATAACCTCCGAAGTGTGCGCTTCTGAGTGGTATTGGCAAGATCTGGGTATTCTCCTCTTGCCAGGTATTCCTTGATATCATGAAACCAAGGTTTTCCGTTTGCTTCTTCCTCGACATGAGCACAGTAGGTTGGATGATCTTATCTAGATGTTGTATCATAGAGGACAGGGTAGCCGATGCATCGGCAAACTCATTCCAGACTCTGGGAACATACTAGAATTCTGTCTTTGTGAATCTCTTTCTCAACTCCTGTACATGATACAGATAAGGGAGTATCTTGGAATTCTTGGTTGCCCATTCGTCTCGGACCTGATGTATAAGCAAGTCTGAATCCCTAATTACTAGCAACTCTTGGATGTTCATGTCAATGGCTATCTTGAATCCCAAGATGCAGGCTTCGTACTCGGCCATGTTGTTGGTGCACGAGAACTTGAGTTTGGCGGACGCTGAATAATGCTGACCGGTTTCTGATACTAGAACTGCTCCTATGCCAACTCCTTTAAAATTTGTTGTTCCAACGAAAAACATTCTCCAACCATCATAGGATAATGAAATGTCTTCTCCTATGAAGGATACCTCCTCGTCAAGAAAATACGTCTTTAAGGATTCGTATTCTCCATCCACGGGATTCTTGGCAAGATGATCTGCCAAAGCCTGTCCCTTGATCACTTTCTGAGTCACATAGATAATGTCGAATTTACTTAGCAGGATTTGGCACTTGGCTAGCTTGCCAGTGGGCATGGACATCTGAAAGATGTACTTCAATGGATCCATCCTTGATATGAGATGCGTAGTATAGGCACAGAAATAATGCCTTAACTTCTGAGCTACCCAAGTCAGAGCACAACAGGTGCGTTCCAACAGAGAATACCGGGCCTCGTATGGGGTGAACTTCTTGCTGAGATAATAGATGGCCTACTTCTTCCTTCCCGTTTCATCATGTTGTCCCAGGACACAACCGAATTCTCCATCCAATACTGCAAGGTAGATCAATAGAGGTCTGCCCAGCTCGGGCGGGACCAAGACTGGCGGTGTGGACAGGTTCTTCTTGATTCTGTCGAAGGCTTTTTGACAGTCATCAGTCCATTTGGCAGCGGCATCCTTCTTCAACATCTTAAAGATTGGCTCACAGATGACAGTAGATTGAGCTATGAACTGGCTGATGTAGTTGAGTCTTCCCAAGAAACTCATTACGTCCTTCTTGTTCTTAGGCGGTGGCAACTCTTAAATGGCTTTAACCTTTGACGGATCTAGTTCTATTCCTCGGCGACTCACAATGAACCCAAGTAGTTTTCCGGAAGGAAGCCCGAATGCACATTTTGCGGGATACAGCTTCAAATTGTACCTTCTTAGTCTATTGAAGAACTTCCTCAAATCTTCCATGTAATTAGTGGCTTTCTTGGACTTGATGATGACGTCATCTACATATACCTCGATCTCCTTGTGTATCATATCATGGAAAATGGTAGGCATGGCCCTCATGTAGGTGGCCCCAACATTCTTTAATCCAAACAGCATCATCTTGTAACAATACATTCCCCACGACGTAATAAAGGCCATTTTCTCAGCATCCTCTTCATCCATCCAAATATGATGATACCTAGCAAAACAATCAACAAACGACTGTAGCTCGTGCTTAGCATAGTTGTCAATTAGAATGTGTATGTTTGGCAAGGGGAAGTCGTCTTTGGGACTGGCCCGGTTGAGGTCCTGGTAGTCGACACAGACTCTAACCTTCTCGTCCTTCTTTGGTACTGGCACGATGTTGGTTAGCCATGTTGGATACTCTACTACTCTAAGAACCTTAGCTTTGACTTGCTTGGTGACTTCTTCCTTGATTTTCAAACTCATGTCAGGCTTGAACTTCCTGAGCTTCTGTTTTACCGGTGGGCATGTCGGATCAGTTGGCAGCTTGTGCGCCACAATAGATGTACTCAAACCAGTCATGTCGTCATACGACCATGCGAATATGTCCTTATATTCCTTCAGAAATTCTGTGTATTCTTCCTTTTCTACCGGTGATAAATGAACGTTGATTCGAGTTTCTTTGATATTTTTACATCTCCTAGGTTAACAATCTCGGTCTCGTCCAGGTTGGACTTAGGTCTGTTCTCAAAATCCCCAACCTCTTTAACAACCTCTTCTGGTATATCATCTTCCTCTAAGTCCGTTTGTCGCGTTATCTCATTACATGTCACAGTCATTGGTTTATCAAGATAAGTAATAGTAATACTGTAAATAAAGTAAATGAGAGAAAGTAATAAGAGTAAGATTCATAAGAAAAATTGAAATGCTTTGAAAAATTCCATAACTATTTTGAACATTAAAGATCTTATTGCGAAATTAATAGGCAAAAGGAAAGTCAAAATAAAAAATAGTGCATGATGCTTGTTCAGCCTTGCTACCCCGAGGCTTTCTGGGCTCTGGTGGTTCTGATGGACCAATTGTTGAGGCGCGCTCCTTGGCTCACAGCTTGTATGGAAGGTCCTTCCTCCCCCTCCTCCTCGAAGATGACACAATAATCCATGTCGTCCTCTTCCAAAAACAAATCCCTCATCGCTGCCAGTGCTTCCTCTTCTTTTGACCCATAAATAACATCAGCTGGTTGGAAAATCTGCTCCAAGCGAGGTATCGGGTGCTCTACTGGATAATAAGGCCCATGCCATGGCGGCGACCATTCATTGAACTCTTTCTAAGTGTACTCGTATCCCAGACCGAAGGTGGTACCATGTTTCTTTAGCTTGATAGGCTTAGTGATCCCTTGTAGGTTCTTGCCAAGTCCCTTGCCTGGCTCATATCTGCACCAGTTCAATATGCTTTCGATTTTGTTGTCCCACCATTTATCCTTGTCAACAGCATTGACTCGCTCGATGTGGTGATAGCTTTCTTCGCCTATCTTCCTTCTTTCTCCGATCCTGGGATGGTCTGGCAACTGTATATGGGATTGCTACCATCTCCATGGATGATCACCTCTTAGTGATTCACTCAAATTTCACTGCCTGATGTAGGGTTGATGCTACAGCTCTAGCGGCATGAATCCATGGTCGTCCCAAGAGCAAGTTGTAAGATGTCGGCACATCTATTACTTGAAAGTCGACATCAAACCAAGTAGGCCTCATCTGTAAACACAGGCTGATTTCCCCAATAGTGGACCTTTGGGAACCATCAAAGGCTTTGACGTTAATGGCCCCGTCTTTGATCTCATGCAGCCCTTTCCCTAATGTTTTAAGTGTTACCAGCGGACAAATGTTGAGGCTGGATCCTCCATCGATTAGGACCCTGGTGATAAAATAATCCTCGCATTGCACGGTGATATGCAACGCCTTGTTGTGGCTCAGCCCTTCTGGTGGTAACTCATCTTCATGAAAAGTGATTTTGTGACTCTCCAATACCTATCCCACCATATTTGCCATTTCTCCTCTGGTGATGTTGCTTGGTACATATGCCTCACTCAGCACCTTTAATAAGGCAATTCTTATGTGCGTCAGAGCTTTGTAGAAGAGCTAAAATAGAGATCTGGGCTGGCGTTTTGTTCAACTGATCAATGACTGAATACTCTTTGGCTTGTATCTACCTCTAGAGGTCGTTGGGACCAGCTTTAGCGATGGTTGGCCGTCCAGATGCCTGCTTACTCGACTCAGCCAAGTGTTCTAGAGTATAAACCATGTCGGTCCTTGTCATACCCTGTGCCGCAACTGCTTCTCCGCACTTGGTTTTCCCTTTCCATCTTGCCTCGCTGTGTAATCCCATGGCATGGCTTTTGTGTGGAACGGTGTTATGGCTGTCATTGCTACTAGAATGGGCACCCTTGCTTTGGAAGGTAATACAGCAACCTCATATGGTATAGGTGCCTTTGGGGACCCAAACTCGACCTCAATTGATGTTGGCGTCTTTGCAGGGGGTGGTGCTTCAAACTCAAGTAGTATAGACATATTCACCTCGGCGTCCCTAGAAGGCTGAATCTGGACCACAATCGGGTTAAGGGTGACTGTTGATTTCTTTGGCTCGTCACCCTCTACGATTAATCTGATTGATCCTTTAGGGTCCCAATCATCCTCCGTCTCAATCATGTGAATGCCTCCACCCTTGTGTTCTGGTAGAGGGTTGCTGCGGACGTTCGAGGCAGGCTCTTTTTCCACGATGATCTTGTTGTCAATCAAAGCTTGGATCTTATCCTTCAGAGAGCGGCACTCATCAATGGTATGCCCTTTCATGCCGGAATGGTATGCACAAGTTTTGTCTGGGTTGACCCATTGGGAGGGGTTTTCGGGGGTTATGGAAGGGATAGGGGTGACATAACCAGCAGCTTTGAGCCTTTCATATAGCTGGTCAATTGGTTCGACAATGGCGGTATATTGTTTGGGAGGTCTGCGGTTGAAATTTGGTCGAGGTCTAGGAAAGTTTTGGCTAAGGGGAGGTTATTGATAGTGGGCTTGTTGGGTGTTGTAGGCTTGGTAGACGTGTGCGAGATGGGAGTATCTGGGTGAAGTAGGTTGATATGTGGGTGGTGGAGGTGATTGGTAAGTAGGTGGTGGAGCTTGGTAAGAGGGCGAGGGTACTTTGTAATTTGGGGTAGGTTGATATGTGAGTGGAGGTATTGGGTAGGTTCAGTATTTGATTGGGGATTTGTTCTCTGTGCAACCATCACGACACTTACGTCCCTTTTCTTGGACGTGCCACCAAACTGTAGAGCCTTGTTGGTAGCCTGCAAAGCTTCAAGGTTTGTGACCATGCCACTTCTGATACCTTCCTCGATCCTCTCCCCCAGCTTGATGATGTCTGAAAATTTCTGGCTTTCATCAACCTTTCATAGTACTGTGGGTCTTGAGCTCGGACGAAAACCCTGTTCATTTGTTCTTATTCTAAAGTCAGTCTGACCTTAGAAGCCTCTGATCTCCAACGAGTGGCATACTCGCAGAAAGTTTCTGTGGGTTTCTTTTTTACGTTCTGGATGTAGAACACATCTGGCGCATTCTCCGTATTGAACCTGAACCTATCTATGAAATCGGACGCCATACTTACCCAATTCGACCACTTCTTCGGGTCTTGGCTAATGTACCAAGACAGAGCATCTCCTTTCAGACTTCTCATAAAAAGCTTCATGAGAATCTTTTCGTCCTTCCCTACTTCAACCAGCTTGTCACAGTATGTCCTTAAATGGACTCTGGGATTCCATGTACCATCAAACATTTCGAACTTAGGAGGTTTGTACCCCTCGGGCAGTTTGACATCTGGTTGTATGCAGAGGTCTTCGTAGTTCAATCTCTCGATTCCCTTGCTTCCTTCAACACCCTGAACTCGGCTAGTGAACTTCTTGAGTTATGCGGTCAGGTTCCTGATAAGGGAGTCTTTATCATCGGACTCGGGTGTGCTTAAGACAGGTCGGGTGGAGGGTGGCATGGTTTCCACATAGATGGGGGTGTTATGGTGAGTGTGGAGATGATCATTTGCGGAGTTCAGTGGTCCAAGAATGAGTAGCGGGGTGTTGTTGGAATTGTGGCAAGTGTTACAGTGGTGATGGGGAGCGGGATGGTTTTGTGGTTTCGGGATGTTTTGTGGAGGTGTGGGGTTTTGAGTGTTAGGAAAGTTTACATCTGGGGTGGTGAGGGAAAACAACAAGCTTGTCAAATTCCGGACTTGATCAAGTTCCTCCTGAAATTTCAGCAGTTTCTGCTCGAGTTGGGATGCACGTTTCTTTGGAGACATGAGTACCCTGAGTGATTTCTACCCGTTCAACCGAGTTTTCCTTTCTGATGTTGCTCAAATCTTCCATTTTTCCCTTGTTCCTGTTTCTGATGGGACTAGGAGGAGGAGTGGGTGGAGGGCCCTTGGATCCTGTGGAGTATGATGACGATGCCAGAGTGCACGAACTAACCTTTGGGGAGGGGAATAAAACAAAAGTAAAAACAAAAAGGTAGCAAGTTAGTGCGGATTATAAGGAAAAGATGTTGCGATATTTAAACACATAGTGCGAGAATATAAACCGTGTCCTAATTTTGAAGCCTCGTTGTGCCCGAGGTAGACCTAGCAACAAATTGATTTGGAGAACTTAGAATGCTAAATGCCTCATTTTATTGATAAAAAACAGACGAATCCTAAAACGACACTAAATAACAAGGAATAAAATGTCACTACTGGTCATTGGCCTTATTACATTTCATAAAGTAAAAGAAAACTCATATCTATTTGGTCCCAGAAGGACCTTCCTCAGGTTGAATGTTCTTGTTAATCAAATCCTCCAGCTCGCGTAGGTTCACCAGTAGAAATGTCTTTGCCATGTGTTATCCTTTGTTTCCTTCAGCGTTCTGGCAGTCGGTGACTCTCTTCCTCACTTTCCCTTCCAATTCCAGCAAATTATACTCCAAATATTCCAACTTTACGCTAGCTTTGGCGGCCCTCTCTTTCCACTCGTTGATTTGGTCATTTGATGGAAAACTCCTCCACCAGTCCAGCAAGAGTGAGAGTGTGCTAACTATACCGAAGTTGGGGACCTCGTGCCTCATGTTTCTGCAAGACAAAAGGGTTAGGCCCTTACCCCCACCGGACTCGACTATTTAACTATCAATAATTGGCATAAGCAGCATTTAGTTCTCCAAATAAATGCACAGAACGTGGTAATGTCCGTTTGGGTTTCAAGGAAACCCAGTGGACTTTGGACAAGGCTATCTTAAAGAGTCATTATGTGGACAACATAACTGACTAGGCTAGGTTTTGACAGTGATGCATGCATAATTAAACAGAGTAGGGTTTCTATGGGGTATTAGACTGGTACCCTTGAGCGGACAACTCAAGAGGGAAAGGCATGGAACCGTCGACTACACTGTTGATCGACTGATTTTACAGCAAATACGCCTTTGCCAAATTTAGGGGGGTAATAATATCGGAAGGGCGCAACCACTCATTATAAGCGTTGCTATTTGGCACGAGTGGAATATGATGTTGAATATGCAGTTACAATAATCAAACAAATTGTCGTGTATTTGCACATTCATAAGGTAATAATTACATTAATTGCTCAAAATTACAATTAAAGGAAAGCGATAAAAGAAAGCATTAAGAGAAATAAAGAGAAGAAACGAAGAGCCAAGTCAGTTTTCGAAGTAGGAGAGCAAAATAAATACTTAAAGGCATTAAAGACATTCGAGGAAGCATAAAGTCACAAATAGCATGAAATGGTAAAATCCTTAAAGAAATCCCCAGCAGAGTCGCCACGCTGTCACGCCACCTTTTTCTCGTGAAATCGGGTTTATGACATTTGGGAGAACAACTCATTTCCTTTTGGGAATTGGGTTTTTTGATTTGAAGAGTCGCCACCTAATGATTAAGCAACTCATTTCCTTTTGGGAATTGGGTTTTTTTTATTTGAAGAGTCGCCACCTAATGATTAAGTGCATTAGGACACTAGGAAGAATTTGTTTAGAAAAACCAGAGTTTGGATAAGGGCTAGAAATTATCTCAATGGGAAGGTGTTAGGCACCCCTCAAGATCCACTAGTGTGGTTCCCGGCCATGCTACAATTGTGACTTAAGTACAAACAATAAATAAGTAATTAAGGGTTTCAAATATGAGGGGTTGTCACATTGTGATTGCAAATAAGTTAAAGGTTGAAGAGACAAGGAAGTTGAAATTTGAGAAAAAGGAGTTTGAAATTTTGAAAGTAATAAAATAAACAAGTAAAGGGAAGAGAGGTCCTAGGTTTATAAATAATATGGATCACATCAATGCAATACCCAGTAATCACTCCTCAGAAGAGGGGTTACACGTGGTATTAGCGCACCGGTCATCATATCCATATCTACCCTTTCCCACCTTGTTGAGGTATTTAAATGCGGAATGATTTCGTTACTTATTTCATGCTAGTACCCGCCCCAATCCTATCAGTCCCGGAGGTATTTGGGACTACTAGTCCTAAAGGGAAGGGAAATGTGGGCTTTATATGGTTTAAAAGGATAAAATTCTAAAGCGACAAACAAAAACACATAAGGCAGATATGGGAAACACATAACAATTTAAGAGGCTCAGATGGGCCTCCTCACTTAAAGACAAATTGTTTAGCATGTCTTGCAGATATTGGTTATGGTCTGAATTAAACTTAAACTTTAAGGAGGCAGACTGGTCTATTACACATTTCAGATAAGAAACCGGAATCAGACATGCCTGCTGGTTGGAATTAACAGAGTCAGATTCAATTATCTAATTTTACCTTATAGCTTGCCTAAGTGAAACCTACAGGCATGACATCTAATAATGCAGAAGTGTACTGATTTTTACAAGAAGAAGGCCTGTTGATTATAGAAGACATAAGTTCTGCAGAAATTGAGTAATGTTACTACTGATTTTAGACTTGTAAACAATTCAGATCAGTTGGTTACTCCTATAGACATGCTTTCTAAGCGTTATTGAGTTTAACCTTTATGAAAATGCAGAAATCCTATAGGCATGGTGTTTAAAACGCTGATTTTTATTATTTAAGACTATAAATGCGTTTGCCTAGTGATAGATGCATATGCAGAATTCAGGAAACTCTATAGACATGTTCTCTATGTGATAGGTAGAAACGCAGAAACCTATAAACATGGTCTCTATGTATGAAATGCAGAAGCTATAGACATGGTATCTATGTATGAAATGCTGAGGCTATAGACATGGTAACTACATATCAAATGCAGAACCTATAGACAGGATTTCTATATGAAATGTAGAACTTGTAGGCATGGTTTCTGTATGAAAAACGTAGAAGTGTAGGACTTGTAAACATGATTTCTATATGAAAAATGCAGAAGTGAAAACAGGACATGATTGCAGCAGTAAATACCTATGAACATGATATCTACCCTTATGCATACATGAGTGACCCTCCCTTTTTCACTAAAACCCCATAAGTTATTACAAATTATTGCAGCCTAGAATGAATAAAGAAAAGTAAAATAAAATTACATCAGAAAGCTAAAAATCCCAACCAAGGAGGGCCTGATTCAGACTTCTGTCTTAAGCATGAAGTAAACCAACTCCAAAGATCAAATTCCAAAGCCTTTCTCCTATTCGGGATGTGTCAGAGTTCCCTAAGAGTTTCAAGTGGACTCCGGGCAGTGTTTACACCCAAATATATTGCAGAATTGGATTATAGTGCAGTGTGGATAGGCCAGCCCTCAAATGTCCAAGTTCAGAGGGAGCTCAAGGTCCCAAAGAAAGGCTCATAGGAGGGGGCAGAACTTAGAATCTAAGAGAGAGTACACGTGCATAAAGGGTATTTTGGGGAAAGCCTAGACAGGCTGGTGGTCATACCCATCAATTGGAAGTGCTAGCACACCCCAACCAGCTTGTTAGCCACATTGTTTGGGAGTTAGGATCCATTAAAGGATAAAGTCCAGACATGAGCAACAATTTGGATGTTGCCATGCTTTGAACTTTAACTCAAACACATAGAAGGGAATAAGGGTATGGGGAATTCACACAGCAACAGATGCAAAGAGACAACATATTCAATACAGAACATAAACAGCAAAGTAGACAAGATTGTTGAAACTGTAAAGCAAACACATAGGGATGAAGCTGAAAGTTAAATTAGAACATACCAGTTTCAGGGAAATAAGAAGAGAAGAGCAGTAGTAAAGCCAAATTGCAAACACACAGCCAGAAGATTTCAGAAGAGAGTAGAGTGTTGAATTGAGAATGTAGGAGTATTGAAATTGAAAGTGTTCAATAAGTGTTGTCAGAGTATTGAACTCAAGGTCTTAAAGAGTATTGAATTGGAAGTGTGTAAAAGTGCAGAAGGGTCGTGCCCTTTATAGTGCAGAAAGCAAGTACGAAAAGGTAAGAAAATAGTTTCGAAATCAATCACATAAGGTCTCCCTTCAATTAAAGGATTCTGATTTCAAATGAGCTAGATAATTAAGGAAAGAGTTTGATCAAAATCTTTTCCAAAGTAGCACAAGAAGGGTAAATACACAGAAGTTATTTAAGGCAAAGGTCCAGTGGTACATGATTTGTGCAAATAAGGAAAGGCGATCACTAAAAAGCCAGTGAAATCAAAATTGCAGGCTTTGTTCGAATGAACCAAGTCAGGAAAAATGAGGAAAGGGTTTTACTTAAGTAAAATCAGTAACAATCAATCAAACCTTATTAAGAGGAATTTCGAATCAATCAGAAGTTGACAAAACCTTTTAAAGGCAAAATTCCTCATATATAAAGCATACAGACATATCGAACAAGAAAGAACTATCATGCGAAAAAGTCTAGTATAGAAGAGTTCTGGGTCATAACAAAGAGGCTCAAATCCAGTACATAGACTCAGAATGAGTTTGAGAGTGTCCGGGGTCCCAAATAGAACCCTAGTCCAAAACACAAGATCAAACTCGCCAAAAAACCCCCCAAATCCCAGGGTTTTCAACTCGATTCAGATACAGAGAAGAGAAGACAAATAACTGAAACAGGCTCAGAGGTCTCTTTCAGGGATTCATGTGAAAACAAAGAGATAAAATAGCAGGTTCAAGGCAAATAGAATGAAGAACTGATTTGAAGCATAAAGAACATGTTTTAAGAAATCTTGGAACTTAAACAAGTTTCAAAAGAGAAACAAGATAGTATATCACTTAAGAGAACAGTAGAGGAAACATGTTTAACAAAGAACTCAAATAAAATCCAGAAGAAGGCAACTAAAGATCTAAAAGCTTAGTAGAAAATACAATAGAGGAACATAGGGGTAAACGAATACATAAGATAAACATGTGAAAACATGATATAGAAACCAGTAGAAGAAAGAACGGAGCACAATAGAAGGACATGCAAAATAAGGCAAACATAAGAACACAGGAGAAGGACATGCGAGGTAGAAAAGAGAACATAAAAACAAAGCATAGACAGATTCACACAAAGAGAAGAAGAAGAGGAGTCAGAAAACATTTTAAAACCTTTTCAGAGACCTTAAATCGAAGAGAAGTAATTTTTGAAAGAAAATTAGGGAAAATGTTTAAGAACTCAAGTAGAGCACGAACATAGCATAGATATAAGAAAACAACCAGATAAAAACCTCGAATAGCTTAGGGTTTTAGATAAACCCTAGAAATGAGAAAGGCTTGGAAGAAGGTCCGATCTTAAGTCGGAGAGGTCAGAAATAGGCTTCTGATGTTTGAATACGTCGGAGCCAGGCTGGAGAGGCCATAGAACCTTGGATCTGTAGAGATATGAAAGGACACCATCGAGGTCGGACCTCGAAACTTCGAACACTCAGGGTTTAATGGTGGAGGAGGGTGAGTACAGGCCATCCATGGCCTGAGAAGCCATGGGTTCCAGTGAGATTGCGTTTGAAGGGGGTGAGAGAGGCTACGGTTTTAGGAACCATCGAGAGAGTTTGAGAGAGGGCGAGTATTCAAAGGCGACTGAGAGATGGAAATGAGGGGATTAAGGTAGGGTTAGTGAATTAAAAAAGGTAAGGGGTGATCGTGGTTGTTGATCTAAGTGATCAACGGCCTGGATTGAAAGAAAGGGCCAGGCGGGTTAATTGGTTGGGTCGGGGGTCGGGTTAGATTAGAATTGGGCCGGTCCAATTGGGTTTCAAAATTGGGTCAATTAGGGGGGTCAATTTGGCTATGATTGAAATAAAAATGGGCCAGATTTTAAATAGCCAGTTTTTCCCTTTTTATTTTATAAAAAATAGTAAAATAATTTTGAAAGTAAATCAAGAGTATTGGATCAGTTAATAATATATAAATATTGATTTAAAAATGTTGGAACCAATTTTTTAATTATGAAAATGCTATTAAATCTTAAAGTAGGCTAGAATTGCAATTATATGCAATTTAGCTTTAAAAATACCAAATAAATTTGTAGAAATATATAAAAATTACATTAACTATATTTTTCTATAAATATGGGAAATAAAACAAATTATCCACCAAAATGATAAATTTGGGAATAATTTTTGGTTTTTATACTACTGAAATGAGCAATAAATTGATTTTAAAAATATTTAAAAATTGGGAAAAAATACTAAAACACTTGGGCATGCTTATATATGTGTGCATATGTTATCTTGAAAGTGTTTTGTATATGAAAAATACATAGGGAAAAATTGGATATCGACAAGGGGATTGTTCATTTGCATGGTGTGCTAGTTTCCATCATTTAAGAGAGGGGCACTCAATTTACTTTACAGTTTTGGAGGCCGGTGCAGCGAAAGTTGGGTACTCAGGTTGAGTTGAGCAAAGCTTTTCTCCCTTAGATGGATGGGCAGTCCGAGCGCACTATTCAGATATTGGAGGATATGTTGCGTGTCTGTGTCATTGATCTCGGAGGGTCATGTGATCAGTTTCTACCGCTCGCAGAGTTTGCTTATAACAACAGTTATCAGTCGAGTATTCAGATGGCTCCATATGAGGCTTTGTATGGGAGGCAGTGTAGATCTCCAGTTGGTTGGTTTGAGCCCGGTGAGGCTAGGCTATTGGGTACAGATTTGGTGCGGGATGTTTTAGACAAGGTGAGGGTGATTCAGGAGAGTCTTCATACAGTGCAGTCGAGACAAAAGAGTTATACTGACAAGAAGGTTAGGATGTGTCCTACATGGTTGGTGAGAAGGTTCTGCTAAAGGTTTCACCCATGAAGGGTGTTATGAGATTTGGGAAGAAGGGTAAATTGAATCCTCGGTTCATTGGGCCTTTTGAGGTGCTTTGGAAGTTTGGGGAGGAGGCTTATGAGCTTGCTTTGCCACCCAGCTTATCGAGTGTGCATCCAGTAATTCATGTTTCCATGCTCCGGAAGTATATTGGCGATCCGTCTCATGTTCTAGATTTTAGCACGGTTCAATTAGATGATGATTTGACTTATGATGTGGAGCCAGTAGCTATTTTGGAGCATCAGGTTCGAAAGTTGAGGTCAAAGGATATAGCTTTAGTAAAAGTTCAATGGAGAGGTCGGCCCGTGGAGGAGGCTACTTGGGAGACCGAGCAGGAGATGTAGAGCAGATATCCTTACCTATTTGAGGCTTTAGGTATGTTTCTTGACCCTTTCGAGGATGAACGTTTGTTTAAGAGGGGGAGGATGTAACAACCCGGCCGGTCGTTTTATGTGTTACCATTCCGTTTTCCCCATGTCTGCTTCTTATTGTCTTGTTCAGTCGTATTATGTGTTATCGGGTTAGTTGGCTCGAGTTCGGAGAGGTTTTGGTAAGGTTTGAGATACTTAGTCTCTTTTGAGTAAGCTTAAGTTGGAAAAGTCAACCGGATATTGACTTATGTGAAATAGGGTTCGGATGTGAATTTTGATGGTTCGAATAGCTTCGGGAGATGATTTGAGACTTTGGGGTGTGATCAGAATTTATTTTGGAGGTTCGTAGTAGATTTAGGCTTGAATTGGTGAAGTTGGAATTTTGGCCTTTTCCGATTGATAGGTGAGATTTTGATATAGGGGTCGAAATGGAATTCCGGGAGTTGCAATAGGTCTGTCGTGTCATTTGGGATATGTTTGCAAAATTTCAAGTCATTCGGACGTGGTGTGATAGACTTTTTGATCAATAGCGGAATTCGAAAGATTTTTGGATCCTTAGGCTTGAATCC
The DNA here is from genome assembly GCF_000715075.1 of Nicotiana tabacum. Taxonomy (NCBI): domain Eukaryota; kingdom Viridiplantae; phylum Streptophyta; class Magnoliopsida; order Solanales; family Solanaceae; genus Nicotiana; species Nicotiana tabacum. The sequence goes on from NC_134090.1 coordinate 84,223,728, forward strand.
AATGTGTTTTGGTTGATTTGATGTTGTTTGAGCTGTTTTGAAGATTGGCATAAGTTTGCATAGTGGTATATGACTTATTTGTGCTTTTGGTTGAGGTCCCGGGGGCCTCAGGGTAATTTCGGATGGTTGACAGAAGATTTTGAGTTGGGTTTTGGCAGCTGAAGATTTCCTATTGCTATCATAACTGCACCTGCGGCTAGGGGACCACAGGTGCAGGCTCGCAGAAATGCCCAGAGGGTCGCAGATGCGGATTAACCCTGGGGAGCTGGAACCGCAGAAGTGGTTGGGTTAGCGTACCTGCGATAGCGTAGGTGCGGGTGTTCCATCGCAGATGCGGAACTTGGTTTTTAAGTGAAAACCGCAGATGCGGTTCTTTGGCCGCAGAAGCGGGACTGCAGATGCAAGAAAAGGACCGCAGGTGTGGAATCCCTGGGTCAGAAGGTATATATTCCATCCTTCGTGATTTTCAGCCTTTCTTCGCCATTTTAAATCGATTTTGGAGCTTGTTGGGGGATTTTGAAGAGGGAATCAGAGGGAACTTCATTGAGGTAAGATTTTTTATCATAAAACTCATTCATATGGTGTTATTTCATTGATTAGGCTTGAAATTTATGGAAATTGGTGGGTAAATATTGAAGAAACTAGGGCTTGAGATTGGAGACCCTTGAGCAAGGGTTTGAGGGGTTATTTGTGGTCGAATTTTGGTACTTTTGATATGGATGAACTCGTGGGAGGATAAGGAGTTTATTGATGTAATTTTGAGCTAAGCATCACATTTTACTCTGCCCGAGTGGCTTTTAGAGATTTCTGACTGAGTAGGGCCGAGGGGCTGTGTTTTGAGGTTATTATGGGATTGGGCTGCGCGCCACAGCGGTATTATGCTGATTCATGATTTGGAGGCCGAGAGCCTGAGTTTTACGCCACAAGGTGGCTTGATATGAGGCCGAGAGCCTGTTTGATTATGCCATGAGATAGCTTGATATTGCACTTTGGGCCATAAGGCGCTCCTCCAAGAGTCTGTACACCCCCAGTGAGTGCGGGTACCCAGTGTGAGATGTGTTATAGCCCGAGGGGCTGATGTTGTTCCATGCTATTGCCTGAGGAGCTGATACGAGTGATTGTGAGATAGCCCGATGGGCTGATTTTGTTGGTACTTTGTGTGAGGGGCGAATTTTATGTGTTTATTTTTTCTCACTATTTTTCATTTACTCGTTTAACTATTAAAAGGTGTTTTAAGAAGCTTTTATTGAACTAAGGTGTTTGTACGAGCTTTTACTACCATATTGTATTACTCTAATTTTATACCGCCTCGTTGTAGCATTTTTGATGTGTTTTACGTGTTTTCTTATCGCTCAGCTGCCTTTACTTTTATTACTCACTGAGTTGGCGTACTCACATTACTCCCTGCACCCTGTGTGTATATTCAGGAGCCTTGGGTCCCGCAAGCGAGGGCTGATTGCTTCCAGCAGGCTGTTCGGAGTTCACTAGGTAGCTGCTCGGCATTCGTAGCCCAGTGCTTCTCCCTCTTGTCTTACTTTCCTTTGTATTAGTTCTATAACAGACTGCGTAGTCTCTTTCATACTCTTAGTCAGATGTTTAGATGCTCATGACTGGTGATACCTCGATGTCGGTCTGTGTTTGTTTCCGCATTTGTTCTATTTCACTTATTTTGGAATTTATCACTTATTAATGGCTTAATTATGAATTAAATAACTGTTAATCGGTATTGAGTGTTTGTGTCGGCTGGCCTTATTTCATGATAGGTGTCATCACGACCGGGCCCGGATTTAGGGTCGTGACACAAACTCTACATTCGCCCCTGTATATACCTGGAGTTGCAAAACAGTAAATTTTCTCTTACATCCTTAATGTTAACTTATACTACTAGACTTCATCTTATAGTTCTTACCCAATTAAGAAAACTTATATCCTCCGCTTGTAATGATATTTTTAAATATTACACTTGGTCCATATTATCTGTTTTTTAAAGTTTTGCACACTGCCTAATTAATACAGTTGATAGAATTAATCATAAGGGAATTTGTCTGAATTTTCCTTTATCTCTCAGTTAAACGTCTCATTAATTACTACTTTGCAGTAAGAGTGAATTAGAAAAAAGAAAGTAATACTCCTAAATGCTTCTTGGTGTTCTAAAATGTACTATCACAGAAAAGGGTCAAAACTTTTTTTTTTTGGGTAAAGAAATTCTTTTTATTAATCTCCATGAACAAGCACCGTATCTCAGTTACTTACAATCTGCCTTTCATTAGTTTCCTTCTAAACTTCCTTTTCTATTCTTCATATATAACTTTATATCTGTTTCAAATATCTATAACATGTAAACTATGAACTCTCTAATTCAAGCTAAGTGTGTTTCTCAGCCACTCCCTTTCTTTGTTGCCATGCTTCATGTTGAGGAAAAGGGTCAAAACTACCCCTATTGTTTGATAAATGGTTTATAGATATTCTCTATCCATGTATTCATCCGAAAAAGCACATGACATTAGTTTTATTAATAAAATTGCCCTCACGTCTAATGGCAGAACTAGTGGGTTTTTAATTTAATGACGTGGAATTTTTTTACTGGGCCACATGGCAAGCCCGGCCAAAAATAAAAAATGGGTCGAAACTCGAATTACTAACGAGATTCAATCCTAGTCTTTTTACCCGGGTTAAAAGGTCATCTGTTTAGATGAACCTGCTTTTCCTCAAGTAAATTTGACTTATAAATTATCATTATTATTATTATTCGGACTTTTGTTAAAGCAAAGAAGGCACAGACATGGCTAGAATTATTGGCTGAACAATGGCCAGCAGAAACGTTGCTGCTTTGGTGAGAATCAATTAAGGTTTTTTCAATTTTTTATTTTTTTTGTTTAGTGTGTTGTTTGAATGTTAAGTGCTTTTTCTTAAAAAGAAAGTGCTTCTTCTTATCTTATGCGGTTTGATGTTCTTGATTTGTTTTATTAGTATAACTTTAAGTTACATGTTTTATGTTTTGAATCTTTTACTATAAATTTTTGATTTTTGTCTTTATTTTGATGTAGAGGAAGAGGGAAGGGGAAAACTTGAAGTTAAGGTTCGTGTTACGAGCTGGGAGTAACAAGAAGGGTAGTTTGTATTATTAAGGCTAGTTTTCTTATTTCTGTTATGGAGTCTTTGTCTAGTTTATATTACTTTAGTTCCAAGTTAGTTATGTTTAAGTCCTTAAACGTGGCCTATGTAGTTGGATGCCAAGTGTCCTAGTCTATTAGCAGGGGAGTCCTATATAGTACCGTGTATTCTCATTTCCTATTTTTTATGCTGAATGACAAACAACTTTTTATTCTCTTTATCTTTCTGTCCGTTTTATCCCTTTCATACGTAGCAGTAGCTACATATTAGTATAACAGCGGTGACGTCCCGGCGTGTTGCTCCGTCGATGGTTAACTCTCAGTGAGGGAAAACAGCGAAAGATGTCGATAATAGGAAAAAGTTTGAAACTCAGATGATGGCCTTTATGCTTGAGACTTAGAAAAAGCTTGAGCGAATGGAAGAAGTTCAAGCTCGTAAGGACGCTGAATCTCTTCAACGTCACGATGAGAACAACAGGCGTATGGAAAGGCTAATAGGTCAGCTGAGTTCGGATCAGCGATCGGCATCGATGTCACATATGCAGGCCCTAGATTTATTGTTGCAAGGGGGTCATTGGTAAACCAAGGTGAGTCTTCAGTGGGCTGTAACTTGCGCTCTGCAGCTTCTCCTTTTACCCCATCATCAGTTTCTTCTGTTTCTTCTTTCACCCCTGCATCGTTTAGCCCTACCTCTGTTCATGTTGGAAGGGGTATGACCCTGACCCCAGTTCCCTTCAATCCATGCCCATCAATTTCTTTTCCACCAACACTTGTTCTCTACCCTAGCATCACTAACCCTGATTCCTCTTATGTTGTTTTCCCACATAGAGTTAACTCTCAAACAAATACACCTTTTATAACTCTTCTTCCTTGACCACTTCAATATTTCTTCCCACCTCCCTTCTATCTCACCAACCAACCGAATTTTCATCTTGCCCAGTTCCGACCATCATACCACCAAACAATATCACCCCAGCTCAGTATCATAATAACACCACGACTATGTTCAATACCCCTAAGGCTAAACTATCTTTTTTGGAGTTTGACAACAACAATCCAAGGGGCTGAAGTAGGCGTTGTGAGAGGTTTTTTGAGTTCTATAAAATTCCTCCAGAGCCCAGAATACATTATGTGGAAGTTCATATTAAAGACACGGTTGATATGTAGTTTGACGTATATATGATAGACCATGGGGGTCAAGTTTTATGGAAAATGTTCTGCTTGGATGTCTGTCGTCGCTATGGCTGTCGTATATATATTTTGTTTCTTGTTTTGTGGCGGGCTTAAACCTGATTTACAACATATGGTGAGGGCTTCTAACCCTCAAACCTTTTTGGATGCTATTGAAATTGCTAAATTGCATGAACAAACCTTGATGGCCATCTACAAAAACTTATAACTTCGTTACACAGTCACTCACCTCGGATCTCCTTTACCAACACCCACCACAAGAACCATCCCAACCTTACCTTCTTCCATACCCCCTAAACTACTAACCAATGGATCAAGCAAACAACTAGTGAAAAAGAATGTATCATTGAATGAGCTCCGTAAAAAGAATTTGTGTTTCAAATGACATGATCATTATTTTTCAGGGCATCAATGTAAGCCAAACTTGTTGCACTTCCTTTCTGGTGAAAAAGAATGTATCATTGAATGAGGATAACCATCAATTCCTCTTTGATTTATGTTGGTTGCGAGTTAAAGGTTGTGATATTGTGTTGGGAATCGATTGGATCGATTCAGTTACTCCCATCATGTTAAACACCAATCCTCACAGTATTTCCTTTATAAAAGATAGGGATGTGATGACTCTTTTTGGCAGAAAGGAAAGTTCTCAGATATCTCCTACCATCCTCAATTTATGACCAAATTATTAAAAGGGAGTTTTTGCAGTTTTGTGGCCTAAGCCCAGATAAACTCTATGGAGAGTACTGGTGTCAACCCAGTTCCAGTTCAATTTAATAAAATGCTGACTCATTATGCAGATGTATTCCAAGAACCCAAAGGGCTACCTCCTAGATAGAGGTGTGATCACATTATTCAGCTTTTTACCTGGAGCAAAAGTTGTGAATCAAAAGACATATCACTACTCCTACGAACAAAAGAATATGACTGAAAAGCTAGTGCAGAAAATATTACAAGCCAGCACAGTGGTTCCTAGCTCGTCCCCTTTTGCTTCACTTGTCATCTTGATAAAGAAAAAAGATGCATCATGGAGAATATACGTAGATTACCGTCAATTGAATGACATCATGGTTAAGAATAAGTATCCCATTCCGGTGGTAGAAGATCTCTTGGATGAATTGCATGGAGCTAATTTATTTTCAAAGTTGGATTTACGTTCTGCATATCGTCAAATTCGCATGTGCGAAGAGGATGAATTCAAAACAGCATTCCGCACCCATCATGGCCTTTGGCAATTTTGGGTAATGCCTTTTGGGCTCAGTAATTCCCTGAAAACTTTTCAGGCAATAATGCATAAGGTATTCGGCCCTCATCTTAGAAAATTTATTTTTGTTTTCTTTTGATGATACTCTTGTTTATAGTGCTACATTTGGTGACCATGAGGCTCATCTAAAAATTGTATTTGAAGTTTTACGAACTAATCAATTGTTTGCAAAATTATACAAATGAAGTTTTAGTCAATCCCAAATTAAATATTTGGGACACATTATATCTGGGAAGGGGGTTAGCACTGATAACTCTAAGATTGAGGCCATGGTGAATTGGGCCAGGCCCAACAACATCAATGCCCTTTGTGGTTTCTTTGGGCTTACTAGATACTATCGAAGGTTCATCCGATATTTTGCTATCTTAAGTAGGCCTTTGTCTAACTTACTAAAGAATGGAGTTTTCAACTAGAATGAAGAGGCAACACAAGCTTTTGAAGCCTTAAAGCAGGCTATGATACAAGCACCTATTTCGGCCCTTCCTGATTTTACTAAGCATTTTGTCATGGAAGTTTATGCATGTGGAAGTGGAGTGGGTGCAGTTTAAATGCAACAGGGACGTCCTATAGCCTTTCTAATTCAAGCTTTGGGGTAAAAACATCTTGGGCTATTGACTTATCAGAAGGAGTTGATTGCATTATTGTTAGCTATTGAGAAATGGCGACATTACCTCTAACCAACTCATTTGGTTATTAAAACTGATCATTTCAGTCTAAATATCTAAAGGATCAGAGAGTGACTACTTCATTGCAACACAAGGGCTTTACTAAGCTACTTGGTCTTAGTTATGAGATTCATTATACAAAAGGGAGTGAAAATGTTGCAGTTGATGCCCTGTCTCGCAGATTTAAAAAGAAGCTGATTGTCAAGCCATGACATTGGTGCAACCAGCTTGAGTGCAAGAAGTCCTCAACAATTATGAAGGATACTCGGAAGTCTCCAAGGTGTTGTCCAGTTTGTTGCTTGATGCAAATTCTGTATCGGATGTGTTGCTATAACAAGGAATTATAAGGCATAAAGGGCAAATTTGGATTGGCAATGGTGGACGTTATAGGCAGAAATTGATTGAAGCTATGCACCTCATAGCATGGGGATGACATTCAAGGGTCCTTGCAACTCAGCAAAAGCTAAGAGCAATGTTCTATTGGCCTGGTCTTTTGTCAGATATTAAAGAGTTTGTGTCTGAATGTGACAATTGCCAAAAAAACAAAGGGGAGAATGTTGCATACCCAGGTCTCCTTCAACCTTTGCATATTCCTTCTAGAGCATGTGAACATATTACTATGGATTTCATCGAAGGGCTTCCTCAATCAGGAGGGAAAAAGGCAATCTTTGTGGTAGTGGATCGTTACACCAAGTACGCACATTTTTTAGCCTTATCCCACCCCTATACAACTGTTGCGGAAGCCAAATGTATATAGTGTGAATAAGTCACAACTACTATACCAAAAATTATGACAGCAACCAAATAATAAATAAGACAATAAAACAACAATAAAGGGAACACCAGAATTTACGAGGTTCGGCTAATTTTGCCTACTCCTCGGTCACAACCAATATTTTATTTCACTCCAAAAATACAAGTGAAATAATACTAAAGAGAGAAGATACAAATGCCTTAAACAGATGAGAAGGCAAATGAGAGGTGTGTTTCAATCCTAAACATTAGGCCTTCTTTTATAGGGGAAAAATCCCCCCAAACTTAACTCCCAACCAATGTGGGACTTTGGCATTTTGCCAAACTTCAACAAATCTCCACCTTGGCAAAATTCCACATTTTCAATTCTCTCTCAATAACAAATTTTGGTTGTGTCTTCATCTTCAATCTTCAGTGTTCAACAATGTTGATCAAATCCAAACAATGTTGAAACTTGATCGCAGTCACCACCTTAGTTAGCATATCAGCAGGATTCTCCGTAGTATGAATTTTCTTCACTGTGACTCCTCTTTCTTCTATGATTTCTCGTACGAAATGATACCGAACATCAATATGCTTCGTCCTTGCATGATAAACTTGGTTCTTCGCTAATTGAATAGCACTTTGACTATCACAAAAAATTGTGATACCTTTTTGTTCAACACCAAGCTCCTTTAGCAATCCTTGAAGCCAAATTGCCTCCTTCACAGCCTCTGTAATAGCCATGTACTCTGCCTCTGTTGTAGACAAAGCAACTGTTGACTGCAAAGTAGACTTCCAACTAACTGGTGCCTTTGCAAAAGTAAACACATAACCAGTAGTTGATCTTTGTTTGTCCATATCACCCGCAAAATCTGAGTCACAATATCCAATTACAGACTGATTGTCTTCCTGCTCAAAAACTAACCCAACATCTACAATATTATGAATATACCGTAGAATCCACTTCACAGCTTGCCAATGCTCCTTCCCTGGATTGTGCATATATCTGCTAATAACTCCAACAGCTTGTGAAATGTCAGGCCTTGTGCAAACCATTGCATACATCAAGCTACCAACAGCATTTGCGTATGGTACCTTTGACATATACTCTCGTTCAGCTTCATCCATTGGCGACATAATAGTACTTAGCTTAAAATGGGAAGCAAGTGGAGTACTAACTGGCTTAGTCTTGTCATCTATGCCAAAACGTTGAAGTACTCTCTTCAAATATTCCTTTTGAGATAAACATAATTTCTTTGAACGTCTATCTCTAATTATCTCCATGCCAAGAATTTTCTTTGCCTCACCCAAATCCTTCATCTCGAACTCCTTCTTCAGTTGAATCTTCAACTTATCAATTTCTTCCGAATTCTTGGAAGCTATCAACATATAATCAACATATAGGAGAAGATATACAAAAGAACCATCTTTAAGCTTGTGCAAATACACACAATGATCGTATTTGCTTCTCTTGTACCCTTGTCGTAACATAAACTCGTCAAATCGTTTGTACCATTGTCTAGAAGATTGTTTCAATCCGTACAATGATTTTTCAAGTTTGCACACCATATTTTCTTTTCCAGCAACTTTGAATCCTTCTGGCTGAGTCATGTAGATTTCCTCCTCCAAGTTTCCATGTAAAAACGCAGTTTTTACATCCATCTGAACTAGTTCCAAATCCAATTGTGCTACCAAAGCCAACATAATTCTAATGGAGGAATGTTTTACAACTGGAGAAAACACTTCATTGTAATCAATTCCCTCCTTTTGAGCATATCCTTTGGCCACCAATCTTGCTTTGTAGCGAACATCTACTTGGTTAGGAAATCCTTCCTTCTTTGCAAATACCCATTTGTACCCAATTGCCTTCTTTCCCTTCGGGAGATTGGCCAATCTCCATGTATGATTCTGATGAAGGGACTGTATTTCATCATTCATGGCAATCCTCCACTTATATTCTTCTGAACTTTGGACAGCGTCTTTATAAGTGGTAGGAACATTATCAGCTACAATTGAGGTTGCACAAGCAACCGTCTCAATGAGACGAACAGGTTTCGTTATTGTTCTTTTAGGCCTGCTGGTTGCTATTGATTCAAGTTGTTGTTGAGGTTCCTGAGTTGGAATCTCCTCTACTGGCTCTCCTTCCAGAGGGTAATCTTCATTTGTTTCCTCCTCTGCTTCTTGTGTAGGAAAAATAAATTTTCCCTCAAACTCCACCTGCTTAGAAACACCTTTATTTTGTTTGGTGTCTTCTGTTACCTTATTTACCATAGCAGATTCATCAAAGGTAACATCTCTGCTGAATATTACTTTCTTTGTCATAGGATACCATAAGCGATATCCTTTGACTCCAGAAGTAATTCCCATAAAAATAGCCTTCTTTGCCCTTGGATCCAATTTTGACTCCGTCACATGATAATATGCAGTTGAGCCAAACACGTGCAAAGAGTTATAATCTACAGCAGGTTTTCCATACCATTTTTCAAATGGTGTCTTGCCATCAATAGCAGCAGATGGTAGACGATTAATGAGGTGGCATGCATATGTAATTGCCTCAGCCCAAAATTCTTTTCCCAAGCCAGCATTGGACAACATACATCGTACCTTCTCCAGCAAGGTCTGGTTCATACGTTCTGCCACTCCATTCTGTTGTGGTGTATGTCTAACAGTGAAGTGTCGGACGATGCCATCATTTTCACAGACCTTATTGAAATGATCATTTTTGTATTCACCTCCATTGTCTGTGCGAATACACTTGATCCTCCTGCCTGTCTGATTCTCCACCATCGTCTTCCATTTGAGAAAAATTCCCAACACTTTATCTTTGCTCTTCATTGTATACACCCATACTCTTCGGGAAAAATCATCAACAAAGGTTACAAAATAGTGCTTCCCACCCAATGAAGGTATTTTGGAAGGACCCCAAACATCAGAGTGTACATAATCCAAAATGCCTTTAGTATTATGGATCGTTGTACCAAATTTAACCCTTGTCTGTTTCCCTTTAACACAATGCTCACAAAATTCCAAGTTGCAAGCTTTTACTCCTTTTAACAATCCTTGATCTGATAGAATTTTCAAGGATTTTCCTCCAGCATGTCCCAAGCGCATGTGTCATAGCTTGGTTGCTTCTGCCTCTTTGTCATCACTGGATGTCACTGTCGCTGTCCCAATAACTGTACTGCCACGATAGCGGTACATATTATTATTCTTCCGATTAGCCTTCATTACCACTAGTGCACCGGAGCATACTCTCATCACTCCATTTTCTGCAATGATTTTGAACCCTTTTGATTCCAGGGCTCCCACGAGATGAGATTCTTCTTCAAATCCGGTACATATTGAACATCTGTTAATGTTCTGATCATTCTATCATGGTTCCTCAATCGTATTGAACCAATGCCATATGAGGTAAGAGGGCTGTTATCCGCTGTGTGGATGACTCCATATTCTCCTTCTTGAAATTCCACAAACCAGTCCCTGTTGGGACACATATGATGGCTACAAGCCGAGTCCATCAACCATATGTCTGATGATGTTAATGACTCTGTTGTAACTAATGAGAAGTCTGAATCATCACAATCAGCTACATTTGAATCCATAATGGCCTTTCCATTGTTATGTTTGGCCTTATTCTTCAACTTCGGACAGTCTTTCTTCCAGTGCCCCTTTTCTCGACAAAAGGCACATTCATCTTTGCTGGTTCTGGATCTTGACTTGGATCTTCCCTTCTTTGTCCTCGTTTGATTTTGAGGACGACCCCTTACAAATAGTGCTTCTCCTTCTCCGCCCTTCTGTTTTTCTCGCTTTCTTTGTTCATAGCTGTACAAAGCCGAACAAACTTCTCTGAGAGAAACTTCGTCATTTACATGGAGTAGAGTAGTTTCAAGGTGCTCGTACTCATCAGGAAGTGACGCCAACAACATTAAGGCCAAGTCACCATCATCATAAGTTGTATCCATATTTTGCAAATCTGTGACCAACTTATTGAAACTGGTGATATGTTCATTCATCGTGGTACCAGGAACATAGGTGAAGTGAAACAGTCTCTTCTTCATGTACAATTTATTTTGACTATTTTTCTTCAAAAATTTATCCTCCAGTGCTTTCCATAATTTACTTGCAGAAGTTTACTTTGTGTATGGATATTTCTGCTCTCTAGCAAGGTAGGATCGAATGGTACCGCAAGCAACACGGTTGATAATTCTCCAATCTTCTTCTCCAATAACATCTGGTTTCTTTTCTTCAATGGCCAGATCTAGCCCTTGTTGAAAAAGGACATCTAGAACCTCACTTTGCCACATCCCAAAATGTTCGGACCCGTCAAAAATTTCTACCGCAAATTTCGCATTTGACACAATTCTTGTCATAAGCGAAGATGCCAATGATGACGTATTGTTGACACTTGATGTAGATTCTTCTTGTTTATTGTCTCCCATATTTGACACAAATATTATTTAATAGCTGACGACACAAATCAAGATTATTTCCTTTCTGATGTAGAAGATCAGACTAAGCTGCAACTACAGAGCATACTTAGACAGTACCTTGGCTCTGATACCAATTGTTGCGTAAGCCAAATGTATATAGTGTGAATAAGTCACAACTACTATACCAAAAATTATGACAGCCACCAAATAATAAATAAGACAATAAAACAACAATAAAGGGAACACCAGAATTTACGAGGTTCGGCTAATTTTGCCTACTCCTTGGACACAACCAATATTTTATTTCACTCCAAAAATACAAGTGAAATAATACTAAAGAGAGAAGATATAAATGCCTTAAACAGATGAGAAGGCAAATGAGAGGTGTGTTTCAATCCTAAACATTAGGCCTTCTTTTATAGGGGAAAAATCCCCCCCAAACTTAACTCCCAACCAATGTTGGACTTTGGCATTTTGCCAAACTTCAACAACAACATCTCAAATAGCTCAAGTTTTTCTTGACAACATTCTTAAATTACATGGGAACCCAGTGTCAATTGTCTCTGATAGGGACCCTATATTTGTTAGCTTATTCTGGAAGGAACTTTTTAAGGGCATGGGAGTGCAAATTAAGCTAAGTTCTGCCTATCATCTACAGACAGATGAACAAACGAAAAGGCTCAATAGGTGTTTGGAAGGGTACCTTCATTGTATGATGGGTCATAAACAAACAAATTGGAGTAAATGGTTGAGCTTAGCAGAATTTTGTTATAACTCGACCTATTATTTTGCAATTCAAATGTCTCCTTTTAATGCTTTGTATGGTTATGATCCTCATTTACCTACATTCGAGCTAGTGGCTCAGTCCAAAGAGAACTTCGTGGATGAAATGTTAAAACAGAGGCGAATCATGAGCAAGGTTCTGCAAGAGAATATAAAGAAGGCTCAAGAAAGGATGAAGCTTTTCGCCGATTCAAAAGAACAAAGAGAGTTTTTGAAGAAGGGGATTGGGTATACCTCAAATTGTAACCTTATCGACAGACGTCGGTAGCTATTTGTAAGAATTTGAAGTTAGCTTCGAAATTCTATAGCCCATATCAGATTATGCGACGAATTGACCAAGTGGCTTATGAGCTTTGATTACCCGTCGGGTCGAAGATTCACCCGGTATTTCATGTGTCACAACTTAATAGGAAGGTTGGAAATCCAACTGCAGCATTGATTGATCCCCTAATCTGCAACAATGAAGGCCAAATTTTGGTGGAACCAGTGGCAATCTTAGATCGATGCATGGTGAAGAAGAAGAAGAATAAGGCGGCAACTGAAGTATTGGTGCAGTGGGCGAACTTATCTTCTGAAGAAGCAACCTGGGAGGATATTAATTTCCTTCGTTCTTAATTCCCTACATTTCAACCTTGACTGTCATCAAGGTTCTTTAACGGAGGATGGGATTGTTACGAGCTGGGATTAACAAGAAGGGTAGTTTAGGTTATTAGTTTTCTTATTTATGCTATGGAGTCTTTGTCTAATTTATATTACTTTAGTCCCTAGTTATTTATGTTTAAGTCCATAAACGTGGCCTATGTAGTTGGATGCCAAGTGTCCTAGTGTGTTAGCAGAGGAGTCCTATTCAGTACCGTGTATTCTTATTTCCTATTTTTATGCTGAATGACAAACAACTTTTTATTCTCTTTATCTTTCTGTCCTTTTTATCCCTTTCATACGTAGCAGTAGCAACAGTTGGTGCCTATATGGGGTATTCTATGATCTTAGATGATTATCTTCGATGTAGAATGACATCTGATTGATTAATTAGACACAGGTTAGGCATCAATTTTGTCACTATGTCTACTTGTAAGACTCAAAGCTCGTCAAGTATCGAATTTATTTTATAGTTTCTGTGCTTTATGCCCTCATCTTTTGTACTAAAATCTGTTCACGAGAATCTTGGAAGTGACAAAGAAGAAAAGATACCAGTCAGGAGAAGGGGTTGACCACAGGAGCCATTGAAGGATGAAATAGAGGAGGAAAAAGAAGTTAGGTTATTTTTTAACCTGGATTGTAGAAGAATTGGGGCAGGTTCGGTTAATGGGGCGGGTAATAAAACCATATGTGTTATCTAGCCCAAAATGCTACATGGCCCAGTAAAAATATATCACCTCATTTAATTGGAGTCCAATTAGTGCTGTCGTTAGACGTGGGGGCAAGTGTATGAGTAGAATTAACGTCGTGTGCTTTTTTGGATGGATGAAGGGTATCTGTAAACCATTTATCAAGCAATAGCGGTAGTTTTGATCCTTTCCGTACTAATATTTAGAAGCAAATTCGATTTGCAAAATGGACTAATATTTGGGAATGGAGAGAGTACTACGGACCAGCACAAGAGAGGGTAAGAAAGGTTGCACTGGGAGGGAAGGGCGGGCAGCAACACGAAGGGTGTTACAAATGCAATCATGATCCAGCGATTTAAGGGCAGCACAATAGTCTGCACTAGGGCTTGGATTCGATGTTCCTGGCATTACAAAAGGCGCACACACGTTCAAATTCCAAAGTGATGCAGAGCATGTCTGCCCCTGAGATTCAATGACTTGGCTTTGCATCACAATTACAGTACGGATAGCCAACATCAACAGGGAAAGAACAGATTTCAAAATAGCCATGGTTTAGGCTTGAGATTGAATGATTTGTCTTTGCAACTGATCGGCTGTTTGTTCTTGTTAAACAAGTTTAGGCCTCTATACGTTTATAGTGGATGAACAGAGAGGTAATTAAGCAGATATATGAAAATTGACCTATCTGCATGAGCGACCTACGTCATAGTTTTAGTACTCAGGTTTATTGTGTTTTGGCTTGCACTTTACAGTTAAACCATGACATAGTACCAACTGGTCTGGTATGGTTATGCAGGGAGCTCTTTTTTGGCAGTCTAACGTACACGAAGTGATATAGAATATCTATGACGAACCTTTGCATGCCCTTCGACTGGTCTATGTGTTGGGATTTTGAACTAATTAAAGTAACAGCACAACCATTCGTGATATTGGTCACTTTGGGATTTGGACCTAGGTGTACACGACTTTAAAATGTGTCACTAAGATCTAAAATTTGATTTCTTATAAATAAATATCTCTCAAGGTGTTGCATACATTCTCTCAGGTCGGCTCAACATTATTGGTGGCCTAAAGCAAAATTTTGATGTGAGGTCTTAATTTTTTATTTTTTTTTATTTGAAGTTTAGTTTTCCAACTTTTTTAGATGCAAAATTATTAATAATTTTCTTATCATTGAGTTATTCTAATAAATTTTTTTTAACTGATAATATTGCTAATTCGAACCATTTAGCTTGTCGTGAGGCATTGTTGATCTGATACAAGATTTTATTAATTTTAATTTAGAAAAACTTCGTTCCTAGGATGCAATTGTTATAGTGATATTATTCTATACGGAATATAGACATTTGAAAAAAAAATAAAGTCTTGTTATCTTATCAAGTATATTGATTAAAGTTTTATCTTCTACTTGTAATATCTTCTTTAACGCTATATTATTTGAAAAATAAGTCTAAGCTATCATGTCAAAGTGACTATTATGTTTTAATATAGATTAAGTCAATATTTTTTCAAATTTTTATTATCTAGTGATTTCAATTTTTATTCACTAAATAAATAAGTAAAGATATTTTTATACGCTTCGGGTTATTCAAATATCAACAGTCAACATCAATAACAAATTTTATTTTTTATATTAAAAATTATACCTTTTAACCTTAAGATAAACAATATTAATTCATAAAATTACAACCAACGGAAAATGAGGCCCACTACTAGAAATCCAGGCAAAATCGTCCAAAAATATCGACCAAAGTTGGTTGGTAATGGCCAATAACTTGCTAAAATGTGATCATTTACGTGTGGAAGGTATTTTGAAGGCCAGAAGGGCATACCGATCAAAGTTGGTCGGAAATTACTGACCAACTTTGGTCGGTCAATTAATTAAAAAAATACACCATCTAGGAATCGAACCAGGGATTGTACTGTGACAGGACACTATTCTACCACTAGATCATTGGTGCATTTTATTTTTAGATTGTCTTTTATTTGATTTATACTCTTTAATTGTATTTTCGTACGAAAATAACCGACCAAAGTTGATCGATTTATTAAAAAATAAAATGACCGAACAAAGTTGGTCGATTTTTTGAATTGACCGGCCGAATTAACTGACCAATATTGGTCGGTTTTTAAATATTAATTTTAATTTATTTTAAATGAAAAACCGACCAAATTTTGTCGGTTTCTTGAAAAATAAAATTTGCGGGACTCAAAAATAGTTTCCAGCATTTTTGCGCCAAAGAAAACCGATCAAAGTTGGTCGGTTTCGTAAAAAAAATTAAAATAAAACATTTTAAAAAATCGACCAATTTTTGTCGATTTTTTGGCCAATTCCACCTTGGTCGGTTTTTGTCGAATTTCTAGTAGCGGCCCCCAAAGTTTGGGGGCCTAAAGCCATTGCTTGGGCTGCTTTATCCTTCAGCCGGCGTGGTACTCTCTTTAGGAATTCAAGTTAGGACTTTTACCTAGTTATACTATATTAGAAACTTATTTACCTATGACTCTATATTTTGAAGTTTTTAATAAGTATCTAGGTTTTTCTTACAAACTGTGTAGATTGCTCCTTAAAAGTCTTCCACCCCATTATTAGTGCCTTTGTAATGACCCGACCGGTCGTTTTCAGCTTTTCTACTTCGCTCTCTAGTTCTCGGGCATGACTAGCCCCGTGTGATGTATTATGACTTATGTAAATCGTCGGTTTTGGTTTTCAGGGTAATCAGAATGAATTTGGAAGAACAGTTCTCAGTTTGAGCTTAAAATTTGAAAGGTTTGACTAAGTTTTGACTTGTTATTATACGATCTCGGATTGAAATTTATATGATTTGGTTAGATCCGTTAGGTGATTTTGAACTTAGGAGCGTGAAAGGAATGTATTTTGGAGGTCCGTGAAAAGTTTAGGCTTGAATTGGCGAAATTTGAATTTTGGCGTTTTTCGGTTGATAGGTGAGATTTTGATATAGGGGTCGGAATAGAATTTCAAAAGTTGGAGTATGTCCGTTGTGTCATTCGTGACGTGTGTGCAAAAGTTCAGGTCATTCGGACGAGGTTTGATAGACTTTTTGATCGAAAGCGGAATTTGGAAGTTTTTGAATTCTTAGGCTTGAATCCGATGTAGATTTGGTGTTTTGATGTTGTTTTGAGCGTTCCGAAGGTTGGAACAAGTTTGAATGATGTTATGGGATATGTTGGCATGTTTGGTTGAGGTCCCGAGGGCCTCGGGTGAGTTTCGGGTGGTTGAACGAATCATTTCATGTTGGAAAAAGTTGCAAAAAAATTGTTGTGGGTGTTGCAGGCTATTGGTGTTCGCATTCGCGAAGGGTTAGGATGTGAGGCAGTAGAGTTGGACTTCACGTTCGCGAAGGTGGTTCCGCGTTCTCAAAAGGGCTGAGTTCGGTGGCCATCGCGTTCGCGAGGGTGTTGACGTGTTCGCGTAAAGGAAAGGTGTGCAGCTGGGGTCCTCGAGAGTTGTTCTTCGCGTTCGCGAGCTGGTAGTCGCATTCGCGATGCTTTGATGAGCTAAAGATCCACGTTCGAGTTAGGGTTGTCGCGTTCACATAGAAGGAATTTTGGTGAGTGATGCTTTGTGCTTCGCGAACGCGAGGGTGCTGTCGCGTTCGCGATGAAGAAAATATCTGGGAAGAATGTTTAAGTTCAAAATCGAGGGTTCAAGTCCAATATCACAAACACCATTAGAAAGCTCGGGAGAAGGTGAAATTTGAGGAGATTTTCAGTGGAGCAGTTGGGGTAAGTATTCTTCACTCATATTTGGTTTAATTCTATGATTTAGTCTTGAATTTCATCATTTAATTTGAGAAATTAGAGTGGGAATTGGGGAAAAATGGAAGAAAAGTTTGAGAATTCTTTTGAGAATTTGAATATGCAATTGAGGTCGGATTTTGATGAATTTGATATGGGTGGACTTGTGAGAGGGTGAGGATTCTATTGATGTAATTTTTATCGGATTCCGAGACGTGGGCCCGGGGGCCGGGTTTGAGCAATTTTGGGATTTTTTATGTAAATTGGATATTTTCGAGTGGACCTTGTTCCCTTAGAATATTTTGATGGTATGAATCTGCTTTTGGCTAGATTTGGAACATTCGGAGGCAGAGTCGAGAGGCAAAGGCAACGCGGGCTAGAGTCTGGACCGGATTGAGGTAAGTAATGATTTTAAATGTTTGTCATGAGGGTATAAAACCCCGGATTTCACATCGTTGTGCTATTTTGAGGTGACGCACATGCTTGATGACGAGTTTGGGGTTGTACACTGTTGGGGATTGTGACTTAGTCCGTCCGGAATGATTGTTTTTCTGCTTATTTGATTGAAAACTGTTATCTATCATCATGTTTTGGGCTGAATGCCATATTTGGGCCTCGTGCCAACTGTTTTCGATGCTTAGGGAATTTTTACTACTATTCCTCACTGTTTTGACGTTATACTTGTACTCAGTCATGCTATATTCTACCGTTTTTATAACTCAGCCATGTTTACTCTGTTTTGACATCTTAAATGATATTTTGAGCTGAGTATCATATTTTACTATGCCCGAGTGGCTTTTAGAGATTTCAGACTGAGTAAGGCTGAGGGCCTGTATTGTGAGGATACTTTTGGGTCGGGCTGCACGCCGCAATAGTGATACACTGATTTATGATTATGAGGCCGATGGTCTGAGTTGTACTTCACAAGGTGGCTTGATATGAGGCCGAGAGCCTATTGATTATGCCATGAGGTGGCTTGATATTGCGCTTGGGCCGTAAGGGGCCCCTCCCGGAGTCTGTACACCCCTAGTGAGCGCGGGTACCCTGAGTGAGTTATATGTTGATTATGCCATGAGATGGCTTATTATTGCGCTTGGGCCGTAAGGGGCCCCTCCCGAAGTCTGTACACCCCTAGTGAGCGCGGGTACCCAGGGTGAGATGTGATATAGCCCGAAGGGCTGCTGTTGTTCCATGTTATTGCCAGAGGGGCGGTTCTTGATTTATGTTATGCTCGAGGGGAGGTTCTTGATTTATGTTATGCTCGAGGGGCTGATTACCAGTGATTGTGAGGTAGCCCGAGGGGCTGGTTCTATTAATATTATGCCCGAAGGTGATTTATGGTACATGTTTTTTCCGAGGGGCTGTTTATGTTTCTATCATGTTTACTCACTATTTTATAACTCGTTTGAAACTATTGAAAATTGTTTTAAAAGGTTTTACTGAAACTGAGCATGATTTACGTAGTAAATGATTTTTGTACTGTGTTGGAAATATCCTGCATTTGTTGTAGCGTTTGGCATGGCTTACGTGTTTCTTACTGATCAACTTTCATTTACCTTTATTACTTACTGAGTTGGAGTACTCACATTACTCCCTGCATCTTATGTGTAGATTCAGGTATTTCTAAACCCGATAATGGGTGTTGATTTCATAGTGACAGAGTCATTAGAGTTACCAAGGTAGCTGCTCACGTCCGCAATACTGCTTTTCTCTCTCTTGTTTTTCATTAGACTGTATTTAGTACATTTTTAGACTTTTCGTTGTATTCAGACCTTAGTAGATGCTCGTGACTTGTGACACCCCAATGTGGGTCTTGTATATTTATTCTGCATTGTTCATTTAGACTTTCATTATGAAATATTTGATTTATTAAAGACTTAAAAATGACTTTTATTGATTAAATGGTTAATTCGTTTGTTGTGTCGGCTGGTCTAATTTCACGAGATGCGCCATCATGACCGGGTTAGTTTTAGGGTTGTGACAAGTTGGTATCAGAGCCTAGGTTACATAGGTCTCACGAGTTATGAGCAGGTTTAGTAGAGTCTCATGGATCGATATGGAGACGTCTGTACTTATCCTCGGGAGGCTGCAGAACCTTTAGGAAAAATTTCATATTCTTAAATTCTTATTGTGCATTCTTGATTCAGCTTGAAATGTAATTCCTTAAATTCCTTCCATGCATTTGTATGCATGCATGAGCGCTCAGTACCAGTTATGCATCGATGGCTTGTGATTCCCTGATCGAGGGGTAAGGTGTGATCTTTGTGTGTTGATGTTGGGCCAGTCTGAAGGACTTGAGGCCGGGTTTTGCCTATTGCTTGAGAATTGAGGCATTGATTGTATGAGCTCGTGCTTTTGAATTTTTGTGTCTAATAGTGTCCCTATTAGTGGGAGTGATGACTGGATAGCAGCGGATGAGTATGAGGTGACTGCGAGATGTGTGCACATGATTTGAACGAGACAAGAAGGGTCTGCTTGGTGGTAGTAAGCATTATCTGGTGCTTGATTTCCATCATGATTTGATGTATAGCCCGAGTTGTGGGCGTGTTGAAGGACCTTTTCATGCTGTCTAGTGGGAAGTGAAGTAGATTTCACGCTGTGATATGAGTTCAGACTCAGGAAGATTCAGTGACTGCATAATGTTTATGACGGTGGGAGGGTATAAGGAGATGTTAGTTTGAGGCGAGGCAAGTGGGTTATCTCCTGCGGATTGTTCTGAAGTTTGTGTGATCCTTTATGCCATCTATTGGAAGATCTCTGTTAACCAGTAAAAAATATGTGTTGCAATTTGAATTTGGGTCGCTTAAGAGAGTGGGCTTGACTGTTACGAGGGTGAATGCGTGATTTGCGGATGATTTGAAGTACTAGATGGTATGTGTTGCACGAGCTTTATGAAGGATTGAGTTTAATCTCACTATGCTATTATGGAAATAATAGATCATATGCATTATGAGTTATTGTGTGTTTTGATCTATGGCTTTGAGCCAAGTGGGGGAGTCTGCTATTGATTAGTTAATTGCACGGTTATATGTTATATTAGTTTCAGTTTGAGGCATGCTAGTGAATGCTTGCAAGGGTTGAGATCGAGAGCGGTTTGAGTAGAGGAAATTTTAGTAAAGGCTGTGTTATGCTGCATGGATGTACGAGAATGACGGAATGATTTGAGTTGTTATTGGTAAAGGATGTACATTGTGTAGGGCAAAAATTTGTTTGGTTGCATTAAGGTGGGGTTACTTACTTAGGTGTTGTTGTACTAAGGAGGCACATGTTGTTCGGTTCATTTGATCAATCCAATTGAGGTTGAGTAGAGTGGATGACTCTCGAGAATGGTTTTGAAGGATTCAAGATTTATATGTAGTAATTGGGAATCTTCAGGTTGTATAGTTGGTTAGAAACTGAGGTTTACATTGGAGGGTGTCAAGACTTGTGTGATTTCTATATCAATTAGGGAATTCTATATATTAGTATTAGAAAGGCGAAGGTAATAGCTTTGGATTACATGAAGTTTCTTTGGGGTAGGTATTTTGAATGTGGTGCTTTGGGAATATTTAAGAGAGTATTTAGCGGCTTATGAGCCTTAGATGGTGTGGTTTTATGCTTGGGTCTCGTGTGGTGAGTCTAGGTTGAGGAATTGTGGTATTATGGTAAGGAGAAGTATTAATTTGAAGGAAATTTAGAAAGAACTTGAATTAATAGGAAAGCTTGGTAGTAGGTTGGATCGGCATGGTAAGGGTTATGATTCATTCTTTGGGTGCTTACGAGGCAATGAATTTGTACAGGTGTTTCGCGGCAATGCTTTTGGGTATTAGTGGCATGCGTAGCTTGGTTGAGTTAGAAGGATTCAGTCCTGACGGTTTAATTTTGTGCCAATGGAATTTAGAGAGTTCTTGATGGTTTCTACCACGGTTAGAGATGTATATTTTCTACGGGCGTGAGGAGCATGTAATGTATAGTGATTTTCTTCTAGATGGGATCAAATGGAATGTTCTTGGCCAGTTGAGTACGTAGCTGTTTGTGGCTCGGAAGGAGATTATGAAGTTCTTATATTTATCATAGGATGGCATAGTATATGCAGTATGTTGTGTAGGGTTGCAATTTGTATACATAAGGTCACGGTTAAGTTATGAAAAAAAGGTCATAAATTCTTAGATAGCATGGGCAGTTTCAGATGATTAGGCAACTGATATTGCTAATTGGTGTAGCCTGATGAGGGCATATGTTTCATAAAATGGGGCAATGTGATTGAGTCAATAATATGTCATTGGTATCGCGTGTCTCTCTTGTTGGATCGACTGTTGATATTCGAGTTTACTTAGTGGTACAGAAGAATTTTTAGAGTATCTCTCGTGGAATGATTAGGTATTAGTGGTGTGGTATGTATTCAGACGGCAGAATTGGGATCGAATACAGTGATTTGTGTGCTATATGGATTTGGAGACTAGGAGTTCTCATAAACAGGTTATGTTGTGATTATGTGTCGCGTGTATCGGCGTTGTGTGGTGACTATCGGGGTTTGGAGACCCGAGTGGATCCTTTGTGGCTTGGTATGTTAAATTTTGATGTGATACTGAGTATAGACTGGTTGTCTCTGTGTCGTGTTATTCTGGACTATTGCGCTAAGGCGGCGATGTTGGCTATGTCGGGAATGCCACGGATTGAGTGGCGAGGGTCGACAGATTATGTTCCTAGTAGGATGGTGTCATTTTTGAAGAAACAGCAGATGGCTGGGAAGGGTTGTCTTTCTTATTTGGCTTTCGTGATGGATGTTAGTGCAGAGACTTCTACCATTGATTCAGTTCTAGTGATGAGGGACTTTTCTGGATGTGTTTCCTACTACCGGGCATGACGCCGGATAGGGTTGTGGATTTCGGTATGGATCTGGTGCCGGGCACCGTATCATATGGCACCGGCGGAGTTAAAGGAGTTGAAGGAGCAGCTTCAGGAACTCCTCGTCAAGGGGTACATTGGTAGGACAATATGCTTGTGTGTTCTAACTCGAGTCGGCTTGGTTGGATCCGAGTTGTATTGTTGAGGGATGTGTTGATTCGATTGTTATTGAGCTTATTAGTGATTTAGGGAGATTTATGAGTTATCTTTCAGTGTTTCGAGGCGTTAGGATTTGTTGGTTATAGGTACATGTGGTGCGGTGTTATTGGGGCCTCTCAGTGAAATTCGAGCGGGAAGAGTATGGGGTATTGCTCGGCGGATGACATATCGGTTGTGTCCTTTCGGGTGTGTAATGTTATGTCAATTGCTTCCTAGTGGTTATGATGATTTTCTTTGGTTCTAGACATCAAATTGCGGGTGGTTTTCAATTTTGAGCAGAGTGACTTGAGGTATTTCATGTGGACCAGTGTTTGGATAGGGTCGTGCATTGCAGCGAAGTTATATGGAGGTATGACCCTTCAGTTTAGATTCATGTGTTCTATTTCTACGATGTGTGGCGGGTTCTCAGAATTGCGTGTGGTGGTACTGGTGATCTTGCGGTACAACTCTCTCATTTGAGACATTTTCATGATTTGAGTATGTTCAGATTGTTGCCAGTTGGTGTGCGGATTGCACGAGTTGTGGCTTTGGATTGTATTGATGTTTCATGTCACCAGAGTAGTCGTGTTGGATTAGATGAGATCGTTGGGACCCATAATGAATACAAACGGATTCGGTGTCAGCATGTTGGAAGGATAATATCGATATTCGGCTCAGAAATTTGCTATGGTCCTTGCCAAGGGAGAAGTGGCTTCACGAATGGTTGATCTAAGGAATAGTTATGACTCTCTACGTGCTTCATTTATCATTGGCGGTATACAGAAGTGTTGGAATGAGGCTTTAGTTGATAAGAGGTTTATTACCGGAATTTGGTCGTTTGAGCAGCTGTTGTGATTAGAAGTTATCGTTATGAGAGTTTGAGTTGTGTGGTATATCATGTGATTTCATCTTGACTTGAGATTATGGCTTGGTACAGCATATTCAGATTTATTCGGTGTACAGATGTGAGATTATGATCTTGTAAAGGATTTTAGAAGTGGAAATGTGGCTCTAAGGTTTATGGGCTAAGTTGGATTGCGAAACATCAGTTACATTGTGTTATCGGACCTATATGAGATAGGGTGGCGTGGGATCACCCCCGGGTATGTGCGTGGCAAGGTTACACAGCGATTTGATGGCCTTCAGAGCAACTCTGGGCATGTTCGAGGACGAACGTATGTTTAAGTGGTGGAGGATGTAACGACCCCACCCCTCCTGTTTAGCTTTTGCACTTCGCTCGCCAGTTTTCGGGCATGAATAGCCCCATATGATGTATTATGACTTATGTAAATCGTCAGTTTTTTTCCAGGGTAATCGGAATGAATATGGAAGAACAGTTCTCAATTTGAAGCTTAAAATTTAAAAGGTTTGACTAAGTTATGACTTGTTAGTATATGATCTCAGATTGGAATTTTTATGATTTGCTTAGCTCCGTTAGGTGATTTGGGACTTAGGAGCGTGATAGGAATGTATTTTGGAGATCCGTTGAAGGTTTAGGCTTGAATTGGCGAAATTAGAATTTTTGCGTTTTTCTGTTGAGAGGTGAGATTTTGATATAGGGGTCGGAATGAAATTCCGAAATTTGGAGTAGGTCCGTTGTGTCATCCGTGGCGTGTGTGCAAAATTTCAGGTCATTCGGACGAGGTTTGATAGACTTTTTGATCGAAAGTAGAATTTAGAAGTTTTTGGAATTCTTAGGCTTGAATCCGATGTAGATTTGGTGTTTTGATGTTGTTTTGAGCATTTCGAAGGTTGGAACAAGTTTTAATGATGTTATCGGATATGTTGGAATATTTGGTTGAGGTCCCGAGGGCCTCGGGTGAGTTTCGGGTGGTTGAACGAATTATTTCATGTTGGAAAAAGTTGCAGAAAAACTGTTGTGGGTGTTGCAGGCTTTGGGCCTTCGCGTTCGCGATGGATGTCCCGCGTTTGCGAAGCGTTAGGATGTGAGGCAGTAGAGTTGGCCTTCACATTCGCTAAGGTGGTTCCGCGTTCGCGATGGGCTGAGGTTAGTGGCTATCGTGTTCGCGAGGGTGTTAATGCGTTCGCGTAGAGGAAAGGTGTGCAGCTGGGGTCCTGGAGAGTTGTTCTTCGCGTTCGCGAGCTGGTAGTCGCGTTCGGGATGCTTTGATGAGCTGAAGCTCCACGTTTATGTTAGGGTTGTCGCGTTCGTGTACAAGGAATTTTGGTCAGTGAAGCTTTGTGCTTCGCGAACGCAAGGTTGCTGTCGCGTTGGCGATGAAACAAATATCTAGGCAGAATGTTTATGTTCAAAATTGAGGGTTCAAGTTTAATATCACAAAAAACATTAGAGAGCTCGGGAGAAGGTGAAATTTAAGGAGATTTTAAGTGGAGCAATTGGGGTAAGTATTCTTCACTCATATTTAGTTTAACTCTATGATTTAGTCTTGAATTTCATCATTTAATTCGAGAAATTAGAGTAGGAATTGGGGAAAAATGGAAGAAAAGTTTGAGAATTCTTTTGGGGATTTGAATGGGCTATTGAGGTCGGATTTTGATGAATTTGATATGGGTAGACTCGAGAGAGGGTGAGGATTCTATTGATATGATTTTTATTGGATTCCGAGACGTAGGCCCGAGGGCCGGGTTTGAGCAATTTCAAGAGTTTTGATGTTAATTGGATATTTTTGAGTGGACTTTGTTCCATTTGCATATTTTGATGGTATGAATCTGCTTTTGGCTAGATTTGGAGCATTCGGAGGCTGAGTCGAGAGGCAAAGGCATCGCGGGCTAGAGTCTAGACCGGATTGAGGTAAGTAATAATTGTAAATGTTTGTCCTGAGGGTATGAAACCCCGGATTTCACATTGTTGTGCTATTTTAAGGTAACGCACATGCTAAATGACGAGCATGGGTTCGTACACTTTTGGGGACAGTGACTTAGTCCGTCCCGAATGACTGTTTTACATCGTATTTGATTGATAACTGTTTGTTATCATCATGTTTTGTCATGACCCCGGTTCGCCCTACGTGAACCATCATGACGTTACCTAGTCTCAACGACTAGGTAAGCCTAAATTGTGAAAGAAAACCAAAATTTGATGATAATAAAACAACTTTAAACAGTAATAACAATGTTTAAATGTGCCACTCGGCATACACCACATCCAACTCTCAATACCAAAACATAAATCCAAGGGGAAGCAACCCTGCCAGAGCTAAAGTGGTGTACATGCTCATGACCTGTGTCAGAGTCTCCTAAAGTGCTGGAGTAGTAATAGCAGTAGGCATATCAAGTGCATGGACTCCAACTGGAACTGCTGGTGGTACCTCGGTGGCAGCTCGCGCAGGTGCTCTGGCTGCACCACGTGCGCATCCTCGGCCTCTACCCTGGCCCTGACCTCTAACGGCTGCAGTAGAGGGCGCGGGTGCCTGATCATCTCGGGTAGCGCATGTCCTCACCATTTGTGAGAGAATAGAAGACGGAAGTTTAGAATTGTGACATCAAATCTCGCACGACAACGAAATCAAATGAAGTGGAGTTTTTCTAACAGTTACATAGCCTCTCGTAGATAAGTACAGATGTCTCTGTACCGATCAGTGAGACTCTAGTAAACCGGCTTGTGATCCATGACTCCTATAAACCTAGAGCTCTGATAGCAACTTTGTCACGATCCTAGTTCGCCCTCCGTGAACCATCGTGACGACA
Organism: Nicotiana tabacum; assembly: GCF_000715075.1. Lineage (NCBI taxonomy): Eukaryota > Viridiplantae > Streptophyta > Magnoliopsida > Solanales > Solanaceae > Nicotiana > Nicotiana tabacum. The sequence goes on from NC_134090.1 coordinate 84,249,684, forward strand.
CCTAGTCTCTACGACTAGGTAAGCCTAAATTGCGGAAGAAAACCAAAATTTGCGGAAAACAAGACAACTTTAAACAGTAATAAAGTAATAACAGTGTTTAAATGTGCCACTCGGCATACACCATATCCACCTATCAATACCAAAACATAAATCCAAGGGGAAGCAACCATGTCTGAGCCAAAGCGGTGTACATGCTCATGAACTGTGCCAGAGTCTCCTAAAATGCTGGAGTAGTAGTAGAAGTAGGCGTATCAGGTGCTTGGACTCCGACTGGAACTGCTAGTGGTACCTTGGTGGCAGCTCACACAGGTGCTCTGGTTGCACCATGTGCGTGTCCTCGGCCTCTACCCTGGCCCCGACCTCTAACGGCTGCAGTAGGGGGCGCGGGTGCTTGATCATCTCGGGTAGCGCGTGCCCTCGCCATTTGTGAGAGAATAGAAGACAGAAGCTTAGAATTGTGACATCTAATCTTGCACGACAAGGAAATCAAATGAAGTGGAATTTCCTAACAGTTACATAGCCTCTCGTAGATAAGTACAGACGTCTCCGTACCGATCAGCGAGACTCTAATAAACCGGTTTGTGATCCATGACTCCTATGAACCTAGAGCTCTCATAGCAACTTTGTCACGACCTCGGTTCGCCCTCCGTGAACCATCGTGACGGCACCTAGTCTCTACGACTAGGTAAGCCTAAATTGCGGAAGAAAACTAAAATTTGCGGAAAATAAGACAACTTTAAACAGTAATAAAGTAATAACAGTGTTTAAATGTGCCACTTGGCATACACCAAATCTAACTCTCAATACCAAAACATAAATCCAAGACTCGAAAACCCACGAATCACATGCTAAGATCAATACTACATAGCTCTATCTCCGGAATGTCTAATAAGAACAGAAAAATACGGAAGGGCTAAATACTAAAAGCAGGAATAGAAAGGTACTTCTCGGTATGAGGACGCGGCAGATGTACCTCGAAGTCTCTAGTGCAGTCGCCTCCTCAAGGATGATAGGACTGAGTAGCGGTACCTGGATCTGCACATGAAAAACATGCACAGAAGGGGCATGAGTACACCACAGCGGTACTCAGTAAGTGCCAAGCCTAACCTCGGTTGGGTAGTGACGAGGAAGGTCAGGGCTCTACTAAGGTTAAATAAATAATAAGATGACAGGATAAGATAAATAGTACAATTGAGAATCTACAGTAAGAATCTACACAGGATAACAAGGAGTACAATAATGGAACAGAAATAAAGGCAAACACCAAGAAGTACCACTAATAACGAGGATGATAGTCGGGGATCTCTTGGTATCCCGAGGATCTCTTGGTATCCTCAATTATATGCTGGGATCTCTTGGTATCCTCAATATATGCTAGGGATCCTCAATTATACGTGCCACGGATCTCTTGGTATCCCGCACCTCAGTTCAGATCATAAATACGTACAAGGGATCTCCTGGGATGCCGTCCCGTAGTCCCAAAGTAAAAACACACAGCAGCAATACAAGAATACCCAATTAAGCTAAATTCCGTACCAAGTAAACAGTTAATTCTAGTCTAACATGCTTTACGTAATGCAATTAAGGCAGTTTAGGAAAATAGGCAATTAAGTCAACTAAACATACTTTTCTAAAGTAGCAACAAGCTAAATTCGCAAGTATAATAAAACAGAAAAAAAAAACTCAATTGAAGTACTTAAGGAAAAAAAGGTATTTTCAACCATTAGCTCAAGTACGCGCTCGTCACCTTGCGTACAAGGCATTTCAGTTATTAAATATATCATATCCTAAAGGGAATGTCCCCCACACAAGGTTAGACAAGCCACTTACCTCGAACCGGCTCAAAATCAATCTGAAATCATACTCTTGCCACGAGTACTCGACTCCAAATGGCCCAAATCTATTCAATTCAATTTCATAATGTAAATAACACTTCAAGTAACTGATTTTACAATTAAATTCTAAGCTAATACGCGAAATTAGGTAAAATGACCAAAACACCCCTCGGGCCCATGTCTCGGAATCGGGTAAAATTTATATTTCCAGAATTCTCACACTCTCACGAGTTCAGTCATACCAAAATCATCAAAGTTGGACCTTAAATGGTCCCTCAAATCATCACTCAAAGGTCTCCAATTAATCAAGCCCTAAACCCTCAATTACCACTGATTTTCCTTAATTTTTCATGCTTAAATTGATAAAAATCACTCCAATAACGAGTTTAGGGACCAAAGACCTTACCCCAATGAACTCCTCTAAAAATCCCTCTTGAAAAGTGCTCCCCAAGCATCTTCCCGTTTTGAAAAAATAAAAAATGGCTAAATTTCGCAAGAATTTATATGTTCTGCCCAGTGACTTCTGAATTTGCGGTCCCGCTTCTGCGAATTTCTGCATCTGTGACCCCAAATCCGCAGATGCGATACCGCTTCTGCGTAATTACCACTACTTCTGCGGTTCCTGAGGAAGTTCCTATTTTCTGTTTCTGCGGCTACTGAGCCACTTTTGCGGTACCGCACCTGCGGAACCCAAACCGCAGGTGCGGTTATGACAGAACCAGCAACTGAAGCTGCAATTTAAATTCCAAAATCTTTCCGTCAATCATCCAAAATCATCCCGAGGCCTCCAGGACCTCCTAGACCTCAACCAAAGGCACCAACAAGTCACAAACCACTATCTAAACTTGTACCATTCCTTAAAACACCTAAAACAACATCGAAACCTCGAATTAACCATGGATTTAAGCCTAAGAACTCCAAGATTCTCAAAATACGCTTTCTATCAAAAGGTCTATCAAACCTCGTCTGAATGACCTGAAATTTTGCACACACGTCACATTAAACACTACGGAGCTACTCCAACTTCTGGAATTCCATTCCGACCCTCGGATCAACATCTCACTATCGAACCGGAAACTTCAAAAATTCAATTTTCAGCATTTCAAGCCTAAATTAGCTACAGACCTCCAAAATACAATCCGAACATGCTCCTAACCCTGAAATCACCCAACGGAGCTAACAGAATCATTGGATATCCATTCCGAGGCCGTCTTCACACTGTTCTGACTACGATCAACTTTCCAACACTTAAGCTCTCATTTAGGGACTAAGTGCCCTAAAACTCTCCGAAACTCAAAACCGAACATCCCGGCAAATCAAAATAGCAGAAATAAACTTGGGGAAAGCAGTTAATAGGGGATCAGAGCATTAATTCTTAAGACGACCGGCCGGATCGTCACATCCTCCTACACTTAAACATTCGTTCGTCCTCGAACGAGCATAAAGACATACTTGAAGTAGTGGAAAGATGAGGGTAACGACTGCGCCTATCCTGCTTGGTCTCCTAGGTTGCCTCCTCGACCGGCTGGCCCCGCCACTGAACTTTCACGGATGCAATTTTCTTTGACCTCAGCTTTCTAACCTGCATGTCCAATATTGCCACTAGCTCCTCAACATAAGATAGATCTTTGTCCAACTGGACTGAACTGAAATCCAACACATGCGATGGATCACCGTGATACCTTCGGAGCATCAAAATATGGAATACCAGATGAACTCCGGCCAAGCTGGGAGGTAAGGCAAGCTCATAAGCAACCTCCCCAACACGTCTCAATATCTCAAAAGGGCCAATAAATCTCGGACTCAACTTTCTTTTCTTTCTGAATATCATAACGCCCTTCATAGGCGAGACCCGAAGCCTAACCCGCTCTCCAACTATATAGGAAACATCACAAACCTTCCGATCCGCGTAACTCTTCTCTCTGGACTGGGCTATACGGAGTCTATCCTGAATCACCTTGACCTTCTCCAAAGCATCCTAAACCAAGTTTGTGCCTAATAATCTGGCCTCACCCGGCTCAAACCAACCAACCGGGGATCTACACTGTCTCCCATATAAAGCCTCATACGGTGCTATCTGAATGATGGACTGATAGTTGTTGTTGTAGGAAAACTCCACCAATGACAAGAACTGATCCCAAGACCCTCCAAACTAAATCACACACACACGGAGCATATCCTCAAGAATCTGAATAGTGCGCTCAGACTGTCCGTCCGTCTGAGGGTGAAATGTTGTACTCAACTCCACACGAGTATCCAACTCATGCTGAACGGCCCTCCAAAATCGTGATGTGAACTGAGTACCCATATCTAAGATGATAGACACTGGAATACCATGCAGACGAACAATCTCCCGGATATAAATCTCCGCTAACCGCTCCGAAGAATAAGTAGTACACACAAGAATGAAATGAGCGGACTTGGTCAGCCAATCCACAATCACCCAAATAGCATCAAACTTTCTCAAAGTCCGTGGGAGCCCAACTACAAAGTCCATGGTGATCCGCTCCCATTTCTACTCCAGAATCTCTATCTACTGAAGCAACCCACCCGGTCTCTGGTGCTCATACTTCACCAGCTGATAGTTAAGGCACCGAGCTACAAATCCAACTATATCTTTCTTCATCTGCCTCCACCAATAGTGCTGCTTCAAATCCTGATACATCTTCGCGGTACCTGGATGAATGGAATACCGCGAGCTATGGGCCTCCTCTAGAATCAACTCTCGAAGCCCATCAACATTGGGTACACAAGTCCGACCCTGCATCCTCAATACCCCATCATCACCAATAGTCACATCTCTGGCATCACCGTGCTGAACCTTGTCCTTGAGGACAAGAAAATGAGGGTCATCATACTGCCGCTCCCTGATATGATCAATTAAGGAAGACCGAGAAACCACGCAAGCTAGAACCCGACTAGGCTCCGAAAGACCCAATCTCAGAAACTGGCTGGCTAAGGCCTGAACATCCATCTCCACAGGCCTCTCCGATGCTGGTAAAGAAGCCAAACTCCCCAAACTCTCTGCCCGACGACTCAAAGCATCAGCCACCACATTGGCCTTGCCCGCGTGATATAAAGTAGTAATGTCATAATCCTTCAGCAACTCTAACCACCTCCTCAGGCGCAAATTTAGACCTTTTTGCTTGAACAAATGTTGCAAGCTCCGATGGTCAGTATAAATATCACAGAGAACCCCGTATAAATAATGGCACCAAATCTTCAAGGCGTGAACAATGGCAGCTAACTCAAGGTCGTGAACAGGGTAATTCTTCTCATGTATCTTCAGTTGTCTGGACGCGTAGGCAATAACCCTACCATCCTGCATCAACACCGCTCCGAGGCCAATCCTCGAGGCATCACAATATACCGTATAAGACCCCGAACCTAAACGCAATATCAAAATTGGGGCTGTAGTCAAAGCTGTCTTGAGCTTCTGAAAGCTCGCCTCACACTTCTCTATCCACTGAAACAAAGCACCCTTATGGGTCAACCTAGTCATAGGGGCTGGAATCGATGAAAACCCCTCCACAAAATGACAGTAGTAGCCCGCCAAGCCAAGGAAACTACTGTTCTCTGTAGCTGAGGATGGTCTAGGCCAACTCTGCACGACCTCTATCTTTTTCGGATCCACCTGAATACCCTTACTCGATACCACGTGGACTAAGAATGCCACTGAATCCAACCAAAACTCACATTTGAGAACTTAGCATATAACTTCTTCTCTCTCAAAGCCTGAAGCACATTCCTCAGGTGCTGCTCATGATCTTCCCGACTCCGGGAATACACCAGAATATCATCAATAAAGATAATGACGAATGAGTTAAGATACGGCCGGAACACACTGTGCATCAAATGCATAAAGGTTGTTGGGGCATTGGTCAGCCCAAATGACATAACAAAGAACTCATAATGACCATATCGAGTCCTGAAAGCAGTCTTCGGGATATATGGCTTCCGAATCTTCAACTGATGGTAACTTGAGCGCAAATCAATCTTAGAAAACACATGTGTGCCCTGAAGCTGGTCAAACAGATCATCAATACAAGGTAAAGGATAATGGTTCTTAACTGTCACTTTGTTCAACTGGCGATAATCAATACACATACACATAGAACCATCCTTTTTCTTCACAAACAAGACAAGAGCACCCCAAGGTGATACATTGGACCGAATAAAACCCTTATCAAGCAATTCCTATAATTGATCCTTCAACTCAAGAGGAGCCATACGATACGGAGGAATAGAAATGGGTTGAGTGCCCAGCAACAGATCAATGCCAAAATCAAAATCTCTATCAGGCGGCATGCTTGGAAGATCAGCTAAAAACACATCGGGAAAATCTCGTACTACTGGAACTGAATCAACCGATGGAGTATCAATACTGACATCTCTCACATAAGCTAAATACGCGGAACACCCCTTCTCAACCATATGCTGAGCTTTAAGAAAAGAAATAACTCTACTGGGAGGGTGATCTAAAGTACCCCTCCACTCAACACGCGGTACACCTGTCATAGCCAGCGTCACGGTTTTGGCGTGACAATCAAGAATAGCATAATAGGGAAACAACTAGTACATGCCCAAGATAATATCAAAGTCAACCATGTTGAGTAACAATAAATTGGCTCTGGTCTCAAAACCACTAAGAGCAACCAAACACGACCGATAGATGCGATCCACAACAAGAGAATCTCCCATAGGAGTAGAAACATAAACAAGGGAACTCAAAGAATCTCGAGGTACACCCAAATGCGGAGCAAAATAAGAAGACACATAAGAGTAAGTAGAGCCTGGATCAAATAGAACTGATGCATCTCCGTGACAAACCAATATAATACCTGTGATGACAGAATCGGAGGCAACAACCTCGGTACAAGTAGGAAGGGCATAGTATCTGGCCTGGCCTCCCCCTCTAGGGCGACCTCTACCTCCTCAACCTCCACCTCTAGCTGGTTAAGCAGGTGGGGTAGCAACTGGAGCTATAATCATAGCCTGAGAACTCTGCTGGGCACGCTGTGGTTGAGAGGTCTATGGAGGTGCACTCCTAATAAGTCTAGGGCAATACCTAACCATATGGCGTGTGTCACCACACTCAAAAGAAGCTCTGGGAGGACGCGGCAGTTGTGACTAGCTCGGACCAGGTCTGCTGAACTGACCTCTAAAAGCACTCCGCGCAGGAGGCGCACTAGAAACCGGAGGTGCATAATAAGGCTCCTGAGGCCTAGGAGGAGCTGGAGCACTAGTGGCTGCTGGAAGAGTTGAATGAACAGGACGACTCATATAACCCCTACCATGACGACCTGCAACTGGGGTACGGGCACCAGAATAAAGGCCCGACTCTCGAGACCTCTTGGCCTCCCTCTCCTTTCTCTCCCTAACATGCATACCCTCAATCCTCCTAGCAATGATCACCACCTACTGATAAGAAATATCTATCTCCAACTAACGAGTCATGCTAGACCTGATGCTGGGAATAAGGCCCTCAATAAACCAGCGAACTCTCTCGTGAATAATAGAAACCAAGGCAGGTGCATGCCTAGCCAAACTAGTGTAACGGACAACATACTCTGAGACATTCATAGCACCCTGGCACAAATGCTCAAACTCTATGCGCCATGCGTCCCTGAGGCTCTAAGGAACATACTCTCTTAGGAACAGATCTGAAAACGGAGTCCAAGTTAGTGAAGCAGCCTCATCTGTACTGTCTAACTCATAGGTGCACCACCACTCATAGGCGACTCCTCGAAGCTGGAAGGCAATGAAGGAAACCCCGCTCGATCCTGATATACCCATGGTATGGATAATACGGTAGCACTAATCTAGAAATCCCAGAGCATCATCCGATGCTAGACCACTGAATACAGGAGGCTTGTACTTCTTGAACCTCTCAAGCCTCAGCTGCTCATTCTCGAAAACCACTGCCCTGTCCTCGGGCTAATCTCGGACTGCAGGCTATATAGGAATAATCTCAAGGCCTGCTCAACATGCACTCACTGCTCAGGAGTGCATGCAGCAGGAGTTTGTGCTCCTCCCCCGGCCTGAGATATAGCTGCAGCAAGGGGAAACAACCCTACCTGAGCCAAAGTAGTATACATTCTCATGAAATGTGCCAGAGTCTCCTAAAGTGCTGGAGTAGTAGTAGCAGTAGGCGTATCAGGTGCCTGGACTCCGGCTAGAACTACTGGTGGTACCCCGATGGCAGCTCGCGCAGGTGCTCTGGCTGCACCACGTGCGCGTCCTCGGCCTCTACCCTGGCTCGACCTCTAACGGCTGCAGTAGGGGGCGCGAGTGCATGATCATCTCGGGCAGCGTGTGTCCTCACCATTTGTGAGAGAATAGAAGACAGAAGTTTAGAATTGTGACATAAAATCTCGCACGACAAGGAAATCAAATGAAGTGGAATTTTCTTAACAGTTACATAGCCTCTCGTAGATAAGTACCGACGTCTCCGTACCGATCAGCGAGACTCTAATAAACTGGCTTGTGATCCATGACTCCTATGAACCTAGAGCTCTTATAGCAACTTTGTCACGACCCCGGTTCTCCCTTTGTGAACCATCGTGATGGTACCTAGTCTCTACGACTAGGTAAGCCTAAATTGCAGAAGAAAACCAAAATTTGCGGAAAATAAGACAACTTTAAATAGTAATAAAGTAATAACAATGTTTAAATGTGCCACTCGGCATACACCATATCCAACTCTCAATACCAAAACATAAATCCAAGACCTGAAAACCCACGAATCATAAGACAAGATCAATATTACATAACTCTATCTCCGGAATGTCTCATAAGAATAGAAAAATACAGAAGGGCTAAATACTAAAAGTAGGAATAGAAAGGGACTTCTCGATCTGCGGACACGACAGATGTACCTCGAAGTCTCTAGAGCAGTTGACTCCTTAAGGAAGATAGGCCTAAATAGTGGTACCTGGATTTGCACATAAAAAACATGTGTAGAAGGGGCATGAGTACACCACAGTGGTACTCAGTAAGTGCCAAGCCTAACCTCGGTTGGGTAGTGACGAGGAAGGTCAGGCCCCTACTGAGGTTAAATAAATAATAAGATGACATGATAAGATAAATAGTACAATTGAGAATCTACAGTAAGAATCAGGATAACAAGGAGTACAATAACGGAAACAGAAATAAAGGCAAACACCAGGAAGTACCACTCATAACAAGGATGATAGCCGGGGATCTCTTGGTATCCCGAGAATCTCTTGGTATCCTCAATTATATGCTAGGGATCTCTTGGTATCCTCAATATATGCTAGGGATCTCTCGGTATCCCAAGGATCTCTTGGTATCCTCAATATACGTGTCAGGGATCTCTTGGTATCCCGCACCTCAGTTCAGATCATAAATACGTACAGGGGATCTCCTGGGATGTCATCCCGTAATCCCAAAGTAAAAACACACAGCAACAACACAAGAATACCCAATTAAGCTAAATTCAGTACCAAGTAAACAGTTAATTCAAGCCTAAGATGCTTCACGTAATGCAAGGCAGTTTACGAAAATAGGCAATTAAGTCAACTAAACATACTTTTCTAAACTAGCAACAGGCTAAATTCGCAAGTAGAATAAAACATGAAAAAAAAGAACTCAATTGAAGTACTTAAGGAAAAAAATGGATTTTCAACCACTAGCTCAAGTACGCGCTCGTCACCTCGCAAACGAGGCATTTAAGTTATCAAATATATCATATCCTAAAGGGAAGGTCCCCCACACAAGGTTAGACAAGCCACTTACCTCGACACCAAATCCGCAGATGCGGTACCGCTTCTGCGGAATTAGCACCGCTTCTGCGGTTCCTGAGGAAGTTCCCATTTTCCGCTTCTGCGGCCACTGAGCCACTTCTGCGGCACCGTACCTACGGAACCCAAATCGCAGGTGCGGTTATGACAGAACCAGTAGCTGAAGCTGCAATTTAAATTCCAAAATCTTTCCGTCAACCATCCGAAATCATCCCGAGGCTTCTAGGACCTCAACCAAAGGCACCAAGAAGTCACAAACCACTATCCAAACTTGTAAAAATCCTTAAAACACCTAAAACAATATCGAAACCTCAGATTAACCATGGATTTAAGCCTAAGAACTCCAAGATTCTCAAAATACGCTTTCGATCAAAAGTTCTATCAAACCTCATCCGAATGACCTGAAATTTTGCACACACGTCATATTAAACACTACGGATCTACTCCAACTTCCGAAACTCCATTCCGGCCCTCATATCAACATCTCAATATCGAACCAAAAACTTCAAAAATTCAATTTTCGGCATTTCAAGCATAAATTAGCTACGGACCTCCAAAACACAATCCAAACATGCTCCTAACCCCAAAATCACCCAACGGAGCTAACAGAACAATCGGATTTCCATTCCGAGGCTGTCTTCACACTTTTCCGTCTACGGTCAACTTTCCAACACTTAAGCTCTCATTTAGGGACTAAGTATCCCAAAACTCTCCGAAACTCAAAACCGAACATTCTGGCAAATCAAAATAGTAGAAATAAACTTGGGGAAAGCAGTTAATAGGGGATCGAGGCATTAATTCTTAAGACGACCGGCCGGGTCATCACAATTTTGGGCTAAATGCCATATTTGGGCCTCGTGCCAACTGTTTTGGACCCTTATGGGATTTTTACTACTATTCCACACTGTTTTGACTTTATACTTGTACTCAGTCATGCTATATTCTTCTGTTTTTATAACTCATCCATGTTTACTCTGTTTTGACATCTTAAATGAGATTTTGAGCTGAGTATCATATTTTACTCTGCCTGAGTGGCTTTTATAGATTTCGTACTGAATAGGGCCGAGAGCCTGTGTTGTGAGGTTATTATGAGATCGGGCTGCGTGCCGCAGCGGTATTGAGCTGATTCATGATTATGAGGTCGAGGGATTGAGTTGTACGCCACAAGGTGGCTTGATATGAGGCCGAGAGCCTATTGATTATACCACGAGGTGGCTTGATATTGCGCTTGGGTCGTAAGGGGCCCCTCCCGGAGTCTGTACACCCCTAGCGAGTGTGGTACCCTGAGTGAGTGATATGTTTATTATGCTATTAGATGGCTTGTTATTGCTCTTAGGCTGTAAGGGGCCCCTCCCAGAGTCTCTACACCACCAGTGAGCGCGGGTACCCAGTGTGAGATGTGATATAGCCCGAGGTGCTGATGTTGTTCCATGTTATTGCCCGAGGGGCGGTTCTTGATTTATGTTATGCCCGATGGGCTAATTATGAGTGATTGTGTGGTAGCCCGAGGGGATGGTTCTGTTGATATTATGCCCGAGGGGTGGTTTATGGTACATGTTTTGCCCGAGGGCCTGTTTGCGTTTCTATCATGTTTACTCACTATTTTATCACACGTTTGAAACTATTGAAAATGTTTAAAAAGGTTTTACCGAAACTGAGCATGATTTACGGAGTAAATGATTTCTATACTGTGTTGGAAATATCCTGCATTTGTCGTAGCATTTGACGTGGCTTACATGTTTTCTTACTGCTCAGCTTTCATTTACCTTTATTACTTATTGAGTTGGAGTACTTACATTACTCCTTGCACCTTGTGTGCAGATTCAGGTATTTCTGTACCTGGTAGTGGGTGTTGATTGCTCAGTAGCAGAGTCATCAGAGTTAGCAAGGTAGCTGTCTGACGTCTGCAGCACTGCTTTTTCCTCTTGTTTTTCATTAAACTGTATTTAGTACATTTTTTAGACTTTTCGTTGTATTCAGACCTTAGTAAATTCTCGTGACTTGTGACACCCCCGATGTCGGGCTTGTGTATTTATTCTGCACTGTTCATTTAGACTTTCATTATGAAATATTTGATTAAATAAAGACTTAAAAATGACTTTTATTGATTAAATGGTTAATTCGGGTGTTGTGTCGGCTGGCCTAGTTTCACGATAGGTGCCATCACGACCGAGTTGGTTTTAAGTTCGTGACAGCCTTCAATTGAAGGATTCAATTATATACTTTCTTTTTTTCCTCTCCTTTTCTCTCTCCTTTTTTTACAATAAAATTCCTTAATCTAAGCCCATATAATCTCCTTCTTCTCTCTTCCCACCATTTCCAATAATTTTATATTATTAAATCATCAATTACATCGTTCTTTTGCTGGGAGACCAGACAACACTGAAAATGAAGAAATATTTAGGAATTGTATGATAAATGTATCATAATTGTATTTAAATTATATCAGATACATCAATACGTAAAACATAATTGTATCATACTTGTATCACAATTGTATATAACTTGTAGATGGTACATTAATATCCAAAATAATACCTGATATAATACTAATAAATTAATATATAATTATCATATATTTGTGATATAAACTGTGAAATTTGTCACGATCTCACAACTGCTCATAATTCAGATATAAATTTTATACAATCTTGAAAGAATTCTTACAATTATGATACAATTATAATACAACTTAAAACCGACTCTAAACTTAAACTGAAATAATATTGTATTATACTTGTATAAGTATTGTATCATGTATTGTTTTAGGTACAAATTGTGATATAATTGTGATACAATGATACAACTTTGATCTTCATCTTTTTGAAGTTTCAATTTAAAACATCCACCTAGAACTAACTCTAAACTTAAATTATAATACAATATTGAATTTTAATAGTATTAGTATTGTATTAAAATTGTCTTAGGTATTGATGTATCAAATACAAATCAGATACAATTATGATACATTGAACATACAATCGTAATACAACTCCGAAACTTCATCTTCCTCGAGTTTTATTATGATATTCAACTTAAACCAACTTTAAACTTAACCAATCTCTCTTAAAATTGAGATATAAACTCTAAAGGATATTTTCAATCGTATTCAAGAACACCCTATACAAAAAAATTAGAAACAAACAAATAAATCGAATATCTAATTCAAAGTTTTGAAGCTTTTTAATGCTATGTCAATGGCAGACCCCTCTACCTACAATTCCAGAGATAATGTCGATGGATTTGTCAATAGTTGAAGCTTTTTAATGGTTGTTGGTGGAATTGATTCAGAGAAATATATGATGGTACAATTAGAGAGATAATAGTTTTATTTGTGTGTGTGTGTGTGAGAGAGAGAGAGAGAGTAAGTGATGGGCTTTCAATGTCTTTGCCTTATGTTATGATAATCTAACAAACTTACTGTCAAGAACTAGATAGGGAACCTGACACACTTGGTACACTTTTCAAATGAACGAAGTCCAGCCTAAACTCCATCCAATGTGAATTGCTGCAAATAAAGAGAAAAGAGGAACAAGATAGAGACCTGATCCCTAGATGTTCTCTGACAGATGTATAAGTCAACTATACAGCTGGAAAACCACTATAGAAAGTACCTGCCTGCAACTGTACACGCAACAGTGCAGCAGACAATGTAGCAATCATTTCCCATTGGGAAGAGGCATGTACTAACCATGAACTGACATCATCCTTGGGATGTCTTTGGTAGTATAACAACATGGTGCAAGGAACAAGATATTTACTTGAGCATTTAGTGATATTCTCTTAAGCATTAAAGTGTCAAGACCCTAAACCGGATTCAATCGTGATGGCGCCTATCGTTAAACAAGGCCAACTGACACAAACCCCCAATACCAATTAACAGTTATATAATTCATAATTAAGTCATTAATAAGTGATAAATTCCAAAATAAAGTGAAATAGAACAAGTGCGGAAACAAACACAGCCCGACATCGGTGTGTCACCAGTCATGAGCATCTAACAATCTGTCTAAGAGTATGAAAGACACTACACAGTCTATTACAGAACTAGTACAAAGGAAAGTAAGATAAGAGGGAGAAACACTTAGCTGCGAATGCCGAGCAGCTACCTAGTGAACTCCGAACAGCCTGCTGGAAGCAATCAGCCCTCGCTAGTGGGACTCGAGGCTCCTGAATCTGCACACAGTGTGCAGAGAGTAATGTGAGTATGCCAACTCAGTGAGTAATAAAAGTAATGGCAGCTGAGCAATAAGAAAACACGTAAAATATAGCAAAATGCTACAAAGAGGCAGTGTAAAACCAGAACAAGGCAATAATCAGTAAAAACTCATAGAAACACCTTAGTTCAATAAAAACCTCTGTAAAATAACTTTTAGCAGTTAAACGAGTGAATGAAAAGTAGTGATAAAAGATAGACACATAAAATCAACCCCTCGGGCAAAATACAAACAGAATCAGCCCCTCGAGCTATCTCACAATCACTCATATCAGCCCCTCGAGCAATAACATAGAACAACATCAGCCCCTCGGGCTATATCACATCTCACACTGGGTACCCGCGCTCACTGGGGTGCACAGACTCCGGGTGGGGCCCCTAACAGCCCAAGCACGATATCAAGTCATCTCGTAGCATAATCAAACAAGCACTCGACCTTATAACAAGCCACCTCGTGGCGTAACAAATCAGGACCTCAGCCTCATAATCAAGAATCAATATATCATTGCTGCGACGCACAGCCCATCCAAAAGTATCCTCACAACACAAGTCGTCAGCCTTACTCAGTCAGAAACTCATAAGCTACTCGGGCAACAGTAAAACATGATCTCAGCCCAAAATATCATTTAAAATATCAAAAACAAATAAAGATGGCTGAGTTATGAAAATAGTAGAATATAACATAACTGAGTACAATTACGAAGTCAAAACAGTGAGGAATAGTAGTAAAATCCCTTATGCATTCAGCCCAAAACATGATGATAGCAAACAATTTTCAATCAAATACGTCGTTAACAGTCATACGGGACGGACTAAGTCACGATTCCCAATGGTGCATGACCTCACGCTCGTCATCTAGCGTGTGTGTCACCTCAAAGTAGCACAACAATGTGAAATTCGGGATTTCCAACCCTCAGGACAATATTTACAATCATTACTCATCTCTATCCGGTCAAACCTCTAGCCCGTGATGCCTTTGCCTCTCGAATCGGCCTCCGAATGCTCCAAATCTAACCAAAATCAGTATATAACCATTAAAATAAGCTAAGGGAACAGCCCACTCAAAAGTAATCAAATTATAACACGAATCCTGAAATTAACCAAAACCCGACCCGATAATACATAATATCGCTGAACAAGATAATAAGATGCAGAAATGGGGAAAATGGAGCGGTAACACATGAAACAACCGGCAATAAAGAGTTGATACAGCATTGAAGTCACAAGTGTATCAAGAACAAGAAGACAACTCCACTAAGGATCAGTTCCACAATGAGTCTATGTGTATCCGTAGTTGAGTTGTAATCTTGTTATTTGTTCTTCTTTGTAACTCCTATCTTTCTTTCTAAGAAGCTGTGTTTAAGGAAACCCAAAATCATAAACCTTCTGAGTTTATATTGTGAAGAGAGTTAGTCATAAGTTAAAGTCTTTGTAACTAGTGTGTGACAAAGTGGCTTGTGGTAAGTGTATCATAAGTCAGTTGAGTTGAAGTCTTTGTAATAAAGTCATTACAAAGTGGCTTGTAATAATGTGATTGCAAGTTAGTGAAGTTGAAAGCCTACAAGTGTAGGTCGTGGTTTTTGTCCCCTTGAGTGGGATTTTTCCACGTAAAAATCCCGTGTCTCATTTACTTACTACTTCATTAGTATTTTCAGTGGAAACTCATAGAGGACTAGGTACTCTATAGTGTGGTGGATTCATATAAACTAACAATTGGTATCAGAGCAGGTTCTTTCTAAAAGGTTAATACCTAAAAAGGATCTCAATGGCTGCTCCACCTGACTTTGAGGAAGGACATTCAACCTACAGACCTCCTAGATTCAATGGTCTGTACTACGGCTGATGGAAGACTCGTATGCATGATTTTATAATGGCAGAAGACTCAGAGCTGTGGGACATCATTTGTGATGGTCCACATGTTCCTATGAAGAATTTTGGAGAAACTGGACCAATGGTGCCGAAAGACAGGAAAGAGTACAGTGATATTGACAGAAAAGTTGTAGAAAAGAACTATCGTGCCAAGAAAATTTTGGTATGTGGTATAGGACCTGATGAGTACAACAGAATCTCCAATTGTGATTCTGCCAAGGAAATATGGGAAGCATTGCAAACCGCACACGAAGGAACTACTCAGGTTAAACAATCCAAGATTGACATGCTCACCCCTGAGTATGAGCTCTTCAGGATGAAGGATGATGAGTCTATACAAGATATGCATACTAGATTCACATCCATCATAAATGAGCTTCATTCACTTGGAGATGTTATTCCCAGAAACAAGCTTGTATGGAAGATTCTCAGTGTTCTACCTGGCTCTTGGGAGAGTAAGGTGAATGCCATCACTGAAGCAAAAGATTTACAAACTCTAACCATGGATGAGCTGATTGGAAATCTGAAGACATATGAGATGAAAAGAAAGAAACACAGTGAAAGGAGAGAGCCAAAGAAGGAAAAGAACCTAGTGCTCAAGCTGAAAACAATGACTCAAGTGAAGAAGATAGTGATATGGCCTATCTTACTAAAATGTTTCAAAAGATGGTTCGAAGAAATGTGGTATACCAAAGAGGGGTAGTTCAAGTAAGGCAAGGAACAATGATCTTTATCACACGTGCGGAAAGCCAGGGCATTTCATCAAAGACTGCCAACTTCTGAAACAGGAGCAATACAAGCAAAACTATGACAAAGCATAAAAAATAAACCTGGTTCCTGACAAACGATTCAGTCGAAAAAGTACAGCTGACAATGTTGTAAAGCAAGCTCTTTCTACTTGGGGAGACTCCTCCAGTGAATTACAAGGGGAACCAGATGCAGAAAATAGCTCTATGATGGTAGTGGAAACTGAAGCAACAAAATATGACTCACTGTTTGCACCGATGGCTCAGTCTGACAATGATGAAGAGGATGAAAATGATGAGGTAAATTTCAGAGATGTTCAAAGAAATATGAAGTCTTACTCTTCTAAGAAATTAAGGTCATTAGCAAATGTTCTAATTGATGCATATTATAGCCTTATTAATGATAAGGAGATCTTGACCATAGAGCTAGGAGATGTTGAACAATCTAGAGACGATATGGTGGTCTGTGTACTTGATGTAAATGAGACCATAGCTAATCTTGAAAAAGAAAAGAAAGCTTTAAATGAATAAATAAATAGTGTAGAAAATGAGAGAGATGACTTGATGGTAGTGGTTGTTGATTTTAAAGAAATCATAGAAGGCTTTAGCATTGAAAAGCACACTCTAGAAGAGAAAATTGCAGCTACTGAGCAAGAGAGAGATGATTTTTTAGTAATAATCACTGACCTAGAGAAAAATTATTGAGGGACTCAAATCAGAATTTAGGCCTGCAAGTATTGAAAAAGGGGAAGAAGTAGCAAGTGAGTCACACATCAAGCTTGAAAAAGAATTAAATGATGTTAAAACTAGTCTATATGGTGAACTTGAGAAAAATAGGCAGCTTCAAGCTGAACTGAAGAAAGTAAAAACTGATCTTTAAAAATCTCTCAAGTGGACCTGGTCCTCAGATGTTGTCACTGCCATGTACTTCAATAATAGTGGAAACATGCAGGGAATTGGGTTTCAAAAGGAGAAAACTCCTTACAACCCTCATAGCAAGTATGTTATAGTTTCTGATAACTGGTTTTGTACCCACTGTGGGAACAATGGACACTTCAAAGAAAATTGCCAGACCAGAGTTCAATCTGTTCAGAAAACCAAGTGTTTACTGAAAAAGTGACTACTAAAGAAGGACCAGGTACCACTCGCAAGAAACGAATATTGCCTGCATGGACTAGAAAAGCTCGAATTCATCCTTTTTCTCATAACAAGGGACCCAAACTAGTTTGGGTTCCTAAATCTAACCCATAATTTATATGTGTAGGTAACAGTGAGAGGTAGCGGACTCCAATGGTTCATGGACAGTGGATGCTAAAAGCACATGACTGGAAACACCATAGATTTTCTCCCACTGAAAGCCCTGCAGGGAAGGGAATGTATCCTTTGAACATAAAAAAAGGGTACATTCTCGGTGTTGGAAAAGTTGAAAAGTCTCTTTCACACTTAATTGAGAACGTGTACTATGTCGATTTCCTAAAGTACAGTCTCTTGAGTGTTTCTCAAATCTGTGATAAAGAGAACAAAGTAGAGTTTGTAGACATGTAATTTTTTACCCTCCCCGAGATTTTACATATTTTAGCGTTTAAATATTTAGTTTAGGTCTAATATTGCTATTTTAACTAGTTTTGACTCTTTTACTTTATTTTATCACAAAAATAAAAAATTACAAAAATATTTTTCTTTTATTTAGCTAATTGATATTTTATCTAGTTATTTTCAGTTTATCTACCTTTCATAAAAAATACAAAAATAGTATTGACATTTTATTTCCATAAAGATAAGAAGAAAATTACAAAAAAAATATAGTTACTTAGTTTAGTTTTAGAATTGTAGGTTCTTAGTATATAGTGAGTAGTATTTAAATTCCATTAATATAGTAACTATATGTCTCCTCTTAATATTTTATTATCTTAAATATGCTAGTATCTTTATAAAGTTATTTTTTAATTCATCTTTAGAATAAAAGAAAAAAAACAACAAACAAGGAAAAACACAAAAACAAAGAATGAGGAGAGAGAATAAAGAAAGGAAATCACGTCACTTTCCCATATCAAAAGAAAAGAAGGGGAATTAATTAATGAGAGAAAGATTCTTTCCACTCTTTATGTGTGGACGCCTCAAAAAAGACAAAATGGGATAACCAACTCTTTTGCACAATCTCACATTTCACTCACATGCACCCCTATTGAATTTCCACTCACGTTTTTTTGTCAAGAGGCCCCACGATCTTTCTGGGAAATTCTCTTTCCTGCCAAAACAAATGAATATATACACAAACTCACGTATAGGGATTGGGGCAAAAACAAAACAAAAAAAAAAATGAAACTGGATCTGGAAAAAACGAAAAAGAGAGGCTAGCAAAAATTGGGGAATAGAAAAGGCTAAAAACAGAGCTGAGGAGGAAGCAAAAAAACAGAGGGAGGGGGAAGGCACAAATTGAAAAAAAAACAAAGCACCATATCTCTCGCTTCTTCCCTTCTTCCTCATCATCAATCACTAATCTTTCTTCCATTTAAACCATATAAAAAAGCTCCTTGAATCTCCGTGAAAAGCCATAGAAAAGCTGCTCAAAACTCCAAAAAGAGAGCTGAAAATATGCCTGAAAATGCAGCCATGAACCTCTGTTTTCACCACCAAATCAACAGCCTCAACACTATCTAAACACCTCTGTTTTCCTCCCCTCAAAACAGCCATGAAGGCTGGCCATGTTCGCAGCTCTTAACCACAAAAACATGCCCCCAAAAAATTCCAAAACTCAGCACCTCTAACCAGCAAAAATGCCTCCAAAACACCATTAAAACACCATCTTCAATCGAGTTTTGAGGTCGCCAGCGAGGTGTAGTTTAGAGGCTCTGTTTCAAGGTTTCTTTGGCTGTGAAATTTCAACAGTGTTCGACATCAAATTGTTTAGCATAAAGGTCAGCTTATTTTTCTTTATTCTTCACGAATAGGATTGATCTTTCTTCTTCTATAATTGCTTGTCACTGATTAAATGGTTCATATTTGTTATTTGAATTTGCCGTCTTGTGTTAATGGGTGTGTAATGTTGAGTTTGGTTATTAAGTTTGTGTATTTAATGTTGAGTTTTGTTATTTAATTTGTGTAATCAATATTGAGTTGTTCCTAAGTTTATATAATTAAATTTTGAATAGAAACAGAGGATGGCATTAAGTTTAATTCTATTAGGTGATTTGTCAATGATTAATATTATGTTAGTGGCTTTTTTCTTAATCTAATGCATTTGTTTAAGTTGCTTGTTAGAAGTTTTCTCTTTGAGAATTATTTTGTATGCTGGATTTTTGAGAGAGAGTGAAGTTAAAATTGGGTTGTAGGTGAAAATTTGTGGGCCATGGGGAGTGACTGAAGAATAGAAAAGTGGTGAACCTTTTACACTTAAAAGTATTGAGTTGAACTAGTTTGGGCAAAATAATAAATTTGTCAAGCCCAATAACGTCGTAATCATATACCCATCTCCACAAATTTATTTCATAACTCTTACCTTACAATAATCTCAAAGTTTAGGAAGAATAACTAATAAATATTTGTAGAAATGCTTTAGGCGTGACTTAATCTATCATCGTGATTGTGTACACGTTCGCATGACATATTTATGATTTTCAAAATAAATCGAGGTATGCGTTCGCGCAACTTCGGCCAAACTTTCTTAATAATAATAAAGTGTTATTAATTGTGTACACGTACGCGTGACATGATTTTGACGCACCAAACTAAACGAGTATACGTACTTGTAACTCGTCTTAAGTTAATTCTTTAGATAGGGGTAACCAAGTGATTAGTAGCGGTAAAATAAACATAGGTCCTAAAATGGCTAATTAGATAAAATAAGCCAAGTATAAATTTCTAAGTGACCGTGTTAAAACCACGGATCTCGGGAATGCCTAACACCTTTTCCCGGATTAACAGAATTCCTTACTCGATCTTTTGATATCGCAGACCATAAATAAGAGTCAAATTTCCTTGATATGGGATTTAAAAACAAACCGGTGACTTAGGACACCATAAATTATCCCAAATGGCGACTCTGAATTGAATAATTAAACCCATTTCGATTATTGCCACTTTAATTAGAAAAACTCCCTTATATCCCCTTCCGGGGTAGAAAAAGGAGGTGTGACAGCTCTGGCAACTCTGCTAGGTTCGAGAACCCAGAATTTTTGGTTCAGGGTTCAAGAATTCGAGCTTGTTAATATGATTTTTACTTGGTTTTATTTATTGTTGATATTACTGTATTTTGTGGACCTAGTGTGGTAATTGCCGTTTATTTACCGCTTTGATATTACTTGAACTGTATTAAACTATCTCCCTACGCCTCCCTTCTCAGTCTTCTAAAAAACGGTGCACACGTTCGCGTGGTCCACTTTTTATGTTATAAGTCATGCCAAAAATAATGAGGTTGGGCCAGCAACATGGCCGGGTAGACTTTCGTGCTCCCGGTACGTTGCCCCCTCTTCTGCTCTAGTTGTCCACTCGGGTAAGCCAGGTTTAGAACACAACCCCAGGTTTAAACTTAGAATAACGTAACCTCATGCCGGATCCCAAGTAGGAACGTTTATTTGCATCACGTGCATTTGATATTGGGGACTCAACACAGGGGTTGAGTCTATCTAGGACAGGTATACCCAAAATAACATATCATCCTGATGCATCATACGTTCTATGTGAACATTTTGTTGTTTCGGCTTGCATGTCGATTGGCTAGGAAAAGAAAATCAAGAGAAAAAACAAGAGTAAGATAGGTATTTGAAAATCTTGAAACTCTTCCGAAATTCTGGAAAAAAAAAAAGAAAAGTCATTTCAAAATGAGCCAAAATTTTCAAGGACCATGTTTCCATGTTCCGTCAAAATTTACCGAACTATGCGAGTCTGATGCCCACCGGATGTGAGATACGTAGGAAAATCTCATCGGTTCCGACCCCCAATTTTTAAAAACCCAAAAATATTTTCCTTTACTTTATTATTTAGAAAAGTCGTTCTTTAAGGCCCCAATTTTCAAAAAATCCAAAAATATTTTCTTTTAATTTCTTCTAAAAAGTCCAAAAATATTTTCATTCTTCTTTTGAAGTTTTTATTTCGAAAGTAGAAAAGAAAATTCAAGATTCAAAAATATTTTCTTTAGAAGTCTTTCTTTCATAATTTTAACATAAAAGTCCAAAAATCCAAATGTATTTTCTTTCTTCTTTAGAAGTTTTTCTTTCGAAATTCCAAAAAAAAAAATCTAAATCAAAAAATATTTTCTTTCTTCTTTATAAGTCTTTCTTTCAAAAATTTAAAAAGAAAAGAAATTCAAAGTCTAAAAAAAAGATTTAGTTTATTTCCTTTATTCTTAATCTTCCCGAACTACGCAAGATCTGATTCATGTTCCCACATGATACGTACGCAACCCACATCAGGTTCGATCAACCGCTAAAAAAATAAAAAAAATGATAAAATGAAAAATTAAAAAAAAATGAAAAAGAATGATAACAATAAGGACTGACTGAGTCCATTCTAACGTGTCTCTTGTTTTGAATTGTGAATAAAGTTTAAGGTGGTTGGTTTGTGGTAGGCTGGCAACACAAGCTCCAAGGGAAAATGTCATTGACAACCGACATCGAAGCTATTACAAATGCTCAAGAGACTCAGAGTCAGAGGGTTCAACAAGAGTCTACTATGGTTGAGGAAAATAGAATACTGAAATAAAAAATGACTGAAATGTGTCAAGCATGGGCCAATGGACAAGGACCGCCTTTTTCTTCTCATGGTTTCCCAGAGTTCACACCTATCTCGACTACTGCCATTCCGACCTCATTGTCTGATCAATCCTATCCACCTGGGTTCAGTCCTTATCCCAACTGTACGACTACAACTGGAACTTATGTTGCATGCTCCCAAAGTTTTCCATTGACAACCAATCAGACAACCACTACTGTTATGCCCGTCTTCACTATCCCACAACCGACGGTGGTGCAGAAGAAAACTCATGAGTCACAATTTGCTACCCAACAAGAGTAGTACCACTCTCCTGAGTACCACTCGTACTTGTTTGATCTTCCTGCAAACATTGAAAGCCTGCCCGAAAGATGGCATAGGAAGAAATGACCCAAAGAGTGAAAAACTTAGAACAACAGTTGAAAAACATACAAGGGTTGGCTGGTCAGAAGAGCATTGCCTTCAAGGATTTATGTATGTTCCCCGATGTCCACTTGCCACCTGGTTTCAAGACTTCCAAATTTGAAAAGTATGATGGACATGGAGACCCCATAGCCCACCTGAAAAGGTATTGCAATCAACTAAGAGGTGGGGGAGGAAAGGAAGTATTATTGATGGCTTATTTTGGGGAAAGCCTTACAGGAGTAGCCTCCGAATAGTTTATGGATCAAGACACATCTCGCTGGTATGTCTAGGATGACATGGCTCAGGCCTTTGTCAAACAGTTCCAATACAACATCGACATTGCCCTAGACCGCAATTCCCTTTCTAACATGAAGAAATAACTAACTGAAAGTTTCAGGGAATATGCCATTAAATGGAGAGAGCAAGCGGCTAGAGTTAAGCCACCCATGGATGACCATAAGCTAATCACTATCTTCCTCCATGCTCAAGAGCCAGATTACTTTCAAAACATGATGTCCGCAATTGGCAAATCTTTCTCGGAAGCAATCAAAATGGGAGAAATGATAGAGAATGACCTTAAGACATGCAGAATTATAAGTCAAGCAGCTCTCAAAGCTGCAACTCAGGCAGTCCAAATTGAATCTAGTAATTTTTGTGCCATGAATGAGAAGGAGGAGGAAATCATGATGACATCAGGGTTGAGAAGAGGTCCTAAGAGAACATCTTGAAGGTATGACCAGCCTTGTATAATTTTCGATGATTTTCCTGAGCACTATTACCCACCTCAAAACCCACAATACTCTTTTGCTCCACTTGAGTATGTTGTCCCACCACCAAGACACCCCAGAAGGCAAGCACTCGCACCCCAAAGTCTCTGTCAGTCTCCACCAAATTTTCAAGTGCCCTATAACCCTCATCCAAGCAAGGGGTATAAAGGGGAACAAAGGTTGAAATATAATTTTACACCAATATGAGAGTCTTATGCAAGCTTGTTTGAGAAATTAAAGCATTATGACATGATTGCACCTATTCCTCCAAATCATTTGGACCCACGTGCAAAAAGCTTTGACCCTTCTAAAAGGTGTGAATACCATTCCAATGCCCAAGGGCACGATGTTGAAAGCTGTCGGAATTTGAAAAGAGAAATAGAAAGGATGATCCAGGAATAACTAATTGTGATCCAAGACAATGACACCTAGAACATCACACAGAATCTTTTACCTCCACATGATGATGCACACTCTGTGGGGATGATGCGTGGTGACATGGAAAATAAAAATCCTCTTGGGAACTTGCCGACTGAAATTGGAGAAGGCCATGGTGATTCTGATGAGCAAATTTGTGGCTAAATGTCAAGCTTAGCAATTGAAAAAGTCATTCTCTCCTCATTAGGAAGGAATCTTGGTAGCTTGTTTTGATGTTTTTTCTATTTTCTGGGTTATTTCAGGGTTGAGATCCAGATTTTATTTGTTTTATTGAGTCAAACCCTTCTATCACTCTATTTCGTTTGTGTGAGTCTTATATGTCTGGTTTTGTTGCTATTTTCATTAGCCGGGTTATTTTAGGGTTGTAACTCAGATTTTAGGTTATTTGTCTTGTTGTTTACTCAATAAAATAGAGTTTTTCATTTTGTGTCCTTCCATGCTCAGTTCTTTTCCCGCTAGTTTTAGTGAT
Source organism: Nicotiana tabacum (assembly GCF_000715075.1). Lineage (NCBI taxonomy): Eukaryota > Viridiplantae > Streptophyta > Magnoliopsida > Solanales > Solanaceae > Nicotiana > Nicotiana tabacum. The sequence goes on from NC_134090.1 coordinate 84,273,901, forward strand.
ATGACATGCATGCGGAATTTTTGGCCAGATCTTAGAAAATTGATTTAAGCTTGAATTGGACAACTGAGGAAAAGGCACTTTTGAGGATGAAAAAGAGTTGAAATACCATGGAATTAAGCCCGAGTAAAATTCAAGTGGAACTAGAATAGTCAGACCTGTGAAGGTTAAGAATCTTTACCTTCAAAATCATTATGAAGATCGGGTTGAGGAAAAATCAATTGAAGTCTGTTGGAAAGTTTGGCAGTAAGGGATGGAAAGTGCCTTGTAACCATGACACACCAAGAAGACAGACATGTTCGTCAATGTTGTGATCGCGAAAAGATAATATGTTTGGCATTCTCGAGGCTGGGAGGCCCTCTTTCTACTACCAAACACTTTATACCCTTTGTTACCCATTTTGAGCCTGTGTTATTTTCTTTGACCACCCTCTTTTGGAATCAAGTTTAGAGTTAAAAGTCCAATAAAAAAATGAAAAATGATGCAAAAAAAAGAGAAGTCTATTCCCCAAGAGTATAAACTGGGGCAACTCTTAGAAAGGTTCAAAAAAAAGAAAAAAAAAGTCAAAGGTCCATGTCCCCAGAAAATAAAAGTTGGGGCAACTTGTTTTGAAAAAAAAAAGGAAAGAAAAAAAAGCGAAAAAGAAAAAAAAAATACTCAAAGGTCCATGTCCCCAGAAAATAAAAGTTGGGGCAACTTGTTTTGAAAAAAAAAAGAGAAAAAAGCGAAAAAAAAAAGAAAAAAAGAGAAAGATGAAAAAAAAATAGTTAGGTCAGATGTTTGAACTACGTTCGACCTGATTCTTTAAAAAAGGATACGTAGGAAGCTTCACGGTTCGGTCTAACCAAATAAGAATTCAAAAAAAAATTCCAAAAAATCCCCAATAGCTGAAACTGGGGCAAAGATTTTATTTCACTTTTGAAAGAGTCGATTCCAAGAAGTTGTAAGTCTATAACCCCCTTTTATTTTGAGTCTATTTCGAGTCATCATAACGTCCTTTCTTTTCAACCCTATCCAAAATCATTCCAAATAACGACCTCCCGATATGACTTCAAAAAATGCAAAGAGAAGCATGCAATGAGCAATGGTTGTCACACGACATAGAATACTGTTAAGTTGCTCAAGAAATCAATGGAGAAAAAGAAAAAAAATGAGAGAGTCTTACTAGTGAAAACTCTCACGGGCATTGTAAGACGACAGTAAGCAGAGATGAACAAATGAAAGAGATTTATTGGTGAAAATCCCTCGGGGCACCACTAGTCGAAAGTGAGTCGTGAAGATAATGCGAAAGATTGACACAAACAAGCCCGACTTCAAAGGTCATAAGAATGGCAAAAGGGAAAATTGGATTAGTTTGATAGATCAGGCCATTGAGTCCAAAATACATGTCATGACTATTAAGGCTAGTTATTGGGAAAAAAACAAAGAAAAAAATAGAAAAGGAAAAAAAACTCTTCCTTCTGTCCTTCCGACATGGGCATTTCTTGTTAATACTTGTTTCTTTGCATCATTGTGTCCTTCACTCCGAGTCAGTCCTTGTCAAAACAAGCAAGAAAAGATTTCAAAATCTGCTACCAGATTTTCAGTTGCACAAAGTAAATTTGGCCAGCACACTCGGTTGTTACTGTCAATGTGCCTTGAGGATTCAAGAAAAGCCTCCCGCAAAAGATTCTTGTCAGCCTATTTGGCGCAAGCAAAGATAACTGGTGATTCTCTCTAACAAACAAATTACTCAAAAGCAGGAAGTCATTCAAGATATCAAAAAAGGTCACCTAAGCAAAGATCTCCAGTTGGGATAAGGCTATTTGAGTTACAAATACAAATGGTACTGGGTGTGAAACAATCAGAGGTGGTGCAGAACAAAAGTTTCTTGAGATCGACTCAGGCTGATCGAGCAAAAGCCAAGCTGCTCAAGACTCAAGGCCACAAGCCAACCACCACTTTTGAATCTGACAAAAATTTTCTTTGTTTAAACAGGAACAAAGCAGTGCAAGGAAAGTGGTTCAAAAAAAAGAGGAGAAGAGCCGACAAAGGGAAGTTTCTCAAATCTTTGCCTTTATTTGCCTTGCTATTGTGCATAAAATCTCGTCGTTGATCTTCCCATTTTTTTTTCTCCTAGGATAAAAAGTCCTAGTCTGATGGATTTTCCTCCTAATAAAAATCTTAGTCTGATGAGTCTGTCTCCTAAGATAGAAAATCTAGTCTGATGAACTTTCTCATATGATAGAAATCTTAGTCTGATGAATCTTTCTCCTAAGATACAAAAAAAGAAGGAAAAGAAACCTAGTCTGATAAACTTTCTCCTAGGATCAAAATCTTAGTCTGATGAATCTTTCTCCTAAGATAACAAAAAAAAATGACCTAGTTTGATGAATTTTCTCCTAGGATCAAAGTCTTAGTGTGATGAATCTTTCTCATAAGTTAACAAAAGAAATGGACCTAGTGTGATGAATTTTCTCCTAGGATCGAAATCTTAGTCTGATGAATTTTTCTCCTAAGATAGAAAACCTAGTCTGATGAATCTTTCTCCTAAGGTAACAAAAAAGTGACCTAGTTTAATGAATTTTCTCCTAGGATCGAAATCTTAGTCTGATGAATCTTTCTCCTAAGATAGAAAACCTAGTCTGATGAATCTTTCTCCAAGGATTAAAATCTTAGTCTAATGAATCTTTCGCCTAAGATACCAGAAAGAGACCTAGTCTGAGGAACTTTCTCCTAGGATCAAAATCTTAGTCTGATGAATCTTTTTCCTAAGATACCAAAAATAAGAAGAAAAGAGACCTAATCTGATGAACTTTCTCCTAGAATCAAAATCTTAGTCTGATGAATCTTTCTCCTAAGATAGAAAACTCAGTCCAATGAATTTTCTCCTAGGATAATATTTTTTTTTTAAAAGGGGGAAGTCTGAATTTGAAAAAAAAAGGTCAATTTTTAGTTTTCTTACGTTATCAATATTTAGTTTTCTTGAAATCAAGGGCCCCGCCTGGAGAATAGGGTTAGTCTTTACTTTAGTCAAGCTTAGTTTATAGTTGCACAAGCTCAATCATTTTTAGGAGACGCACATCCTAGTCGAGTCATTAATTTTACTCTTATTATTGCATCCTTCATCAGTAGCGTAGGTGATTTATAGTTTCACTAACAACTCACAAATCTTCCTAGTGCAAACTGGGGCAGAAAAGTTTCTTTTGTTTTGTCTGTTTTGTTGTAGTAGGAAGGCGCCCACCTGGAGAACAAGGGAATTCATTTCAGAATCACTTCAAATTTCAATTCAGTAGCAGGCGACCACCTAGAGAACAAGGGAAGTCATTTCAGAATTCAATTCAAGATAGAAGTAGTGGAAGCTCGCCTCAAAAATGCGAGTCGACAGTCCGAGATAACCAAAAAAAAGTCTCAATCAAGAATAAAAGAAAAAAAAAGAAAAGTTAATCCAAAGTGCAGAAGTAGAGAAAAGATGTGGACTGCTCAAGACATAATTGAAGTCACAAGCTCTACATGTCCCGTCTTGATCTGAAAAAGCTGAAGAAGATTGAACCAACACCTACAGCTAACAAGCGTCAAGATTCAGACCAGAGTCCGCATGAAGAATCAACCAAGACTCAAGATCAAGCTTCAGAAGGCTCATAGATAGGAATCTTGTAACTCGTATCTGATAGGCTTAGTTAGTCTTTTTCATTTTTGATTTTGATGTAATAACAGGACCGCGGGCCGGAACCTCGGCGGAACGAAACCTCACTCAGCTCTCCACCTCGGTACACTCCATCACCTCATTCACTTCTGAACTACACGTGGCATGATTCCTTTATAGCCAAGGATATGTAGGCAGCTCAGATACTAGGGCTCGGTCACATTCTCTTTTTTTTAGTTTTTAATCTCTCTAAATAAGGGTCGGGTCAAAAAACCTGTCTCGTCGTTCTATGTCTGAAAACTCTTTGTGTTTCCAGTCAAAGAGGGACAGTTGTAGACATGTAATTTTTTACCCTTCTCGAGATTTTACACATTTAGCATTTAAATATTTAGATTAAGTCAAATATTGCTATTTTAACTAGTTTTGACTCTTTTACTTTATTTTATCATAAAAATAAAAATTACAAAAATGTTTTTCTTTTATTTAGCTAATTAATATTTTATCTAGTTATTTTCAGTTTATCTGCCTTTCATAAAAAAATACAAAAATAGTATTGACATTTTATTTCCATAAAGATAAGAAGAAAATTACAAAAAAAATATATTTATTTATTTTAGTTTTAAAGTTGTAGGTTCTTAGTATATAATGAGTAGTATTTAAATTCCATTATATAATAACTATATGTCTCCTCTTAATATTTCATTATCTTAAATATACTAGTATCTTTATAAAGCTATTTTTTAGTTCATCTTTAGAATAAAGGAAAAAGAAAAAAAACAACAAACAAGCAAAAACACAAAAAAAAAGAATGAGGAAAGAGAAGAAAGGAAGGAAATCATGTCACTTTCCTGTATCAAAAGAAAAGAAGGGGAATTAATTAATGAGAGAAAGATTTTTTCCACTCTTTATGTGTGGACCCTCACAAAAAGATAAAATGGGATAACCAATTCTTTTGCACAATCTCACAATTCACTCACATGCATCCCCATTGAATTCCCACTCACATTTTTTTGTCAAGAGGCCCCACGATCTTTCTGGGAAATTCTTTTTCCTGCCAAAATAAATGAATATATATACAAACACTCACACACAAGGATTGGGGGGAAAACAAAACAAAAAAAGTGAAAGGGGATCTGGAAAAAATGAAAAAGAGAGGCTAGCAAAAATTGGGGAATAGAAAAGGCTAAAAACAGACCAGAGGAGGAAGCAAAAAAATAGAGGGAGGGGGAAGGCACAAATTGAAAAAAACGAAGCACCATATCTCTCTCTTCTTCCCTTCTTCCTCATCATCAATCACTAATCTTTCTTCCATTTAAGCCTTGTAAAAAAGCTCCTTGAATCTCCATGAAAAGTCATTGAAAAACTGCTCAAAAGCTCCAAAAATAAAGCTGAAAATATGCCTGAAAATGCAACTATGAACCTCTGTGTTCACCACCAAATCAGCAACCTCAACACTATCCAAACACCTCTGTTTTCCTCCCTTCAAAACAGCCATGAAGGCTGGCCATATTCGTAGCTCTTAACCACAAAAACATGCCCCTAAAAACTCCAAAACTCAGCACATCTAACCAGCAAAAATGCCCCCAAAACACCATTAAAACACCATCTTCAATCGAGTTTTGAGGTCGCCGGCGAAGTGTAGTTTAGAGGCTCTGTTTCAAGGTTTCTTTGGCCGTGAAATTTCAACAGTGTTCGACATCAAATTGTTTAGCATAAAGGTCAGCTTATTTTTCTTTTTTCTTCACAAATTGTTTCGATCTTTCTTCTTCTAAATTGCTTGTCACTGATTAAATGGTTCATATTTTGTTATTTGGATTTGCCGTCTTGTGTTAATGGGTGTGTAATGTTGAGGTTTGGTTATTAAGTTTGTGTATTTAATGTTGAGTTTTGTTATTTAATTTGTGTAATTAATGTTGAGTTGTTACTAAGTTCATATAATTAAAAGTTGAATAGAAACAGTGGATGGGGTTAATCAAGTTTGGTTCTATTAGGTGATTTGTCAATGATGAATTTTATGTTTGTGGGTTTTTCCTTAATATAATGCATTTGTTTAAGTTGCTTGTTAGAAGTTTTCTCTTTGAGAATTATTTTGTATGCTTGATTTCTGAGAGAGTGAAGTTAAAATTGGGTTGTAAGTGAAAATTTGTGGGCCATGGGAAGTGACTGAAGAATTGAAAAGTAGTGAACCTTTTACACTTAAAAGTATTGAGTAGAATTAGATTGGGCAAAATAATAAATTATGTCAAGCCCAATAACATCGTAATCGTATACCCTACTCCACAAATTTACTCCATAACTCTTACCTTACAATAATCTCAAAGTTTAGGAAGAATAATTAATAAATATTCATAGAAATGTTTTAGGCGTGACTTAATCTATCATCGTGATTGTGTACACGTTCGCGTTACATATTTACGATTTTCAAAATAAATCGAGGTATGCGTTCGCGCAACTTCGGCCAAACTTTATTAATAATAATAAAGTGTTATTAATTGTGTACACGTACGCGTGATATGATTTTGACGCACCAAACTAAACGAGTATACGTACGCGTAACTCGTCTTAAGTTAATTCTTTAGATACGGGTCACCAAGTGATTAGTAGCGGTAAAAAGGTAAAATAAACATAGGTCCTAAAATGAGTAATTAGATAAAATAAGCCAAATATAAATAGCTAAGCGACCGTGCTAAAACCACGGAATTCGGGAATGCCTAACACCTTCTCCCGGGTTAACAGAATTCCTTACTTGGTCTTCTGGTTTTGCAGACCATAAATAAGAGTCAAATTTTCTCGATTTGGGATTTAGAAATAAATGGTGACTTGGGACATCATAAATTATCCCAAGTGGCAACTCTGAATTGAATAATTAATCCCATTTCAATTATTGTCACTTTAATTGAAAAAACTCCCTTATATCCCTTTTCGGGTAAAGAAGGAGGTGTGACAGAGTTCTTATCAAAAGTACGCACAGTTACCAATCAGCACCAAGGATTCCACAGCGAAATAGTGATTGGTGAAAGGAAGAACAGAACTCTGGAAGACATGGCATGGACAATGCTCATCGATAATGGAATCTCCAAAAATTCTGGGCAGAAGCAATAAACACTGCTTGCTACTTGGTGAACAGGTTTATGATCAGGTCCCCCCTAAACAAAACCCCCTATGAGCTGCTTAACGGAAGAAAAATCAAAGATAACTCATCTAAGAACCTTTGGATGCAAACGCTATGTTCTCAACAACGGAACAGACCAGCTTGGGAAATTTGATGCAAAAAGCGATGAAGGAATCTTTCTGAGATATTCCTCTCAAAGCAAAGTCTGCAACAAAAGGACACAATGTGTGGAAGAAAGTGGTCATGAGCTATTCAACAAGACTCCCTCTTCTAACAAGGGAGGAAGCAGATAAAGAACCACTTTTGGTTCCTGGGGAAATATCTGATGTTTCAAATGGCAAGGCTGATATGATGAGTCAGATGAAGGAGACAGGTAAAGAAAATGCAACATCTTCTTTAACTTCTCAAGAGGAACCTGATACTTTATTTACTATCACTGAAGCTGAAGAAAGAGTTGGAGATATAGTGCAAGGTACTCCACAAGTAGCAGAACAAGGAGTGCAGGGAAATCCACTTAATTTACGCAGTTCCTCTACTAATAAAACTTCAGTTCTCAAGTGGAAACACAAAATATCTCATCCACTTGATAACATAATCACCCCCTTAATTCCGGATTCAGACAAAATTAAAAGGCAGAAATTCCCTAGCCTTCTCTGTATTTCTATTCCAGATAGAACCGAAAATCATCAAGAAAGCCTTGAAGCATGCTGATTGGCATTCAGCAATGCAAGAGGAACTGCATCATTTTGAAGGAAACAAGGTTATCCGATGGTAAAGAAGAGCACATCTGGAATGACTCATTCCATTGGATCATGGTTAATCTCATGGGGTACGAGGAAATACAGCCTAGTAGTTCTCTCAACAACTGAAGCAGATGATCTTAAAATGGCAAAGAACCCGGTCTAGCAAGAGGACCAAACACGTTGATGTCAAATACCTTGCCTCAGAAATAATGTGAAAAGGGGACTTATTTGTATGAGATTTTGCTGCACAAGAACATGAAATTGCAGATATCCTCACCAAAACATTAAGCGGGGAATATTTTGAAAGAAACAGGGTGAAGCTGGGGCTATTGAAACTTAATTGAGAACCTGATACCTCATCAATTGGCTATAAAAATCACCTTCAGGTAAAACTAGCTAAAATGTTTTCTGGCTAAGCCTAACTCACATCGATACGGTTGCAAGTAAACACGTATGATGATCATAGAAGCTAAAGGTACAATGCTGAACTGCAAAAGAAGAGCTGCTAAAATCTTTTTCAAAAACTATTCGGGAATCAAGTTCATGTACCACAGGTTAGTAGTAATGTGTTTGTTTTTCGCATGCTTTCTCAAAAAGGGTTAACAAAATTAATTCAACTTCCACATCATTCTACTTTTCAGAGTCTGCATGTCACATCTTATCTTTCAAATCCTTTCACCTGCTCTGCACGTTACGTATTCCCATGAACCTGCCGCCGTTTCAAAACCTTTCAGAATCCGTTTCTCTCCCTTCTCATTATTAGCCCGTCTTCCCACAAAACTCTCTTTCTCTCATAGCAGTCCTGAACCTGCATCTCCTCTGTATCTCTATGATTCGTTCCTAACTTATCTCTCACTCAAATTCTCTACTACATCCTTCTACAATGGCAAACGAACAATCTCTTCCTTCTCATATCATCAACACCACTTCCACTCCCCCATCCTCTTTAAATTCATCTCTAGAAATCCACTCTTCCACTATCCCCAATACTACTACACCCACACCTGTTTCCTCCTCATTTCCTATTGTTTTTCCTTCTCCGTCAAACTCTGTCTCCCTTCTATGTGTTGAAAACCCCATGTCTCCCCCTTCTTCTGATCTCACCAAAGAGCACTCAGGAAGTGTTACCACTCAGGTGTCAGAGGTATCTGAGGATGATCCTGATCAGTATTTGAATTCCTCCATTTTGGACTCAGTGGCTCTCACAAAGTCACCAGAAAAGGAAGCAGCATACAATATCATTGCTATCACTGCTGAGAGTCTTTTGAATGAAAGATCATCCCTCTTGTATGAGTCTCAGGGGGGAAGAAACTCCATTCCTAGGCGATGAAAGAACCTTGGTACTCTTCGAGTCTCCAGTCCATGAAACAGTCACAGAAAAACCTTTTGGAGAACCTGATTCTCTTCCAGTTAAATCAACTCAGGAACTTCTTGTTTATCCTAAGCCTTTAGAATCCATTACACCTAGTGAGATCCCTGTTGATGAAGATGATATGGTTCTCATCGTGCGGTTTAAGATGCACAAACCAACAGAGACTCTTGAATCCTCTTCCAAATGACTCACTACTAAGTTGCAACAGAAAGAGACTTTCGAGTCTTCCTTGCAGAAAAATAAGAGAAGTGTTAAGAAAAAGAAGAAGAAGTTGATAAAACAGGGGGAATTGTGTCTGACAAAAGCATTCCAGTGGTTGAGGTTGATGAAGATGTTATAGAGGAACCCAGTTCCTTAGTAAAACGATGTACAAAAATCCAGAAGTCTGTGGTTGGAGCTTCTAATGAATCTATTTAAAAACAAAGTGGAACATCCATAAAGGGTAGCAGTAAGTCTAAGAAGGTTGTAGTTGAGCAAGCTATGTCTGAAGGAGATACTCTGGGGGTTGTAAACTGGAAAGGGAAGTGGGGTTGCAAGCCAGAAAGGGAAGTCTGATGAAGGAAGGGACCTGGTTCTATGAAGACCATACCTAGTGACAGTGGTCTTTGGCAGGAGAGATTGAGAACTCAGAAAGTCTTGTGACATCGTATGTTTGATTCGGAAATCTCATAGATGGCAGGTAGGAGGCAAGTTCTGGAGATGGTGGAATTTCAGCAATGGAAGCATTTGTTTCAAGAGGATGTGCCTAAGGTGTACGAAGATGCGGTATAAAATTTCTACGCATCTCTCTTCACTATTGAGGGGGATCACATCTGTGTTCTAGTAAATGGAGTAGACATTGTGCTTGACGCTTCAACATTGGGGAAGGTTCTCCAAATTCCATGTGAAGGGGTGTCCTCAGTCAAGGGTGCATGTGGTGCTAACTTTCGTAGAGCTATCATGAAAGAGCAAGCTGTTTAGCAGGGGGAATGGGTGCATAAGAAGGCACTACTTCCTGAGTTCAGCTTCTCTTTGAGTTGGTCAATAAGGTGTTTTTACCTCGTGTTGAGAGGTGGTCTATCGCTTCAAAGTCTGATCTGGTCTTAATGGAGGCTCTTGATGAGTTTGTCCCGATCAATCTTCCAGCAATCATGATAGAACATATGCAAAAGATGGCAAACTTTAAAGGTGGCAATCACGGGCTTCTATATGGCTTTCTCCTCACTTGAGTGTTTAAGTTCTACAAGGTTCCTTTGGCTAATCCCAAAGTGGGCACACGCAAGCAAACCTTCTCCAAAACCACTCTGGAGGAATGTGAGTGCGTAGAAAAGGTTGGTGGAAGCACCTCGACCATTTCTCAGCTGATCAATGCTCAAAATGCTGCTTCCGAAGATATCAGGAGGTTGAGGGCTCAGAATTCCATACTAGAAACTCAGCTCAGTCAAGCTGTTAGGGGACCTGGTTCTGTTAATTCCACAAATGAAGAAGTTGCCCGCTTGACAATGAAAAATGATAAGCTTCGCATAAAACTGCTTGAAGAGCAGCTGTTTGCAAATGCTCGTATGGACTTGGTTCTTAAAACCCTTGCTACCTCTTTCTCCAAGTCTCCCTATTCTAGTGGCCCTTAGAAACCTCTTAGTGCACAGTTGTGGCTGTTGTTTCTCTTTTTGTTTGTCTTATTGTTGATGGCATGTTGGATTTCACCGTTATTGCTCCTGTTTGCTCAGTCCATTGTTCATATCAATGAAACAGCTCCTCTTTTTTTTGCTTGTACAATATTGTTTTCCTTTGGCTTCTTTTTCTGTCATGTTGTGTGCACATATATGGTATGAGTTGGCTGTGTTAGACTTCTTTATGTTGTTTGCCTGCTTGTGTATTTTTAATGATGCCAAAAGGGGGAAATATAGTATAAAATTAGTATAAAATGCATATGCAATGGAAATTGATTGAAACAGGGATCCGATTAAGGGGGAATCAAAAGCAAAAGGTCAGGGGGAACTTGTGAAGTTTCTGTTACCTCATCTGGTTATTTCTGCTCTAAATAAATGTTATCAATGCCTAAGTTTGTCATCATCAAAAAGGGGAAAATGATGGTCTTTCAATGTCTTTACCTTATGTTTTGATGATCTAACAAACTTATTGTCAAGAACCAGATAGGGAACCTAACACACTTGGTACACTTTTCAAATGAACAAAGTCCAGCCCGAACTCCAGCTAATGTGAACTACTGCAATGTGACGACCCGGCCGGTCGTATTAAGAATTTATGCCTCGATCCCCTATTAACTGCTTTCCCCGTGTTTATTTCTGCTATTTTGAACTTGTCGGGATGTTAGGTTTTGAGTTTCGCAGAGTTTTGGGACACTTAGTCCCTAAATGAGAGCTTAAGTGTTGGAAAGTTGACTATAGTCAAAGCAGTATGAAGACGGCCTCGGAATAGAAATTTGATGGTTCTGTTAGCTTCGTTGGGTGATTTCGGGCTTAGGGGCATGTTCGGATTGTGTTTTGGAGGTCCGTAGCTAATTTAGGCTTGAAATGGCGAAAGGTCGAATTTTGAAGTTTCCGGTTAGATAGTGAGATTTTGATCCGAGGCTCGGAATGGAATTTCGGAAGTTTTAGTAGCTCAGTAGTGTTGAATGTGACGTGTGTGCAAAATTTTAGGTCATTCGGACGAGTTTTGATAGACTTTTTGATCGAAAGCGTATTTCTAGAGTTTTGGAGTTCTTAAGCTTGAATCTGTGGTTGATTCGTCATTTCGATGTTGTTTTAGGTGTTTTAAGGATTGGTGCAAGTTTGGACAGTAGTATTAGACTTGTTGGTGCTTTTGGTTGAGGTCCCAGGGGCCTCGGGATGATTTCGAATGGTTGACGAAAGGATTTTGGAGTTTGAGGTTGCAGCTTCAGCTGGTTTTCTATCATAACTGCACCTACGGTTTGGGTACAGCAAGTGCGGTGTCGCAGAAACGGCTTTGTGGTCCAGCAGGAGCCATAGGTGCGAGAAGGGAATCGCACCTGCGAGACCGTTGGTACGGATGGTCTACTGCAGAAGCAAAAACTGGCTTTAAGTGAGAAGTCACAGAAGCAACCATTGTTCCCCAAAAGTGGGAAGGCAGATGCGGTCCCAGGAACGCAAATGCGGTAACAGCTGGGCAGAAATATGAAATTTTGAGGGTTTAGTTTCAAAAGTTGGAAATTCAATTTGGAGCTCGGGAGAGGTCAATTTTGAGAGAAAATTGAAGAGGAGATCCGTGGGTAACAATTCTTTAACCCTTTCTAGTTATATTCCATCAATCTATAGTTAGCTTCATCATTTAATTTAGTATTGGAGATAAAATTGGGGAAAAGTTGGAAGAAAGTTCTTAGACCTAGAATTCGACTTTTGATTGGGAATTTGACCTTAGATTTGGATAATTTTGGTATGCATGAACTCGTGAGAGTATGAGGATTCTGAAAATATAAATTTTACCCGATTCTGAGACGTGGGCCCGAGGGGTATTTTGGTCATTTTACTTAATTTCGCGTATTAGCTTAGAATTTAATTGTAGAATCAGTTACTTGAAGTGTTATTTACATTATGCAATTGAATTGAATAGATTTGGGCCATTTGGAGTCGGATACTTGTGGCAAGAACGTGATTTCGAATTGATCTTGAGCTGGTTCGAGGCAAGTGGCTTGTCTAACCTTGTGTGGGGGACCTTCCCCTTAAGATTTGGTATATTTGGTAATTGAGATGCCTTGTACGTGAGGTGACGACTGCGTACTTGTGCTAATTGTTGGAAATCATGTTTTCATTAAGTAATTACTAGTAAGTTTCCTTTCCTGTTTTTATTACTTGCACTATTAAGCATGTTGTTAGCTTAGGAAAGCATGTCTAAGTGATTTAATTACTGTATTTTCTAAAACTGCCTTACTTGAATTTTGTGCCGCACGCTAGGATAGAATTACTTGTTTGCCTTAATATGAAATTTGCATTTCTGAACATTTTCCTGTTGCTGGTATGTATTTATATTGGGACTACGGATGTGGGATTCTGGTAGCTCTCCCTTGTCTGTTTTTTTGGGACTACGGATGTGGGATTCCGGATCCCCCTGCACAGTTATATGGAACTACGGGAACGCACCTAGTAGATTCCCCCAGTACTAGGTATTTACATTTGGGACTATAGAACGGGATTCCGGTAGATCCCCCCGCACTATGAGTTGGACTACGGGAGGGGATCCCGGGAAATCCATTGGATATGTATATTTGGGAATACAACATGGTATCCTGGGGGATCCCTAATTGTTATTTTGATGTTGAACCGTATTTCTTTCTATGTTTACCTTGCCTCTGTAATAGTTGTTGTTGCTCTTTATATCTTGTGTTACTTTTATTGTTGCACTTATTTATACTGTTCTGTTCTACACTGTTGAACTTTATATTTTATTTAACCTCAGTAGGGCGCTGACCTTCCTCGTCACTACCCGACTGAGGTTAGGCTTGGTACTTACTGAGTACCATTGTGGTGTACCCATGCCCTTTCTGCGCATGTTTTTCATGTGCAGATCCAGGTACCTTGACTCAGACTTACCATCCTTGAGGCGAGGCGACCCATCAGAGACTTTGAGGTATATTTTCCACGTATGCAGACCGACGAGTCTCTCTCTATTCTCATTGTAGCTACAACCATTTTGTATTTACTTGTTTTAGACTATTCTGGAGTTAGAGCAGTATGTAATATCTTTAGCTTGTGATTCATGGGTTTCTTATGTATCTCTTAGATTGTGATTCATGGGTTTCCGGGTTTTGGGAGAGACATATATTAGATTTGAGAGTTATATTTTGTATGCCGAGCGGCACTTTTAAACTCTATTTTATTATATTATTTCTATTTTAAATTGTATTCTTCTGCAAATTGGTTTATCTTCCGCATTTTAGGCTTACCTAGTCGTAAAGACTAGGTGTCGTCATGATGGTTCACGGAGGGCGAACCGGGGTCGTGACAAGTTGGTATCAGAGATCTAGGTTCATAAGAGTAGAGGCCGAGGACGTGCACGTGGTGTAGCCAGAGCACCTGCGCGAGCTGCCGCCGAGGTACCACCAGCAGTTCCAGCCAGAGTCCAGGCACCTGATACACCTGATACGCCTACTACTACTACAATTCCAGCTCTTCAGGAGACTCTAGCGCAGTTCATGAGCATGTACACCACTTTGGCTCAGGCAGGGTTGCTTCCCCTAACTGCAGCCACATCTCAAGCCGGGGGAGAAACATAGACTTCCGACGCCCACACTCTTGAGCAGCGAGTGCATGTTGAGCAGGTCCGTGAGATTATTCTTGTACAACCTGTAGTCCGAGATTAGCCCGAGGACAGGGCAGCGGTTTCCGAGGATGAGCAACTGAGGCTTGAGAGGTTCAGAAGTACAAGCCTCCTGTATTCAGTGGTCTAGCATCGGATGATGCTCTGGGATTTCTAGATGAGTGTTACCGCATTCTCCGTACCATGGCTATGTTAGGATCGAGCGGGGTTTCCTTTACTACTTTCCAGCTTCAAGGAGCCACCTATGAGTGGTGGTACACCTATGAGTTAGATAGTCCGGATGAGGCTGCTTCACTGACTTGGGCTCAGTTTTCAGATCTGCTCCTGAGAGAGTATGTTCCTCAGAGCCTCAGGGACGCGTGGCGTGCAGAGTTTGAGCATTTGCGCCAGGGTACTATGACTGTCTCAGAGTATGTAGTCCGTTACACTAGTTTGGCTAGACATGCCCCAGCCTCGGTTTCTACTATTTGCGAGAGGGTTCGCCGGTTTATTGAGGGCCTTATTCCTAGCATCAGGTCTAGAATTGCTCGTGAGTTGGAGATGGACATTTCTTATCAGCAGGTGGTGAGCATTGCTAGGATGATTGAGGGTATGCATGCTAGGGAGAGAGAGGAGAGGGAGGCCAAGAGGTCTCGAGAGTCAGGCCATTATTCTGGTGCTCGTGCCCCAGTTGCAGGTCGTCATGGTAGGGGTTATATGAGTCGCCTTATTCATTCAGCGTTTCCAGTAGCCAGTGGTATTCTAGCTCCTCCTAGGCCTCAAGAGCCTTATTATGCACCACCGGTATCTAGCGTGCCTCATGCGCAAGGTGCTTTCAAAGGTCAGTCCAGCAGACTTGGCCCGAGCTAGTCACAGCCACCACGTCCTCCCAGATCTTGTTTTGAGTGTGGTGACACACGCCATATGGTGAGGGAGTGCCCCAGACTTGGGAGGGGTGCACCTCCACAGACTTCTTAGCCACAGCGTGCCCCGCAAAGTTCTCAGGCTATGGTTACAGCTCCAGTTGCTACCCCACCTGCTCAGCCAGCTAGAGGTAGAGGTTGGGGAGGTAGAGGTCTCCCTAGAGGGGGAGGCCAGGCCAGATACTATGCCCTTCCTGCCCGTACTGAAGTTGTTGCCTCTGATTCTGTCATCATAGGTATTATACTGGTTTGTCATAGAGATGCATCGGTTCTATTCGATCCAGGCTCCACTTACTCTTATGTGTCTTCTTATTTTGCTCCGTATTTGGGTATACCTCGGGATTCTTTGAGTTCCCATGTTTATATTTCTACTCCTGTGGGAGATTCTCTTGTTGTGGACCGCATTTATCAGTCGTGTTTGGTTGATCTTAGTGGTTTTGAGACCAGATCCGATTTATTGTTGCTCAGCACGGTAGATTTTGACATTATCTTGGGCATGGACTGATTGTCGCCCCATTATACTGTCCTTGATTGTCACGCCAAAACCGTGACGCTGGCTATGCCAGGTGTACCGCGTGTTGAGTGGAGGGATACTTTAGATCACACTCCAAGTAGAGTTATTTCTTTTCATAAAGCTTAGTGTATGGTTGAGAAGGGGTGTGAAGCGTATTTAGCCTATGTGAGAGATGTCAGTATTGATACCCCTTCAGTTGATTTAGTCTTAGTAGTACGGGATTTTCCCGATGTGTTTCCAGCTAATCTTTCGGGCATGCCGCCGGATAGAGATATTGATTTTGGCATTGATTTATTGTTGGGCACTCAGCCCATTTCTATCCCTCTGTATCGTATGGCTCCTCCTGAGTTGAAGGATCAGCTACAAGAATTGATTGATAAGGGTTTTATTCGGCCTAGTGTATCACCTTGGGGTGCTCCTGTCTTGTTTGTGAAGAAAAAGGATGGTTCTATGTGTATGTGTATTGATTATCGCCAGTTGAACAAAGTTACAGTTAAGAACCGTTATCCTTTGCCTCGTATTGATAATCTGTTTGACCAGCTTCAGGGTGTATGGGTGTTTTCTAAGATTGACTGGCGCTCAGGATACCATCAGTTGAAGATTCGAGAGCCAGATATCTCGAAGACCGCTTTCAGGACTCGGTATGGTCATTATTGTAAGCACGTGATTTTTGCCCTATATGAGAATTACTCCCAAAAAATCCAAAAATAAAATGATTTTTCTTTGGTGTGCAATTTTGTGATATTTTGTGATATTTTGAATAATTATTTGTATTTGTCTGTGCGTGTTTATTTGCTAAATTAATAAAAAATACAAAAATATGTCGCATTTTGCATGTAGGATTTAATTCTACAATTGTTAGTAATTAAATTTGTTTTACAAAAATTAAAAATTACAAAAATAGGCATCGTTTGCATTTTTAGCATTTAATGTCCAAATATACAATTTTATGCTTAATTATTACTTAATTGTGCGTTAATTGTTATTGGGAGTTAATTTGCACTTTTATAACTTAATTTAATTCTTAATAATAGTTTAAGTATTTTTATAATTTAGTTTTAGAATAATAAAGGAAGAAAAGAGAGCAAAAATATAAAGAAAGTCGGAATTGGGCCTCTTCTTTGATTTCAAGCCACATGCCCAAAAAATGGCCCAATCTTCCCTACGACCTAGTCCATTTCGAACTGGGTCAACCCAGTCCATAACCCAACACCCCCCTATCTTGTAAAACAAAACAAAAGGAAAAAAACAAACCCTAAAAAAACCTAAGTCATCCGCCCCCACCCCTCCTATCTTCTTCTTCTTCCTCAAGCTTCTCCACCTCCCATGGCTGCCCTTCCTCACGCCTCCACCACCTCAACACACACACACACACACGACATTTTCCATCGTCCCATCGACCCCAACACGAGCAGCCATGGCTGCTTCCCCCCCCCCCCCCATTTCCCGTTGTCGAAACCAAATGACCATTGGAGTAGCTTCATGTCCGCCATTGTTGCTGCATTTTCTTCCAGTCATTGCAGCTGCTACTGCTGTTCCTTCGTCATCCATGGAGGTCCTTCTGCTTCCATCTTCTCAACCTCAAGTCCAAGCGACCAAGCTGCTCCGTTCTCTAAAACGCAGCAATGAGAGCTGCTCGAAACCAGCCCAAAAACGAGCTCCATCGTTGCTCTGTCGTGTTGCTGCGTCGCTGCTGCCTCTTCGCCATGACCAGCACTGCTGCTCACGTTTCTGTTACTCGTGTTGCTACTATTCCTTCTCCTCCGAGCTGCTGATCTCCGCCATGGACGAGCACGCACAGGTGCGTCGACCAGCTCTACTGTGAAGCGATGTTGCTTCCTCCGTTTCAGCTCCCCGCGGCTATGGCTTCACGCCGCTTCTGCCGATGCTTCTTCTCCCGACGTCCTCCTCGACAAATTGCTGCTGCTCGTCGCGGCAGTAGCTGCTGCTGTTACTCCTTTCCTCTTCGTTTCGTCAAAGTTCGAAGGTCTTTCGTTGAGTCGAAGCCCGGACAAATTTGTTTACAATCGAGTTCGTCGTTGATTCATCTCCGGTTAGTTGTTTTTGAGTTTTATTTTTGTCCATATTTCGTTTTTATATTTCTCAAAGTTAAAATCGTTAAATATTTGATTCTTGTTTTGTTCGTTGTTCATCGTTGAATTAATTTTTATTTTTGTTCATGTGTTTTGATTGAGTTAATTTTCAGATTTCAAATGGAAATTTAATTAGTGGTTTTTCATGTTTGTTTTATTGTTTAGGTAAAAGTTGTTAGTCTAATGTTTGCTAGATTCAAATTGAAATTTAATTAACTATTTCTTCAATTTGTTTCATGTGTTTATGTATTGTTAGAAATTGTTAATATTGTTAAGTTCATGCTTAAGTTCATAATTGTTTATTCGTCGATCTTGTTATTTGTCTAAAAAGAATTTAGTTGTGTTAAAGGAAATATATTGATTTAATCATTTTAATCCGTCATGTTTGTTGTGTTAAAATAGATTCATTCATGTTCATACTTTGTTTGGATGATCTTGAATCCGAATTTTGTATAGTTTGATTTCTTGTTTATCATTTATGATTATTTCTTGAATTTGTCTCATAATCTTGTTTAAGTTTAATATAGGAATTGTTTGTTGTAATGTTGTTAGAGTAGTTGATTTTAAGTTCAATATTATTGAATTTAGAAATCTAAATATACTTGTTTGTTGTTGTTGTTTAATCCGAAAATAGGATTGTTTGTTGCTAAAATATTGTTCAATCAAATTTTAGTTGTTCTTTGTTGTTCAATTTGTGTTCATGTGATTTGTTGTTGAAATGTTGAAGAAATCATGTTCATGTGATTTGTTGTTGAAATGTTGAAGAAATCATGTTCATGAAATTTGTTGTTTGAACATTGTTAGAAATTAATCATATTGTCTATATTTTGGTTAAGTTTGATTAATTGATGTGTTATAGCTGATGGGTAGTTTGGTAATTTATAATACTTTCGGGGGTAAAATAGTAATTTGTAATAGGGTCGGAGGGGTAGTTTAGGAATTGTACATTTTGTAATTATTTATATGAAGCATGGGGGACAAAATGAAATGGGGTGGGTTGTGATATGGTTGTTTATATGAAGCATGGGGGACAAGACAAAATTTAGTGGGGGGAATCTTGTATTTATTTATGTTAGGCATGGGGGACAAAATATAATGGGGTGGTGTGATATGTTTATTTAATGTAATGGGGATGAGTGGGAAGATAATGGGTTGGGTAGAGAAAAGTATTGATTTTAATTAATGGAAAGATTTATGGGATGAGTTATAAGAAGTCTTGAAATCAGAATAGAAAGAAGAGAGACAAGAAAAAATACACAGACAGATAGAGAGAAAAAACGGACAGAGAATAGAAGAGAGAAAAAAAAGGGCTGAACATTTAAGAGAAAGAAAAATTCCGAAAAATATTTAAGCTTTCAAAATAAAAATAAAAACTAAAAAATCTTCTGCTTTCTTTCTTTCTTTGAAATTAGTATTAATGGTTGTTGTTTCATTCCAAGCTTAAAACTTTTGTTTTTGGGATTACTGTTCTACTGGTTTGCAAACTCTGTTCCTGGGTTGTTACTGCTGCTGGATTGTTGTTGTTGTATTGTTATTACTACCGCTAATTCTCATCATCATTTTCTTTTGCTTCCAATATCAGGTACATATCTGTAAATTCATGTCATGAAAAGCTTCAACATGACAAGTAAATGAAGTTTGGAATTATAAGGATGTCTTCTACTCATTTAAATTTTATTAGTTTAAGTTTCAGTTTTGTTTTAGTTGGTTAATATAGTATTATACTTGACATGATAAACTATTAACTAATTAACATTCTGGAGTAATAAATTCCACGATAATCATATATGTTTTGAGGACTAGTGATGACATTTACTGTTTGAATTGTTGAGATAGGGAACATGACAGAAAGTTGACCATTAATTAAATCTTGTGATACTGTTAGTTAAGTAAAGAATAGTACGGAACTACCCAGAAATTACATTACTAGCTTATTCTGTCAAATATCCAATTTTGTTTAAGACTAAATGATGTCAGTCGTACTTTGTTCGTATATGGCGTAATAACGGTTATGTGTATAACCCATAGTTGAAAGGTGAATTAATATAATCCATTACTATTACAATGCTGGAATATTGCGAACATGTCATGATGTATGTTTACGTTATATGTGATATCGTCTTATTAAATCAATTGGTAGATTAGTTCTCTTTCTTAATAACAAATGGCTTAGTTATTTTAGGAACGCGATCAACTCATTTCTTTTAATGTATGAAATAATGTCAATGAATTTTTTACAAAATATAGAGTTAGTATTTGCAAATATTCGCATAGGCAGAGAATAAGAATTGGTTTATTTATCTCAAACTCAATCTTCGTAAGCAAAATTAACCAAACAATTATAACCTCGGACTAAAAACAAGTGGTGTTAAAGAAGGATGGGATTTATAGATTGTAACATTTTAAGTCAAAAAATGTGTAAATAGCGTTTGCTCCAAATATAACAATGAAAATTCTTCAAAAAATATTTCTTCGTTTATTAAATCAATTGTTTTCCTAAGTTTTTTACGCAATTCGCTTTTTGGGTAGATAAATATTGTATTTACAATAAAAATGGTAGTATTAATCACACGTTGTTTATTTTATTTTATTTTTTACTCTTTAAACTCATGGTTTTTGAGGAATATAATTCACACGTAAAAATATAATTTGCGGTCAACACTTAATGAATTGTGAATTCTTTTCAAGGAATTTAGAGGCATCTCAAATAGTGATTTCTCATGACTTCCATTTAAAAATAGATGGATGCAATAAACATTTGTAGAGAATTTATATTACTGTCAAGAATATTTGCATAATTAGGGATGCGTTCGCGTGACTTGATTATACTTCTAAAGGCAATTCGGATTATGCGTTCGCGCAACTTCGAGCAAATTTTTAATAAAAAGAGACTCGTCGGAGGATCTTAAATTAATTTCATATAACCCGAGATGTGCAGTTCGCTATTTAATCATACAAGAGCGACGAACATTCTTAATTTTATTTTAAGCACAATTTCGAACTTAAGTCTATTTTTATAATAAAAAAAAATTGAAAAAATAATTATTATATTATCAATATCATTGTATATATGTACGCATGATACGATTTTTCACGTTAAGAATATATATAATATATAAAACGGATACACGTATGCGTGATTCGATTCGAAGAAGGGTCTTTAATTATAAACAATCTAAACAAAAGCGATAACAAAATCATGCAATAAAAAATGCAAAATCGAGATAATTAAGCCAAGAATAAAAACAGTTAAGCGACCGTGCTAGAACCACGAAATTCGGAAATGCCTAACACCTTCTTCCGGATTAACAGAATTCCTTACTCAGGATTTCTGGTTCGCATAATAATAAACAGAGTCATATTCTCCTCGATTCAGGGATTAAAATTGGTGACTTGGGACGCCTAAAAATTCCCAAGTGGCGACTCTGAAACAAACAAACAAATCCCGTTTCGACTGTCCTTTAATTGGAGAAAACACCCCCACGCACCCTCGCCGGAGAGTATGAGGGATGGATAATGCCATAGTTTGAAAAGCTTGGCGGTGGTGGGGGTGGTGTTTTCCCAGTTATCCATGCCTGATACATGTCTGCCACATGTTGTCTCAGCATTTTCACTTCTTCTACCAACCCGTTGTTCTGTTCGACCAATTGTTGTCGGTTATCAGTACCGACCCACCCTGTTCTGAGGTTCTGTGTCATTTGCTATGCAGGGAGGAGTTACCACAACCAACCACTTTTTCTATATATGAACACAGCAAAGGGAAGCCATCACGTTAGTGTCAGGGTATTTGACAGATAATCATATATTAGAGATGCAATGCACCTAAGCAGTTAAACCGTTCTATCAGAGATACGATGCACTTGCGCTTTCTTTTATTTTTCTTTCTTCCTTTTTTTTTCTTTTTCAGTGATGGTCGAATCTTATGGAGATTGCATGCATATCATGACCCCGCATGAATCAGACCTTGCGTAGTTCGGACCAATGAAAGATAAGCAATACTAATCATTTTTTCAATTTTCATATTAAAATAAACTGGGAAATCAAACAACCCACATATTCTAATTAAAGATTTATAACCTCGAAACAAAAAGGGCAGCTTCCTTTCCCCGTTTGACAAATGCAACCAAACGGCTATTTTTTTGCAAATGTGGCCCCTTCCAAATCTCACATGAATTTTGAGGCCGGGGAGGATTATTTTGACACTTTACAAACTTGTCCGTTCTTTTACGAAAATAGCCTTTCGACAACTGAAAGATACTCTAAGGCTATTTCGGCAAGAACTGTTTAAGACGCGGTCGAAGCTGGCTCGGCTTATTTTGACCAAAAATCCAAACGGTATTCACCTGACCGTTGACTCTTTTTTTTTTCAAGTTATAATAAAAACCGGGTGTTTCAAACATGGCCCTTCAGCGCCTCGGGGACGAAGATTTTTAAGGCCGTGTGGGTCGACTGGACCAAAATCCTACACATGACCCAAAAGTGGTTGTTTATGCGAAGTCAGCCTTCCGGCGTCCCTTTCGGGAACATTCGGCTATTTTTGACAAAAACAGCACCACCCTGACTTATTTATTAAATTTGACATATTTTTTTGGCTATTTTTTTTTAGCAAAAGGGGAGGCTGGACACTTCCCGACTTATTTATGACAAAATTAAAATTTTGACACGTTTTTTTTATTTATTTATTGGTTTTTGGCTATTTTAACAAAAGGGGGGGTTGGACCCGATGAGGGTTGCCTACGTATCTCACATCCGGTGAGAATCAAACCCGCGTAGTTCGGGCAGATCAAGAATAAGTAAATGAGCTAACTTCTTTTTTTTTAAAAAATTTGTGAAAGAACTACTTTAAAAGAAGAAAGGAAGTTTTTTTTTTTTTTTTGATTTTCTTTTTAAAAGAAAGACTTCTAAGATATTTTTTCAGAATTTTCATTTGTTTTTTTTTCTTATTCTAAAGAAAAAAGAATATATTTTTCGGAATTTTACCTTTAATCAAAGAAATGCTTCTAAAAATATTTTTTTTTGAATTTTGAATTTTCTTTTTAATTTTGAAAGAAGAATCAAAATATTTTCGGATTTTTTATTTTATTATTTTTTTTTTTAAAATAATTAAAAAAAACTTTCTAAAGAAGTCAATAATGGAAAATATTTTTGGATTTTTTGTTTTGAAAATTGGGGGTCTAAAAAAACTTTTCTAGACTTTTGGCAAGACAAATATTTTTTGCAACTAATAAAGATATACATATATATTTTGGAAATAAAGAAAAACTTTTTGGACTTATATATATATATATATATATATATATATATATATGTTTGTGTGTAATAATGAAAGACACTTTTTATTTTATTTTTCTATTTTTCTTTGCTTTTATTAAAACAAACTAATAAACATTTTTTTTTTCATTTTCTCAAAATTTCGGCAGAGTTTTGACAGTATTTGGGCATTGTTTTTTTTTTCAAAAATAAACAATCAATTCCCTAACCGATATTTTTTTTTCAAATTCAAAATATCATTCCTGATATTCAAAAGTTAGTCAACACACAAACCCGGATCAAATAAATGCGTAAGTAGCAGCAAGTAAGATGCATCAGGATGGTCATTTTCATTTTTGGTACACCTGTCCTAGACAGACCCAACCCCTGTGTTGAGCCTCCAAAGTCAAATGCACGTGATGCAAACAAACGTTCCTACTAGGGATCCGGCATGAAGCTGAGTTATTCTAAGTGAAAAAACCTGAGGCATATTGTTCTAGCCCTGGCTTACCCAAGTGGACAGCTTGAGCCGAAATGGGGGCAACGTACCGGGAGCACGAAAGTCTGCCCGGCCTAGTTACTTGTCCCAACTTCGTCTTATTTGGTATGACTTCTAACAGAAAGGTGGGCCACGCGCACGTGTATACCATAAATTCAGAAGACTCAGAAAGAAGAAGGGTTTCGTAGTAGTTTTATATACACAATTCAGATAATATTAAAGCGGTAAAAGCATCATTTAGCACATTAAGCATATATCATGTAAAAATCAGATAATAAATAAAGCCAACTATAACAGTTATTTTAAGCTCGAATTCTTGAACCCTGAACCAGTGGTTCTGGACTCTATGTCCCCAGCAGAGTCGCCAGAGCTACATTGTCCCAAACTACATTGACCTGATTCCTGTTTAGCCCAGGATATGTAGGAAACCTTTGAAGCAAAGGTTCGGTCAAATCTTTTTCAAAAAATGCTTCAACGGAGTACTCGAATGGGCAAAAATCGCTCGCTTTATCTTTGCACGCACGAAAACCCTTCGTGTCTCCGGGCAAAGAGGGGCAGCTGTAAGCACGTGATTTTTGCCCTATATGAGAATTACTCCCAAAAAATCCAAAAATAAAATAATTTTTCTTTGGTGTGCAATTTTGTGATATTTTGTGATATTTTGAATAATTATTTGTATTTGTCTGTGCGTGTTTATTTGCTAAATTAATAAAAAAATACAAAAATATGTCGCATTTTGCATGTAGGATTTAATTCTACAATTGTTAGTAATTAAATTTGTTTTACAAAAATTAAAAATTACAAAAATAGGCATCGTTTGCATTTTTAGCATTTAATGTCCAAATATACAATTTTATGCTTAATTATTACTTAATTGTGCGTTAATTGTTATTGGGAGTTAATTTGCGCTTTTATAACTTAATTTAATTCTTAATAATAGTTTAAGTATTTTTATAATTTAGTTTTAGAAAAATAAAAGAAGAAAAGAGAGCAAAAATATAAAGAAAGTCGGAATTGAGCCTCTTCTTCGATTTCAAGCCACAGGCCCAAAAAATGGCCCAATCTTTCCTACGACCCAGTCCATTTCGAACTGGGTCGACCCAGTCCATAACCCAACACCCCCTATCTTGTAAAACAAAACAAAAGAAAAAAAACAAACCTCAAAAAAACCTAAGTCATCCGCCCCCACCCCTCCTATCTTCTTCTTCTTCCTCAAGCTTCTCCACCTCCCATGGCTGCCCTTCCTCACGCCTCCACCACCTCAACACACATACACACACACACGACATTCTCCATCGTCCCATCGACCCCAACACGAGCAGCCATGGCTGCTTTCTCCCCCCATTTCCCGTTGTCGAAACCAAATGACCATTGGAGTAGCTTCACGTCCGCCATTGTTGCTGCGTTTTCTTCCAGTCGTTGCAGCTGCTACTGCTGTTCCTTCGTCATCCATGGAGGTCCTTCTGCTTCCATCTTCTCAACCTCAAGTCCAAGCGACCAAGTTGCTCCGTTCTCCAAAACGCAGCAATGAGAGCTGCTCGAAACCAGCCCAAAAATGAGCTCCACCGTTGCTCTGTCGTGTTGTTGCGTCGCTGCTGCCTCTTCGCCATGACCAGCACTGCTGCTCACGTTTCTGTTACTCGTGTTGCTGTTGTTCCTTCTCCTCCGAGCTGCTGATCTCCGCCATGGACGAGCACGCACAGGTGCGTCGACTAGCTCTACTGTGAAGCAATGTTGCTTCCTCCGTTTCTGCTCCCCGCGGCTATGGCTTCACGCCGCTTCTGTCGATGCTTCTTCTCCCGACGTCCTCCTCAACAAATTGCTACTGCTCGTCACGGCAGTAGCTCCTGCTGTTACTCCTTTCCTCTTCGTTTCGTCAAAGTTCGAAGGTCTTTCGTTGAGTCGAAGCCCGGACAAATTTGTTTACAATCGAGTTCGTCGTTGATTCATCTCCGGTTAGTTGTTTTTGAGTTTTATTTTTGTCCATATTTCGTTTTTATATTTCTCAAAGTTAAAATCGTTAAATATTTGATTCTTGTTTTGTTCGTTGTTCATCGTTGAATTAATTTTTATTTTTGTTCATGTGTTTTGATTGAGTTAATTTTCAGATTTCAAATGGAAATTTAATTAGTGGTTTTTCATGTTTGTTTTATTGTTTAGGTAAAAGTTGTTAGTCTAATGTTTGCTAGATTCAAATTGAAATTTAATTAACTATTTCTTCAATTTGTTTCATGTGTTTATGTATTGTTAGAAATTGTTAATATTGTTAAGTTCATGCTTAAGTTCATAATTGTTTATTCGTCGATCTTGTTATTTGTCTAAAAAGAATTTAGTTGTGTTAAAGGAAATATATTGATTTAATCGTTTTAATCCGTCATGTTTGTTGTGTTAAAATAGATTCATTCATGTTCATACTTTGTTTGGATGATCTTGAATCCGAATTTTGTATAGTTTGATTTCTTGTTTATCATTTATGATTATTTCTTGAATTTGTCTCATAATCTTGTTTAAGTTTAATATAGGAATTGTTTGTTGTAATGTTGTTAGAGTAGTTGATTTTAAGTTCAATATTATTGAATTTAGAAATCTAAATATACTTGTTTGTTGTTGTTGTTTAATCCGAAAATAGGATTGTTTGTTGCTAAAATATTGTTCAATCAAATTTTAGTTGTTCTTTGTTGTTCAATTTGTGTTCATGTGATTTGTTGTTGAAATGTTGAAGAAATCATGTTCATGTGATTTGTTGTTGAAATGTTGAAGAAATCATGTTCATGAAATTTGTTGTTTGAACATTGTTAGAAATTAATCATATTGTCTATATTTTGGTTAAGTTTGATTAATTGATGTGTTATAGCTGATGGGTAGTTTGGTAATTTATAAAACTTTCGGGGGTAAAATAGTAATTTGCAATAGGGTCGGAGGGGTAGTTTAGGAATTGTACATTTTGTAATTGTTTATATGAAGCATGGGGGACAAAATGAAATGGGGTGGGTTGTGATATGGTTATTTAATATAAAGGGGGGACAAGACAAAATTTAGTGGGGGGAATCTTGTATTATTTTATGTTAGGCATGGGGGACAAAATATAATGGGGTGGTGTGATATGTTTATTTAATGTAATGGGGATGAGTGGGAAGATAATGGGTTGGGTAGAGAAAAAGTATTGATTTTAATTAATGGAAAGATTTATGGGATGAGTTATAAGAAGTCTTGAAATCAGAATAGAAAGAAGAGAGACAAGAAAAAATACACAGACAGATAGAGAGAAAAAACGGACAGAGAATAGAAGAGAGAAAAAAAAGGGCTGAACATTTAAGAGAAAGAAAAATTCCGAAAAATATTTAAGCTTTCAAAATAAAAATAAAAACTAAAAAATCTTCTGCTTTCTTTCTTTCTTTGAAATTAGTATTAATGGTTGTTGTTTCATTCAAAGCTTAAAACTTTTGTTTTTAGGATTACTACTCCACCGGTCTGTTACTGGGTTGTTACTGTTGCTGGACTGTTGTTGCTGGATTGTTATTACTGTCGCTGATTCTCATCATCATTTTCTTTTGCTTCCAATATCAGGTACATATCTGTAAATTCATGTCATGAAAAGCTTCAACATGACAAGTAAATGAAGTTTGGAATTATAAGGATGTCTTCTACTTATTTAAATTTTATTAGTTTAAGTTTCAGTTTTGTTTTAGTTGGTTAATATAGTATTACACTTGACATGATAAACTGTTAACTAATTAACCTTCTGGAGTAGTAAATTCCACGATAATCTTATATGTTTTGAGGACTAGTGATGACATTTACTGTTTGAATTGTTGAGATAGGGAACATTGCAGAAAATTGGCCATTAATTAAATCTTGTGATATTGTTAGCTAAGTAAAGAATAGTACGGAAATACCCAGAAATTACATTACTAGCTTATTTTGTCAAATATCCAATTTTGTTTAAGGCTAGATGATGTCGTCTTATTAAATCAATTGGTAGATTATTTCTCTTTCTTAATAACAAATGGCATAGTTATTTTAGGAACGCGATCAACTCATTTCTTTTAATGTATGAAATAATGTCGATGATTTTTTACAAAATATAGAGTTAGTGTTTGCAAATATTCGCGTAGGCAGAGAATAAGAATTGGTTTATTTATCTCAAACTCAATCTTCGTAATCAAAAATTAACTAAATAATTATAACTTTGGAGTAAAAACAAGTATATGAGAAGGATATGGGATTTATAAGCACGAATTGCAACATTTTATGTCAAGGATAGGTAGAAATAGAGTTCGCATTAAATATAACAATGAAAATTCTTCAGAAACTATTAATTTGTCTATCAAATTAATTCTTTTTCCAGTTTTATATGTGATTCGATTTTTGGATATATTAATGTTGCATCCACGATAAAAATGGTAGTATTTTTAGTTACATGTTGTTTGTTTCTTTTTCATATCATTAATTCTTTAAAATTTGAATAGTTTTGAGGTATATAATTCATACGCGTAAAATAAGACTCGTAGCAACGCCTAATAAATTTTGAATTCTTTGTCAAGAAATTTGGTGGCATCCCAATCGGTGATTCTCCATGACTCTTACATTTAAAAATAGATGGATGCAATAAACATTTGTAGAGAATTTATATTACTGTCAAGAATATTTGCATAATTAAGGAAGCGTTCGCGTGACTTAATTATACTTTTAAAGGCAATTCGGATTATGCGTTCGCGCAATTTCGAGCAAATTTTTATTAAAAAGAGATTCGTCGGAGGATCCTAAATTAATTTCATATAACCCGAGATGTGCAGTTCACTATTTAATCATACAAGAGCGACAGACGTTCTTAATTTTATTTCAAGCACAATTTCGAACTTAAGTCTATTTTTATAATAAAAAAATTTCGAAAAAATAATTATTATATTATCAATATCATTGTGTATACGTACGCGTGACACGATTTTTCACGTTAAAAAATATATAATATATAAAACAGATACACGTATGCGTGATTCGATTCGAAGAAGGGTCTTTAATTATAAACAATCTAAACAGAGGCGGTAACAAAATCATGCAATAAAAATGTAAAATCGAGATAATTAAGCCAAGAATAAAAACAGTTAAGCGACCGTGCTAGAACCACGGAATTCAGAAATGCCTAACACCTTCTTTCGGATTAACAGAATTCCTTACTCAGGATTTCTGGTTCGCAGAATAATAAACAGAGTCATATTCTCCTCGATTCAGGGATTAAAATTGGTGACTTGGGACGCCTTAAAATTCCCAAGTGGCGACTCTGAAACAAACAAACAAATCCCGTTTCGACTGTCCTTTAATTGGAGAAAACTCCCATGCACCCCTCGCGGGGGCGGAAAAAGGAGGTGCGACAATTATGAGTTCCTTGTATGTCATTTGGGCTGACCAATGCTCCGACAACCTTTATGCATTTGATGCACAGTGTGTTCTGGCCGTATCTTGACTCGTTCGTCATTGTCTTTATTGATGATATTCTGGTGTATTCCCGGAGTCGGGAAGATCATGAGCAGCACCTGAGGACAGTGCTTCAGACCTTGAGAGAAAAGAAGTTATATGTTAAGTTCTCGAAATGTGAGTTTTGGTTGGATTCCGTGGCATTCTTAGGCCATGTGGTGTCAAGTGAGGGTATTCAGGTGGATCCGAAGAAAGTAGAGGCCGTGTAGAGTTGGCCCAGACTATCCTCAGCTACCGAGATCCGCAGTTTTCTGGGCTTGGCGGGTTACTACCGTCGTTTTATGGAGGGATTTTCATCGATTGCAGCCCCTATGACCAGGTTGACCCAGAAGGGTGCTCCGTTCCAGTGGACAGAGGAGTGTGTGGCGAGCTTTCAGAAGCTCAAGACAGCTTTGACTACAGCCCCAATTTTGGTACTGCCTATAGGTTCGGGGTCTTATACGGTCTATTATGATGCCTCGAGGATTAGCCTCGGAGCGATGTTGATACAGGACTGTAGGGTGATTGCCTATGCGTCAAGACAGTTGAAGATACATGAGAAGAATTACCCTGTACACGACCTTGAGTTAGCTTCCATTGTTCACACCTTGAAGATTTGGCGCCATTATTTATACGGGGTTCCCTGTGAGATTTATACTGACCATCAGAGCTTGTAGCACCTGTTCAAGCAAAAGGATCTAAATTTTCACCAAAGGAGATGGTTAGAGTTGCTGAACGATTATGATATCACTATTTTGTATCACATGAGAAAGGCCAATGTGGTAGCCGATGCCTTGAGTCGCCGGGCAGAGAGAGTTTGGCTTATTTACTTGCATCGGAGAGACCTATGACGATGGATGTTCAGGCCCTAGCTAGCCAGTTTGTGAGATTGGACTTTTCGGAGCTCAGTTGGGTTCTAGATTGCGTGGTTTCTCGGTCTTCCTTATTTGATCGTATCAGGGAGCGGTAGTATGATGACCCTTATTTGCTTTCCCTCAAGGACAAGGTTCAGCATGGTGATGCTAGAGATGTGACTATTGGTGATGATGGGGTATTAAGGATGCAGGGTCGGATTTGTGTACCCAATGTTGATGGGCTTCGGGAGTTGATTCTGGATGAGGCCCATAACTCGCGGTATTCTATTCATTCGGGTGCCGCGAAGATGTATCAGGATTTGAGGCAGCACTACTGGTGGAGGCGGATGAAGAAAGATATAGTTAGATTTGTAGTTTGGTGCCTCAACTATCAGCATGTAAAGTATGAGCACCAGAGACCGGGTGAGTTGCTTCAGCAGATAGAGATTCTGGAGTGGAAGTGGGAGCGGATCACCATGGACTTTGTAGTTGGCTCCCACAGACTTTGAGAAAGTTCGATGCTATTTGGGTGATTGTGGATCGGCTGACCAAGTCCGCTCACTTCATTCCTATGTGTACTATTTATTCTTCGGAGCGGTTGGCGGAGATCTATATCCGGGAGATTGTTCGTCTGTATGGTATTCCAGTTTCCATAATTTCAAATAGAGGTATTTAGTTCACATCACGATTCTAGAGAGTCGTTCAGCATGAGTTGGGTACATCATTTCACCCTTAGACGGACGAACAATCAGAGTGCACTATTCAGATTCTTGAGGATATGCTCCGTGTGTGTGTGATTGTGTTTGGAGGGTCTTGGGATCAGTTCTTGCCATTGGCAGAGTTTGCCTACAACAACAACTATCAGTCCAGCATTCAGATGGCACCGCATGAGGCTTTATATGGTAGGCGGTGTAGATCCCTGGTGGGTTGGTTTGCGCCGGGTGAGGCTAGATTGTTGGGCACAGACTTGGTTCAGGATGCTTTGGAGAAGGTTAAGGTGATTCAGGATAGACACCGTACATCCTAGTCTAGACAGAAGAGTTACGCGGACCGAAAGGTTCGTGATGTTTCCTATGTGGTTGGAGAGCGGGTTCTACTTCGGGTTTCAACTATGAAGGGCGTTATGAGATTTGAGAAGAAAGGGAAGTTGAGTCTGAGGTTTATTGGCCCTTTTAAGATATTGAGGCATGTTAGGGAGGTTGCTTATGAGCTTGCCTTACCTCCCAGCTTGGCAGGAGTTCATCCGGTATTTCATGTTTCGATGCTCCAGAGGTATCACGGTGATCCGTCGCACATGTTGGATTTCAGTTCAGCCCAGTTGGACAAAGATCTATCCTATGTTGAGGAGCCAATGGCAATATTGGACAGGCAGGTTAGAAAGTTGAAGTCAAAGAACATTGCATCAGTAAAGGTTCAATAGCGGGTTCAGCCGGTCGAGGAGGCGACCTAGGAGACCGAGCAGGATATGTGCAGCCATTAACCTCATCTTTTCACTACTTTAGGTATGTCTTTATGCTCGTTTGAGGGTAGGAGGATGTGACGACCCGGTCGGTCGTCTTAAGAATTTGCGGCCCGATCCCCTATTAACTGCTTTCCCCATGTTTATTTCTGCTATTTGGAATTTGTCGGGATGTTCGATTTTGAGTTTCGGAGAGTTTTGGGACACTTAGTCCCTAAATGAGAGCTTAAGTGTTTGAAAGTTGACCGTAGTCAGAGTAGTGTGAAGACGGCCTCGGAATGGAAATCTGATGGTTCTATTAGCTCCATTGGGTGATTTCAGGCTTAGGGGCGTGTTCGGATTGTGTTTTGGAGGTCCGTAGCTAATTTAGGCTTGAAATGCCGAAAGGTCAAATTTTGAAGTTTCCAGTTCGATAGTGAGATTTTGATCTGAAGGTCGGAATGGAATTTCGAAAGTTGGAGTAGCTCCGTAGTGTTGAATGTGACTTGTGTGCAAACTTTCAGGTCATTCGGACGAGGTTTGATAGACTTTTTGATTGAAAGCGTATTTCTAGAGTTTTGGAGTTCTTAGGCTTGAATCCGTGGTTGATTTGTCGTTTCGATGTTGTTTTAGGTGTTTTAAGGATTGGTACAAGTTTGGACAGTGGTATTAGACTTGTTGGTGCTTTTGGTTGAGGTCTTGAGGGCCTCGGGATGATTTCAGATGGTTGACGGAAGGATTTTGGAGATTGAGGTTGCAGCTTCAGCTGGTTTTCTATCATAACTGCACATGCGGTTTGGGTCCCGTAGGCGCAGAAGTGGCTCTGTGGTCGCAGAAGCGGAATTGGAGAGGTCCAGCAGGAGCCGCAAGTGCGAGAAGGGAATCGCACCTGCATGGTCTACCGCAGAAGCGAAAACTGGCTTTAAGTGAGAAATCGCAGATGTGACCATTGTTCCGCAAATGCGGTCCCAGGACCGCAGATGCAGTAACAGCTGTGCAGAAATATGAAATTTCGAGGGTTTAGTTTCAAATATTGGAAATTCGATTTGGAGCTCGGGAGAGGGCGATTTTGAGAAGAAATTGAAGAGGAGATCAGTGGGTAACAATTATTTAACCCTTTCTAGTTATATTCCATCAACCTATAGTTAGCTTCATCATTTAATTTCGGATTGGAGATGAAAATTGGGAAAAAGTTGGAAGAAAGTTATTAAACCTAGAATTCGAATTTTGATTAGGAATTTGATCTTAGATTTGGATAATTTTGTTATGCATGAACTCGTGAGAGTATGAGGATTCTGAAAATATAAATTTTACCCGATTCCGAGACGTGGGCCCGAGGGGCGTTTTGGCCATTTTACCTAATTTCGCGATTAGCTTAGCATTTAATTGTAGAATCAGTTACTTGAAGTGTTATTTACATTATGCAATTGAATTGAATAGATTTGGGCCATTTGGAGTCAGATACTTGTGGCAAGAAACGTGATTTCGAGTTGATTTTGTGTTAGGCTTGTCTAACCTTTTGTGGGGGACCTTCCCCTTAGGATTTGGTATATTTGGTAATTGAAATGCCTTGTACGTAAGGTGACGAGTGCGTACTTGTGCTAATTGTTGGAAATCCGGTTTTCATTAAGTAATTACTAGTACGTTTCCTTTCCTGTTTTTATTACTTGCACTATTAAGCCTGCTATTAGCTTAGGAAAGCATGTCTAAGTGATTTAATTATTGTATTTGCTCAAACTGCCTTACCTGAATTCTGTGCAGCATGGTAGGCTAGAATTACTTGTTTGCCTTAATATGAAATTTGCCATTTCTGAATATTTTTCTGTTGCTGCTATGTATTTATATTGGGACTATGGATGTGGTATTCTGGTAGCTTCCCCTTGTCTGTTTATTTTGGGACTACGGATGTGGGATTCTGGTAGATCCCCCTACACAGTTATATAGAACTACGAGAATGCACCAGATAGATTTCCCCAGTACTGGGTATTTACATTTGGGACTATGGAACGAGATTCCGGTAGATCACCGCGCACTATGAGTTGGACTACGGGATGGGATCCCGGGAGATCCATTGGATATATATATTTGGGACTACAGGACGGTATCCTGGGAGATCCCCGATTGTTATTTTGGTGTTGAACCTTATTTCTTTCTGTGTTTACCTTGTCTCTGTAATAGTTGTTGTTGCTCTTTATATCTTGTGTTACTTTTATTGCTGTACTTTTTTATATTGTTCTGTTCTACACTGTTGAACTTTATATTTTATTTAACCTCAGTAGGGCCTTGATCTTCCTCGTCACTACCCGACTGAGGTTAGGCTTGACACTTACTGAGTACCGTTATGGTGTACTCACGCCTTTTCTGCGCATGTTTTTCATATGCAGATCCAGGTACCTTGACTCAGACTTATTGTCTTTGAGGCGAGGCGACCCATCGGAGACTTCGAGGTATATCTGCCGCGTCCGCAGACCGATGAGTCTCTATCTATTCTCTCTTGTAGCTACAACCCTTCTGTATTTACTTGTTTTAGACTATTTTGGAGTTAGAGCACTATGTAATATCCTTAGCTTGTGATTCATGAGTTTCCGGATTTTGGGAGATATATATATATATATTGGATTTGAGAGTTATATTTTGTATGCCGAGCGGCACTTTTAAAACGCTGTTTTATTACATTATTTCTGTTTTAAATTGTATTCTTTCGCAAATTGGTTTATCTTTCGCGTTTTAGGCTTACCTAGTCGTAGAGACTAGGTGCCGTCACGATGGTTCACGGAGGGCGAACCGGGACCATGACATGCAAATAAAGAGAAAAGAGGAATAAGACAAGGACATGATCCCTGCATGTTCTCTGACAGAAGTATAAGTCAACTATACAACTAGAAAGCAAATGCAGAAAGTACCTGCCTACAACTGTATCCGCAACATTGTAGCAGACAGTACAACAGTCACTTTCTATTGGGAAGAGGCATGCACCAACCATGAACTGACATCGTCCTTGGGATGTCTTTGGTAGTATAACAACATGATGGAAGACACAATATATTTACTTAAGCATTTAGTGATATTCTCTCAAGCATTAAAGAGTTGATCCAACATTAAAGTCACAAGTGTGTTAAGAACAAGAAGACAACTCCACTAAGGATTAGTTCCACAATGAGTCTATGTGCATCCGTAGTTGAGTTGTAATCTTGTTATTTGTTCTTCTTTGTAACTCCTATCTTGTTTTCTTAAAACCTGTGTTTTAAGAAACCCAAACTCATAAACCTTTTGAGTTTATGTTGTAACTAGAGTTAGTCATAAGTTAAAGTCTTTGTAATTAGTGTGTGACAAAGTGGCTTGTAGTAAGTGTATCACAAGTTAGTTGAGTTGAAGTCTTTGTAATAGAGTCATTACAAAGTGGCTTGTAATAGTGTGATTGCAAGTTAGTGAAGTTGAAAACCTACAAGTGTAGGTCGTGGTTTTTGTCCCCTTGAGTGGGATTTTTTCACGTAAAAATCTCGTGTCTCATTTACTTACTGTTTCATTAGTCTTTTCAGTAAAAACTCATATAGGACCAGGTACTCTATAGTGTGGTGGATCCATATAAACTAACATAAAGAGAGATTGGTTGATTTGTATGAAAGACAGAATGACTTCAAAAAAATTTGAAATTGGGAGGAAAATTGTGATTGTAGGAGGCTAATTAAGCTGATAGATGGGGATGGAAGATACAGTTACAAATTAATTCCTATATTTAAGAGATCTTTCTTTTATCATATTTTGTACATAAATAGTAAATATAAATACACAATATAATTTTTAAGGAACCTAAAAAAAATTGATTAATAAGTTTCTAATATAGTATAGCTAGGTAAAAATCTCATTCAAGTTTGTCATTGAGGCTTGACCCACAATCATCTTAGACGTGGGATTTGCCTAAACCCACTTGATATTGTCCATCTTAGGTAGACCTGCATACTTTTAAGACATGTCACTAGGTTTTAAGATTTGCCTCATTAATTATATATTTAATATCTCTCATATGTTTTGCTATATGACACTTATGGAAAATAACAAATTTCAAGACACCTGTAAAAATAAAATGTATAACTAGTAATCCGACCTTAGTTGAAGGAAAACTTATGCCTTCTCCCTTTTTCATAAGCATTTGGAATTCAAAACCTCATGTCCAAATAACCTCAAGTAAGCCCAATAAGTGTAAGAAAACTACCTGCCAAGAGATCAAATCAAGTTCTTTGACGTAGAATTCAGTGCTTGCTGATGTACACTCTTTAGTCAATGCATTTGAGTTTCAAGACTTTCTACATCGCTGTTCTCAAAGTTATCGATATTTAAACTACTAACTTCACGGCGTTGCAATCTGCCTATCATTTGCACAGAACTCATTACTTCAGTGTAGTTGCTGAAGAATCATTAAAATCCTAGAGTTTACAATTTGCAAGTAATACTAGAACTTAACATGTGAAAGAATAAAAGAGAGGATTAGCAATATGATTAGACTTTGAAGTAAGAAAGATTAAAAACAGTGGGATTAAGTAGTTTAAGATCCTTGAGCAGCTGGCGCTGTCCAATATGATTTCACTGCAAACAGAAGCTTCTCCCTTTCGAGTGGCCCATCTTCATGATCAATAATTTGACTATCCCAGTTCAGCCCATCCGCTATCCTCTTCACTTTGATCAATATGTCTACGTCGTCTCGGATAATTACACTTCCTTCTGGCCTTAATATTCTATCCAATTCTAGCATAATATCTTCCATTTCACATCTGCTACACAGTCACCAGTATATATAATCAGAAAGTAAGTCTCAAAGAAGGTAACCTTTTGGATTGCACTGCTTAATTCAAGCATCTAGTAACAGAATTTACCTGTTTTCGTACAGAGTAAATACTGAATCAGCATGAATGAGATCATATGTTCGTGGGTATGTAGACATAGCCTCACACCTATAATAAAGTTTGCGGTTAATCACAACAGCAAAGCATTACTGTTAGTGGCAGATCCAGAATTTAAACGTTACGGATTCTAAATTGAGAATGTGTACTGAAATGTACATCTAACTTTGTCTATACTAGTATTTTGCAATATATATATATCTAGGATACGACCCCAAATCATTGCGTTCTGCCAAACCAGCGAACTTATTGTTGGATCCGCCACTATTTACTGCTATGGGAAGGGGGAGGGGTGGGGGGGGAAGAAAGTGAAGGAGGCATAGTAATTACCAGCTTTGGTATGTTCCAATTAACCCTCTTTCATAAATGACACCAAGTGTATTGACCTTAGCTTCAGCAGGAGCTATATTCATCACCCAAACAGGATCATCGACCAAGTTGGCAGCAAAGCCACCTAGGAATGCATTCATATCTAAGATATTTCTGTATTGCCCTGGTTGGCCGAGCTGGTTATTCACTGACTTGTAATACGAAACCCTTCTTTTCCATAGCTGTGAATCCTTCTGGAAATCTTCTTCCGTGACCCCATTTACCGTTCCCCTGCTTATCCGCGGTGGTATTGCGTGTAATCTTTTAGGCCACTTTTCCAATTGTCCACCAGCCACCTCTTGTTCATTTGAAACTTCTGGTAAGGGAGTTAAACAAGTTTCAATTTTTGTATACCTGAAAACATCAGATCGACACGAATTCGTCAATGCTAAGATTATAGGATAATACAACTGTGACAATAATAAGTCAGAAGGCAAAACAAACCAGGCTTTATCAGGATCTTGAGCAGGGCAGATTGGTGGATTTTTTACTCTCCTTCGGAATTCCGTGCACTTAACATGATTGTATGGCTTCTGCCATATAGCAATATCATCCTTTTCGACAAACTTTTTCCAGCAGAGTCGTTTAGCTACCTGCTCAATTTTATTTTGTTCAGCATTTAGGTCCTCCCGTGTTCTTGCCCAGCCTTTCCAGTATTTTCTCCAGCGGATCGGAGGGCCAGAGAGTATCCAAAATCCACCAGGTCTTAGGACTCTATCGACTTCAATCAAATATGTACCATCATACTCGCCCCACGGAATGAGACAACGAGAGCAATGTGCCATATCAAAAGCTCTAGATGGATAGGGAAGCCTCTTGGAGGCAATAACTCCGATCAGAGCGGGTACTCCTCGCTCAAGTGCAAATTGAACCTGTGCTTCATGTGAATCCCTGGGTGCAAATGATATGGCTATGATATTTCGTGACAATAGGTAAGCTCCCCAACTCGCTACCTGCATATATTTTAGCAGCTTCTTGAGAAAAAAACTTATAAATTAGACAGGCTTAGGCTTTTAATGTAAATGTTCAAGTAAACGAGAATTGATATTGAGATGTGAGGCAGATGAGGCAGAATGAAAACTTGGAGATCTAACCCCAAGGATTTCATTAATTAATTAAAAATTTAAGAGACTTGATTGTGTTTAGGTTTCAATTTAATGCCTTGCTAATACGAGTTATTGATAACTTTGTACTTGTCCATTGAAGACCCAATTGAGAACATATATATGATCTTGTTCAACGTCCTTATAACTGGTTAATTCAACAAATTAACTTTCTATTATAAAAAAAAGTTTTTTTTTCAGAAAAAGGAAAGATTCTTTACGTAATAGAGTAGTAACAAAAGATCTGTTGTTAGCAGAAAGATTCACATCGAAAAACGAGACGTCGTGCATGGAGTTGCCAGGTGTAGAATGAAGGAGTTCAGTTCGGGGAAAAAAGCTGTTTTGATTCTCCTGGACATAATAATGCTTTTGTCCTGATTCTGAGTACCTCGCATACTAGCCTATTTCTGATCCAATTTAATATTATTCCTTCAGACAATCCGACTTCCTATAGTCCCTAGATCACTCTTTCTTCGCATTAATAGATTTCATTCATCATCACAGCTTAATCTGATTTGTCCTCTCACCAGTTATCACTAAAATCGAATATGACACACGGAAAGAAAAATCAAGATAAATAACACCTGTGTTTTTGCTGATTTATAATTACTTTCATTCCGATTTATGTGGCACAATTTGATTCGACACCGAATTTATGAAAAGACAAAAAGACATTCAAGACGTTATGTGCTGTCACTTGTGACCTTAAACATACTTTATTATTTATGTGACTATAACATTCTTTTGAAACATAAAAGTGTCTCATTCTTATTGTGAATGAACTAATCCTAAAAAAAATAGTACTCCCTGCGTTCCAACTGATATGAACTTGTTTGATTGGGCACGAAATTTAAGAAAAAAAAGAAATTTTTTAGAATTTGTGATTGTGGTTATAAATGCTTCTCAGTAAAGATAGAGTTGAAATTGTTTCTAAATTTAGAAAGCGATCATTCTTTGTGGAACAGATAAAAAAAATATAGGTTCATATAAACTGGAACCGAAAGAGTATACAATGGAGGTATCACTTAATTATCATAATTAATTGACATCTAAATTCTGACTACCTTTTTTCTACGGAGGAAATGGGCGTATAATTTTTAATTATAGAAAAGATCAACAAGTGAATTACCATAAAAGGAAGTATCAAGATTCAGGGAGAGAAAGGACATTCCAAGTAAAAGACCCATAACAAGGAAAACAGAAATATTTTACTCAAGCATTCAATGCCCATTGCCCACTCCGAAAATATGGAAACAAGAAAATCGATATATACCAGGAAAAAAAATCTGTAATTAGCATCAGCAACAATTAAGAAGAGTAAAAATTGATCAAACGAACAGAGAGAGAAAATTACCCCACAGCCAGTATCAATGGCGGTTCTAATGGAACCATCATTAAGATTAATCAACTTGCCAATATCATCAATATATGCATCCGCACCATTAGGGAACATAGTCCCACCACCAGGAAATCTAAACCTGTCCCCTTCATATCTAATCCAGTTTTGAACAGCTTTTTCAACTGTCAGTTCTTTGTGTGGTACATTAGCATACCATGCAAGATCTCTACTAATTGGCCATTTAAATGGATTCTTGTAACCATATGGTGCAGGTATACGGCATTTTAAAAGCTCATTCTTTTCTGGGCAATGCCTTTCTCTGTATATCAATCTGTTTCTGTTGAATTTCAATGATCTTTCAGGGTCTTCACATGGGGTGTACTCACTGTACTTTATGTCACAAGGAGGGTAAATTTTGATTGAATCATCAGGTGTAACAGCTCCGCCGTCGTCGGTGGAGTGGTGGGTGGTGAAGTCTAGTTTTTGGGTGGATTTTGAAGAAGTAGGGGAATTGGTGGAGGTATTTTTAGAAGGGAAACAGGGGATGGTAGTGTGGACAATATTGGAAGTGGTGATGACACTGTTACTGCCTCTATTTTGCCATAAACCAGTGAAGTAAAAAGCAGAACAGAGAAAAGTGACGGCAACTAAAGAGTAAAGATTGGGTCTTTTCAAAAGGAAAGGAGAATGGTAGGTAGCTGCTGTGTGTTTGGAGGTTGGAGTATAATAAGGGGTTGGGTTAGAACCCGCCATGAAAGAGGAGAGTTTTGCGCAAATGCTATGGCTCTCCCCTACTCTGTTTAAAGGGTAAGTTTTGATTGGTGAGGTGTTTATAGAAGAAAGGGGTGTGTTTGTGGGTGGGGGGGGGGGGGGAGTTAAGGCTTAGAGATTTGAGAAGGGTTGGATGAAAACTAGGTGAGTGATCAAGTTGGGCACTGGGGAAGGTGATTGGAGTAGTTCACTATGGGCATGGTTAATAGAATATTACTAGTGTAAGTAAATTACTAGTTGGACATGTGATGTAAGAAGGTGTTAGTTTTACTATATGCATAGTTACTAGAATATTAGTACTATATTGTTAAGAATTTAAATTACATACATCAACGATGAAAGATATTTTATATGATTAAGTCACTTTTAACATATTATAACATTTTACTTATCATTTATAGAATATAAAAAATTAATTATTTTTTTAAAAAAATTACTTGCAATTACCTTTTAGGTGACACGATGATTTTAAAAAAACTTTACACTATAGATGCATAAAACTTAAACTATGTTGTTAGTAATGGCTAAGTGTGAGGAGAAGACCATTTATGGTTTGGGGATCCAAAACGGTATTGTAATAATGAGAAAGGAAGATGAAGGGAAATGTAACAGTATTGACGATATAAAAAATTATTATAAATAACGTTGAGGATTTATGATAAGAATTAATTGGTAAATTATAAGATAATTATAAGTAAATTATTGTGATAAATATTAATTGATAATTTGATAAAAATACTATATAACTAGTATGTTCTTACATGTTAAATTATATTGATTGCATAGAAGTATTTGTACTTTAGCATATATAATTTAAATCCGAATAATAAATGCCAATGTCACAGGAGTAGGGGATGGAGTTATTACATTATCTTAGTTCTAAATTTGGCTGCAATTGGCTCCACATAATGTGTATTAATGAAATCAGACTTAATAGAAATATTGGCAATGCCGTTAGGGGATTTTGAAGGTGTTTGGGGGCGGTGTTGACTCATGCGGCCTTATAGATCCTCGTTTGGGTAAAGTGAGATACTCTTTTTTGTAAGTATTGGCAGATCTGCTCCTATATTAAAGTGACACTCTGACAGCATGAAATATGAAGAAAAGAATAGGAATCTAAGTAAGAAAAAGTTTTACTCTTCTCTCTGTAAAATATGGTTCAACACTCATTAACAGCTTGCTAACACTTATTGGGTTTAATTTTCATATATGTGGACAGCTTAGTGTTTTTACACTGAAATTACTTAATATGCCACTATATTACATGCAGTTGTTTGATAGTAAGTATGTATTCATAAATTCGAAATTAGAAAGAATGCTGTTGTGCTCTTTTGTATGAGATGGTTCATACTCATTTACAGCTAGCTAACACTAAACACTTATTGGGTATCCATGTAGACAATATAATTTACTACTTTTATGCTCAAGTTAATTAAAAGTCCGCCATATGTTAATGTAGTTTCTTATAGTAATAAGTATGGGTCAATAACTAGGATAATAATAAAAGTATACAAGATTTAATTCTAAATCGAAGTTTTTTATTACATAATATTAATATAATCTAATAGCTGTTGAATGCTTATATGTGACATTTAAACAAAATAAAAAGAAACACTTAAATATATACTTAAGTTAAATTATTCTCGTCGAACAAAGTGAATATAATCCATTCAGATCGTTCCTAAAAAGAGTGAACAATATATATATATATATATATATATATATATATATATATATATATATATATATATATATATATATATATATTCTATTATATATTTTAAAAATTCGATTTCACCAAAGAATCTGTAAGGTACAAGGCCTA
Source organism: Nicotiana tabacum (assembly GCF_000715075.1). Classification (NCBI taxonomy): domain Eukaryota; kingdom Viridiplantae; phylum Streptophyta; class Magnoliopsida; order Solanales; family Solanaceae; genus Nicotiana; species Nicotiana tabacum. The sequence continues at coordinate 84,315,333 of NC_134090.1, forward strand.
ATGAATTTTGAAAGGAGTCAATCAAATACTATAGTTTAAAACAAGAGGAATTAATGGAGAATGGAGCCGTACCATCAAACGTGAAGGCAACGGAGGCATAGAACGGAGTTATTCAAAATCCCAACAAAAAGAGGCACAAGTTTAGAGTGTTGCTACGGATTTCCATACGTCCAAACGTAATTACTATTCAAGTTTAATTAGAGTGTTTCTAGGATAGGATTGTCCTTATTTTACTTATTAATCCCCCGCAATTTATTTGGCATGTACTTTCGCTTAATGAAAAATAATTTAATCGACTTTTTGAGCTCAGTCGAATTTATTTATTACATTATTTTAATTAAAATTTATGTACTTAAAATATACACTAAAGAACTTTTCATATGAAAATGGCAAAAGATACATGCATCTTAAAACGTAAATCAAAATTCATTTTATTTTAAATAAAACTATTTAGAATAGAGGAACCATACATTCCGAATTTACTTTACACAAATTAAGGTTAACGCATAGGAGTTAATTTGGACAATTTGCAATACTATTTTTGCAGAGAATGTTGAAATAAACGCGACTTAAAATGATTAAATAACTAGTGAATGGGAATAAAACGAAAAACGATAATACGTCTGTTATCTGTTTTTCAAAACTATAAAACATAAGAAAGAAGAATAGTTTATAGATTCTAAAACGAGCAAATTTGTTTTAAAAAAGGCATCCTTAATGAATTTATTTGAAACCTTAATTAACCAATTAATTTCCGTGGCGAAAATGGCAGTACTAGTCATTATTTGAGGGGGTTTTGGGGGGGGGGGGGGGGTTGGGGTTCGAGACGAAATTAGTGTATACGATGAAGTTCGAGGTCAATTAGTGATTCATTGCTCTGTCTTCTTGTGATTTCGGGTTCAGTACTAAGTTATTTAATTCGTCAAATTGCATGTAGAAAATTAATAAAGGCTTAATTACAAGGCAATACTATTACTCAGGAGTCAGGTCCATTTTACTTATCATGATTATTAAGAAATATTTACTCCAAATTGCTTGTAATTTTAGATAATCTAGAAAGAAGTAATACATTGAAAGTAGTAATAACTTGAGATAAAAGAATAATTAATGTTTAGAAAATTAGCCATGGCAAGTAAAATGAATCGGAGTGAGTAGTTGTTTACCTCGAAAATACGAGTAAAAACTAAATTTAATTTGTGGTTTTAAAAATATGTGATCTAGTTCAATACTAATTAATAATCAAGAAGTATAACGTATAAATGAAAGAAATGAGTGAATCAAACCAGT